>NC_084611.1:32016234-32043734 GCF_033978795.1 Nerophis ophidion
CGGCGCTTCCTGAAGAGACGGTCAGAAAGTGGCTCGAAGATATTCTGTAAAATATAATGGAGTGATTGAAGTTTTGATCAGAGAACCATCGTTACATGTTATGTAGACCAGCGGTTCTTAACCTTTTTGACCTCGGGTCAGGGCCCAACTTTTCCACTACAGAGGGGCCCAGGGCCCACTCCAAAATTAACACTGAATTTGAAATCTTACTATTGATTTTAATCGTATTCAACAATGATCTCAAATCGACTCACAGTTTAACAGGCTAAACCAGAGGTCCCGCCAGCGTCCAAAATCCGGCACACGCGGGAACTCCCAAGTTAAAACATTTTTATTAAAAAAAAAAATATATATATATATATGTGTGTGTGTGTGTGTGTGTGTGTATATATATATATATATATATATATATATATATATATATATATATAAATATATATATATATATATATATATGCCCTGCGATGAGGTGGTGACTTGTCCAGGGTGTACCCCGCCTTCCGCCCGATTGTAGCTGAGATAGGCGCCAGCGCCCCCGCGACCCCAAAAGGGAATAAGCGGTAGAAATGGATGGATGGATGGCTATATACATATATATATATATATATATATATATATATATATATATATATATATATATATATATATATATATATATATATATATATATATATATATATGTATCTGCAGTGTTTCCCACAGGTCAGGCATCTATTTGTGGTGGTGTGGTCGGGCAGCGGGGGGTGGAAGGGGTTGGGTGGGGGGCAGCGGCGGCGATGACCTAGAAGAACGCGGAGTTGTTATATAATTAAAACACTTTATGTACATATTTATATAATATTTACATTTTTATATAATATGTAACTACAAGCTCCATTCACAGACAGAGTCCCATTGCTTTTATGAGCGGTCGAGTGAGTCAAAAGCGGGAAAAAAAAAACAAAAAAACGTTATTTATTTATTTTTCATTTGTGGCGGCCGTAATTCTTTCGTGGCGGGCCGCCACAAATAAATGAATGTGTGGGAAACCCTGATCTGGGATGAGGTGGCTACTTGTCCAAGGTGTACCGATTGTAGCTGAGATAGGCACCAACGCCCCTCGCGACCCCAAAGGGAATAAGCGGTAGAAAATGTATATATATATATATATATATATATATATATATATATATATATATATACATATACATGAATTTCACGCCAACGGCTGAGTAGCAACATTTTAAAAAAACTAACTTAGGAGGTTGCCTACAGCGACAGCTGTCAGTACCAATGTAAATGGGGTTCTTTTTGACTCACCACCTTATTAAAGACCTCTGCGGTTATTTGCGACTAAAGGTTTTTGAGTTTCTTGAATAGAGTTGAATGATTTAACTATTTACTTTATTCCAAATCCGGTGTCAGGGTGTAGTAAGGCAAACTTTGTCATTATACAAATACTTAAACAGTAGTCACAAGAAAGGGAGCAGTATTTGCCGACATCAGTTAATGGCATCGCTTTACCTTTTTAAAATCGCAGCAGAGTGGTTGAATCTCTTGTGAAGTGTGTAATATTACTGAAATGTTGTTACTAATCATCAAGCACAGCACAGCTTTAACGCGCTCGCCTCGCCCTACCACAGCCTTTGGTGACATGAAAGGCACATGTACGCTATTTGGCTCTGGAGCATCCGGTGCTGTGAATTGGATGACCACAGTTTTATCAGTCAAAAGGGGTCCAGCAGCAAAGCATTTGTTGTCGCTTCAATGGGGCTGCAGATGGACGCACTTCCATTTTGCATGTCTTTCATACGCTGGTGAACAAAAGGGAGGCTGATGTCGCGCTCTTGTTGCTTACGTCTTTGGTCAGTTGACGTCGGGATGACACAGAAGAATTCAGGAGGCTTTTAAGATGGCAAGGAGTCCACTTACTGCACAGATGCACTCAGTGTGGAATGTCCTGTGTGTCACATGGGGCCTTTTGAACCGTGTCCTTGATGCTGACATGTCTTCTGTTCATGTACAATACATCAGAAATCAGAATCAGAAATACTTTATTAATCCCTGAGGGGAAATTGGAATTTTCAGCACGATCCCATTCAAGATCAGACAAACATTGCAGGGAGACAGAACAGGATCGCTGACGCGTCTGCCAACTTCCGCTCTGAATATAGAATAGAATAGAATATATCTTTATAGTCATTGTACATTGTACAACGAAATTGTATGCAAACTAATTTAGTGCAAAAATCATACATAAAAACATAAGAACATAGATAAATAGATAAAAATACCAAGCATACAGCTCACATGCACAGCCATTATTGTTATCTTGTGTTCAGCGACACTATTGTTCTCGGGTAAAAAGTTTTTTTAAAACTGTTTGTCCGGCATTTTATTGTCCTGTATCTCCTGCCTGAGGGCATCAGTTCAAAAAGTTTTATGCACTGCTGATTGGCTACACGCAGAGCGGTAACAGCCAATCAGATGGTTCTCTGGGTGGGTGCTGCAGAGAGTACTGACAGGCAGACGCAGAACTAAGCAGAGCAGCTTGTTAAGACTTTTTTTTTTTTTTTTGTGAAGACTTTAGTTTGGCGGTGGCTCTTTGTTGTTATGGCGGCCGCCTTTACAACAAAGCGATACGAGAAACCCTGCGATAAAATGTAATGCACCACACAATTCCAATTGTTTCATTACAGCACGTCTTAAAAGGAGTAGGAAGAAGCAGAGTTTATTTAATCCTACCCCTTTTTCATACCATAGCAATTTTATACCATTTCCCTGTTCTCTGTAACAGAATAGTGAACAAATAAATAATATACACTAGTAAGCATGCAAATATTAAATACATAAATAATCTTTGTCTCAATAAAAATAAGGGTTCAAAATAATCGTCATAATTCTTGTTTTGTGTACTTAGCGAACACTTGCAGTTTAAACCGTCTCTTAAACTGAATCGTATTGGTGCTTTGTTTGATTTCTTTGGTTAATCCATTCCATAATTTAATTCCACATACTGATATACTAAATGGTTTAGGGGTTGTACAAGCATAATAATGTTTTAAATTAGATTTTCCTTTAAGGTTTTATTTCTCCTCCTTTGTTGAGAAGAATTGTTGTACATTCTTGGGTTGCAGGTTATAGTTTGCTTTATTCATAATTTTAGGTGTTTGCAAATGCACCAAATCGTTGAATTTCAGTAATTGTGATTTAATAAAGGGTTTGGAGATACATGGATACATAAACATAGATTTACAAATGTGTTAGTATGAATCTCCTGATTTGAAAGTTAAAGCCATGCAGATCAGAGACTGGTTGTGTACTCAACTAGGGCTGGGCGATAGGGCCTTTTATTAATATCTCGATATTTTTAGGCCATGTCGCGATACACGATATATATCTCGATATTTTGCCTTAGCCTTGAATTAACAATTGATGCATATAATCACAGCAGTATGATGATTCTATGTGTCTACGTTAAAACATTCTTGTTCATACTGCATTAATATATGCTCATTTTAAACTTTTGTGCAGAGAGGGAAATCACAACTAAGTCAATTTACCAAAACTGTATTTATTAAACAGTTATCAAGCAGTGGCACAAACATTCATGTCATTTCCAGAACAGAAAATGCAAGATTTTCAGATACATTTTAAAACAAGCTATTAGTGGACTTTTGTGCATGATGTCACTAAGATGACATATCTAAACAACGCTAAATTTAAAGTGCACTTTTTGTACAGAACGCCACTACAATAGTTAAAAACCAACAAAGTGCACTTTAGTGCATGATGTCACACAATATATTTAAATGACTGTCAAATAAATATTATCTGCATGATTTAAATCAAATTTTGTATGTCCTTCGCTATGTGGTAGGTTCCTGCGGACGTTATCTCCTTCCGTTGTTGACAATTTTTTGTTAAAAATGTGTCTGGGGGCCGGTATATATATTTTATGAACACTAATACAAAACCTCACAATAATGTCTGATTGAATGCTAAAAACGTTATGGCAATCCCCCTGAAAAAACATAATGGAATTTTAAATTTTTCTACGAAAGGTAAAACACTGAATATTGATAAAATATGAACGTCACACCCCCTTTTGATCAACACAGTTTACAATCAAGTGAAACGCAACAAAAAATGTAACAAACAGTGAAATATGAACGCGAAGGGTACAAAAAAACCCCACATACAATCTGATACATTTCATATATGACATATATTGATAGGGGACGGCGTGGCGCAGTGGGAGGGTGGCCGTGCGCAACCCGAGGGTCCCTGGTTCAAATCCCACCTAGTACCAACCTCGTCACGTCCGTTGTGTCCTGAGCAAAACACTTCACCCTTGCTCCTGATGGGTGCTGGTTGGCGCCTTGCATGGCAGCTCCCTCCATCAGTGTGTGTGAATGTGTGTGTGAATGGGTAAATGTGGAAGTAATGTCAAAGCGCTTTGAGTCCCTTGAAGGTAGAAAAGCGCTATACAAGTACAACCCATTTATTTATCATTTATATATCACTAAGTTTTAGAACTTTGTTGTGAAAATATTCTTCCGCGTCTGTGGAAACGTTCTCCGCCCACACTGCTTGGTGCCTCGTCTGAGCTGCTGTGACGTCGATGACCATAGTAATTAATTAGATGACCATAGTAACTAATAGATTACCATAGTAACTAATATATCATCCAAAAGCTCAGATTTCAACCATTGAAATAATTTGTATAGTTGAAGACTTACGGTCCTAAGAAAACATAATTGCACATCATAAGGGCAGCTACACTTTCCATCTTAAAGATCTAAAAAAAATATTTGGGAATGTCCGGAGGGCTAGATTGAAAAGCTTAACGGGTCGCATGTGGCCCCCGGCCTTAATTTGCCCAGGTCTGCTTTAGCGGGTGACTTTTCAAATGGTGGTACAAATTAGTAGTGCCGCTACTTTTTGTAGCTACGCTTTTGCCGCATACTTGACATATATTGGTTGTCTGTTCAACATCTTTCCGCGTGAAGCGAAACCACCGCCAGACGATACTTTGATACCGACACTGATAGCGATATGTTGATTGTCGATACCGATTGCGATCCTTTTACTTTCCCTACGCGAGCTTTTCCAAGACCATTGAACCACCTTCCATTTCTATTTGGAACTTACAAATGTCTTTCTTCCATTTGTTACCAGATTCACATCTTTCTCTCTCTCGTATTACCACTCGCCCAGCCCTATACTCAACCCCCATTGGTCATTCTATAAGCAGTAAACTGACAAAATAGGACCATTTGAATAGCTTTTGCAAGCTATTACTATGTGTCCATTGTGTATATAAATGTGAAAAAACAGGCCAGATGATGGACATGAACAGAATATTTGTGCAACTTACGGTACTTATCTTCCCTCACACACATTCCCCATCCACTCCCACACATATTTTACTTGCTGCCCTTGGATGTTCTTGCCTTCCCCAATGGAACCGCCTCTTGCGGAAGAAAAGCATACTCCCACATTCAGAGCAAGTCTTCTGACACTTGCCCTGGTCATTGCCGTTAGTTTTAGGTTACCGTGGCAGCCCCATTGTTCAGTGATTGGCACGCTGTAAGAATGGGCCAGGACGCTTCATCCTGGACAATATTCATGACAAATGTGTGCTTTGTTTTAAAGTAAACACTGTATGAAAACAAATACATTTTAGCTTTGCAACCTCATTATACTATTGGCTGAGTTTTATATTCATAAGTTTCTCAATACCCACCTTCCGTCTGAATGCAGCCGAGATAGGCTCCAGCACCCCTCGCGACCTCGTAAGGGACAAGCGGTAGAAAAATGGATGGATGGATGGATGGAAGTTTCTCAATACCCGACCTGTTTTTTGTGCCTTTAAAAACAAATTAAAACACGGCATAGCTCGGTTGGTAGAGTGGCCGTGCCAGCATCTTGAGGGTTCCAGGTTTGATTCCCGTTTTCGCCATTCTTATACTTGCCAACCTTGAGACCTCCGAATTCGGGAGATGTGGGCGAGGAGAGGTGGCAGGGTTTGGTGGTAGCGGGGGTGTATATTGTAGCATCCCGGAAGAGTTAGTGCTGCAAGGGGTTCTGGGTATTTTTTATGTTGTGTTACGATGCGGATGTTCTCCCGAAACGTGTGTGTCATTCTTGTTTGGTGTGGGTTCACAGTGTGGCGCACATTTGTAACAGTGTTAAAATTGTTTATATGGCCACCCTCAGTGTGACCTGTATGACTGTTGACCAAGTATGACTTACATTCACTTATGTGTGTGTAAAAGCTGCATATGTTATGTGACTGGGCCGGCACGCTGTTTGTATGGTTGGAAAAGCGGATGTGACAACTGGTTGTAGATGACACTAAGGCCCCCAATATTGTTGTCCGGGTGGAAATCGGGAGAAATTCAGGAGAATGGTTGCCTTGGGCGATTATAGGGAGGGGAACTGAAATTCGGGAGTCTCCCGGGAAAATTGGGAGTGTTGGCAAGTATGGCCATGCTAGTTATTGTCATTGTGTCCTCGGGCAAGACACTTTACCCACCTGCTCCCAGTGCCACCCACACTGGTTTAAATGTAACTTAGCTATCTGGTTTCACTATGTAAAGCACTTTGAGTCACTAGAGAAAAGCGCTGTATAAATATAAATCATTTCACTTCACTCTACGTTAAAACACTCTCTATCTCTAACAACCAAAAAGCTGTGAAAACGATGATGCTGTGTTCCAAATTAAAATTATTTACTGAACTTGTGTGAGCCTATGGCTTTGCACTTTGTTTTATATGTGTATATATATATATATATATATATATATATATATATATATATATATATATATATATCAATCAATGTATTTTATTTCGGCAATCTTCACATAAAACAAAGAACAACAACAAGAAAAGAAAAAAAAACACTCATTTGAGCAATGATTGAGCCGAAAGGGTGTAGGTTGAAGCAACGCTTATATAAACCTACCCCATCACAACAAGAACAAGGTTCAAAATATATGAAATCTAAAACATGCTTCACTTATATTACTTTTTTTTTTTAAACAATATATAAGCAACATATATGTAGCACACGTCGCATATACACAGTTTAACATTTAAATCAAACATATACATTTGTACACTTATATATATATATATTATATATACACAATTTATTTAAATTCCATATAAAGTGGTAATATATACATTTTAATATAACCTATATGTATAATTATGAAATCATAAATTGTATTTATATACATATATTATTGTCTTTCTAAAACAATGTTTGCTCTTCTTTCTTATATTTACTAATGATAAATGATTTAAAAAGCTTTTTAAACTGGTTTATGTTGGTGCTGTGTTTTATTTCATCCTTTAAACAGTTCCATATTTTAACCCCTGCTATTGTTATACTCATTCGTTTCTGCGTTGTTCTACAATATTGGATCTTAAAAAGTAGTTCTCCTCTTAAATTATAATTCCCTTCTCTTTGTAAAAATCTTCTCTGTAACCCTGTTGGAAGTAAATCTTTACTTGCTTTATAAATCATTTGGGCAGTCTTGAGTTGGATGAGATCTGGTAGTTTTAAATCAAATGTTTTTATAAATAATCCATTAGTGTGTTCTCGGGGTCCTGTGTTATGTATCAGTCTGATGGCCCTTTTTTGCATTATGAATAGTGGTTGGATGTTCGTCCTATATGTATTTCCCCAAACTTCTAGACAGTAACTCAAATATGATAAAACAAGTGTACAATAAGGAGTGTGTAATGTTTTTTGATTAAGAATGTGCCTTGTTTACCCAGGACAGCAATACTTCTCGCCAACTTCCCTTTGATGTATGTAATGTGTGACTTCCAGCAGATCCTGTGGTCCAAGATCACACCCAAAAATTTGATTTTGTTTACTCTTTCTATACTAACATTGTCGATATATATATTTTTACATCCATATAATTTCTCATATTTCCAAATAACATAAAGTTAGTTTTATTTAGGTTTAATGATAATTTATTAGCATCAAACCATTTTTTTAGTTTACACATCTCCATGGTGACGGTCCTCAGGAGCTGCTGCAAGTCCACATCAGAACAGAGTACATTGGTGTCATCCGCAAATAACACATATTTAAGGTTTTCAGTTACTTTACAAATATCATTTATATACATGATGAACATCTTGGGCCCTAAGACTGACCCCTGTGGAACCCCACATTTAATATTTAACCAACATGATTTTTTTTGTGATATCTGTACAAACTGCTTTCTATCAGATAAATAACTTTTTATCCATTCCAGAACAATACCCCTAAAACCATATTTTTCCATTTTTCTAATAAGAATACTATGGTCTACTGTATCAAAAGCGTTCTTAAGATCTAAGAATACTCCTATTGTATATTTATTTTTATCAATACTATCAGTTATTTCTTCAATTAAATCTGTTAATGCTTGTGCTGTTGATCGATTATTCCTGAAACCATACTGCCTATCTGTTAATAATTCATTTTTTTCTACAAAGCCATCGAATCTATTTATAAATATTTTTTCTAATATTTTGGAGAACTGTGGTAATATTGAGATTGGTCTGTAGTTTGTGAATAAGTGTCCGTCTCCCGCTTTGTGAATAGGAACAACTTTGCAATTTTCATTAGTTGAGGAAATACTCCCATTTCAAATGAAAGGTTAAATAGATACGCTAATGGAGCACTAATTCCATCTATCACATACTTTAAAGTTTGCATGTCTATATCATCCACATCTTTGCTTGTATGTATATATATATATATATATATATATATATATATATATATATATATATATATTGCATTCTATTTTAGTTACTTTATTGAGTTTACAACCCCTTGGCGCTATTTTGTACTGTTTTTGTACTTATTTTGACTATTATTATTATTTCTCAATTTTTTGTAAATGTTGCAATTTATAAATAAAGGTTTATAAAATTTTTAAAAATATAATAAAATAAAATAAAAAAGGATGGGCCAGGACGGGGTGGAGTGGTTCAGGTCCTTCTCTGTCAGGACAGGGGACGCCACTTCTTCTTTGCTCCACTTTACTGTGGTGTCCCCCAGGGATCTATTCTAGGCCCCATCCTGTTTGCGCTATATCTCCTCCCTCTTGGAGAGATTTTTAAGAGGCATGGAGTGTCTTGACTTGGGACCATTGCAAAATGATGTGCGTCCCAAAGTCACCAGCCTTGGCGTCAATATAGACAGCGATTTTAAACTTGACAAACAGGTCAATGGCGTTTTAAAATCGTGTTTTTTTCATCTACGTCTTTTAGCAAAGATAAAACCGTTTTTATCTTTTATTCTTTTTGAACAAGTCGTGCATGCTTTTATTTCAAGTCGCCTGGACTACTGCAATACACTTTACGCTGGCATTAGCCAAAAAAGCTCTCTCCCGGTTGCAGTTAGTCCAGAACACAGCAGCACGACTTTCAACAGGAGCCAGGAAACGCCAGCATATAACCCCAATTCTTCAGAGTTTGCACTGTCTTCCTGTTCATTTTAGAATTGATTTTAAAACCTTGCTGCTTGCTTTTAAAGCTTTTCATAGACCAGCACCTCACTATATCTCGGACTTGCCTGTGTCTTTTCGAGTCCATATTAAAATTATCGTACTCGTTTTTAAATCTTGCTCCACCTTACCTCTCTGAGATGCTCCACCTTTATGCCCCCACCCGGTCCCTCAGATCAGCTGATCCTGGAGGTACCCAAATCAAAGCGCAAGCTCAGAGGAGACAGAGCCTTCTCTGTTGCAGGTCCCAAACTCTGGAACGATCTCCCTCTCCATGTGAGAAAAGCCCCTTTTTGGCTATTTTTAAGACCCTTCTTAAAACACATTTTTATTCACTGGCTTTTAACTCAGCATGAGACTTTAAACTTTTAACTGTTTTTAACTTTTTAACTGCTTTTTATGTAACAAATTGTTCTTAGGGTAATTTGTATTTGCTTTTTCAATGTGTATTTTTACTTCTGTTTTAAATGTTATTTTTTAGTCTGTCCCTTGCCTCTATTTCTTTGTGGTGTACAGCCCTTTGTTCTTCAACTGTGGTTGTTTTTAAAAGGCTTTATAAATAAAGATGGTATGGTATGGTATGGACCTCATCCAAATTTACACTCCTGCGCGCACTCTGAGGTCCGAGAGCCAGCTCCAGCTCGTGGTGCCCAAGACCAGACTTAAAACCAGGGGAGACAGGGCCTTCTCTGTGGTCTGCCCTAAGCTCTAGAACACTCTGTCCCTCCATGTTCGAACAAACTGCTCCCACAGTGGAGTGTTTTAAGTCGAGGACAGCGTGGCGCGGTTGGGAAAATGGCCGTAACAGCAACTTGAGGGTTCCTGGTTCAATCCCCACCTACTACCAACCTCGTCATGTCCGTTGTGTCCTTGAGCAAGACACTTCACCCTTGCTCCTAATGGGACGTGGTTAGGGCCTTGTATGGCAGCTCCCGCCATCAGTGTGTGAATGTGTGTGTGAATGTGGAAATAATGTCAAAGCGCTTTGAGTACCTTGAAGGTAGAAAAGCGCTAAACAAGTATAACCCATTTATCATTTATAAGTCTCGTCTTAAGACCCACTTTTTATTCTTTGGCTTTTAACACTACGTGAGTTGTGTGGTCTTCTGTTGTCCTGTCTGTTTTTGTTTTATTTTTATTTATATTTACTGTTTTAATTGGTTTTACCTCTTATTTTTGTATATTTTTATATTGGTTTTATATTTATTTGTTTTTTGTTTTTATTCAGTCATGGGTGGAGCTAAGGATAATATTTGAATTTAGATTTTTATTTACTGTTTTAATTGGTTTTACCATTTAAAATCGTTTTAATTATATTTTTATATAGTTTTTATATTGGTTTTATAGTTATTTATTTTTTGTTTTTATTCAGTCATTGGTGGAGCTAAGGATAATATTTGAATTTTGATTTCTATTTACTGTTTTAATTGGTTTTACCCTGTAAAATCGTTTTTAATCATATATATTCTTATATAGTTTTTATATTGGTTTTCTAGTTATTTATTTTTTGTTTTTATTCAGGCATTGGTGGAGCTAAGGATATTTAAATTTTGATTTCTATTTACTGTTTTAATTGGTTTTACCCTGTAAAATCGTTTTAATTATATTTATTTTTATATAGTTTTTATATTGGTTTTATATTCATTTATTTTTTGTTTTTATTCAGTCATTGGTGGAGCTAAGGATAATATTTGAATTTTGATTTCTATTTACTGTTTTAATTGGTTTTACCCTGTAAAATCGTTTTAATTATATTTATTTTTATATAGTTTTTATATTGGTTTTATATTCATTTATTTTTTGTTTTTATTCAGTCATTGGTGGAGCTAAGGATAATATTTGAATTTTGATTTCTATTTACTGTTTTAATTGGTTTTACCCAGTAAAATAGTTTTTAATCATATTTTTTGTATAGTTTTTATATTGGTTTTATAGTTATTTATTTTTTGTTTTTATTCAGTCATTGGTGGAGTTAAGGATAATATTTGAATTTTGATTTCTATTTACTGTTTTAATTGGTTTTACCCTTTAAAATCGTTTTTAATCATATTTATTTTTATATTGTTTTATATAGGTTTTACATTTATTTTTGGTTTTTATTCAGTCATTGGTGAAGCTAAGGATAATATTTGAATTTTGATTTCTATTTACTGTTTTAATTGGTTTTACCCTGTAAAATCGTTTTTAATCACATTTATTTTTATATTGGTTTTATATATATATTTTTTTTTTTATTCAGTCATTGGTGGAGCTAAGGATAATATTTGAATTTTGATTTCTATTTACTGTTTTAATTGGTTTTACCCTTTAACATCGTTTTTAATCATATTTGTTTTTATATTGTTTTATATAGGTTTTATATTTATTTTTGGTGTTTTAATAAAGCATTGGTGGAGCTAAGGATAATATTTGAATATTGTTTTTAATATATTTGTGCAGCACTCTGGAAACATTTTCGTTGTTTAAATGTGCTATATAAATAAAGTGGGTTGGATTGGATTGGTAACAGGCCCCGCCCCTTTAGGGAGGTACTACAACCATAAACAAGCCCGCCCACTCCCCCACTAAGGCGGACTGCTGTGAGGAAGAGAGCGTGGAGAGTGCTGCAACTCTCACACACGGCGGCCACGGGAGTGAGGGCAGAGGTGGGAGAGTCGAAGGGTGGGCGAGGGCACCGGGGGCTCCGACTTCCAACCGGCGGGAGGAAGGAATAAGAAGTGGGAGGATTCAAATCACCAGAAAGAATCGTGGGAAATACTGGGGGAAAGGGCTGGCCCTGAACTGTGTGTATGAGTTAGGTGTGTGTAGGTGTGTGTGTGTGGAGCCGGTGGATGCGCAGGAGAACATGAGTATCATTCTAAAGCCAAGGTCACGCTCCACCAGCTCGCTGAAGAACACGGAAGGACTATGGTAAATAGACGGAAACCTCCTCCTTGTGCCGCCAACATTCCCTATGTTCATCCTGTTTTCTGTCTATTGTTCACCAGTCCTTCCTCCCTTATGTGGTCTTAACTTCCTGCTGTTTTGCATCCACTCAGTGTTTACTTTTCAGACTTCTTAGTTGATATCAGCACCCTATTCTGTTTTTCCCCCTTTCCACAGCACAGTACCCACTCTCCTTATTGTCGCGTTTCTATTGGCACTACTTGGTACTAGTTCTAGTACGTGGTCGACCACTGCTGGTCGTTCACTACCAATTAAAACAGGGGTCTCAGACCAATTGCGGCCCGCAAGACGTTAATATGAAAGTTTAATGTTAGTGCGGCCTGCAAGTTTTATATGAATGGCGCTTGACAGCGTTGTGTTATTTGGGTCCAAAATGGCCAGCATTCTGGGTTGCCTACCCCTGCGTTAGTGGAAAAGCGGCAAATGAGTGAAAGCGACAGAGACTTTGCCATGGAGACGAGGGTTTTCTTGTGCCTGGCTGCAGTCACACTGCGACACCTGTCCGTCAGTAATAACCGTCCCCGATAACCTGGACGAATTCAAACCATTATTTGGTTTTTTTATTTTTTAATTTGCATTGCCTCGCACGATGAACACTACATATATTTTTATATGACACCGGATAACACACCGGGTGCAGTCACTTTTTTGCGCTCGCTATCCCTGTACTTTCCGCCGACCGCCGTGTTGCTGTAGGGAGGAAAAGCGGAACGACACACATTGCGGAAATAACCTTATTCTCCGTGCGTCGGCTAAATAGAAATATATTCCACAACCCCAAACATATCTTTTTCAAAGCCTGCAGTGAAGAGAAAGATTAGTGATGAGCAAAGACAATTCCAGGAAAAGTGGGAGATGCAATATTTCTTTGTTGAGCACAGGGGCACCCCGACGTGTTTTATTTGCACAGAGAAAGTTGCGGTGCAGAAGAGATACAATTTGAAACATAATTATACAACTAGACATGCTGAGGAGTATGCACAATTTTTTTTAAGAAATCTTTTCTTGCGGCCCAGCCTCACCCATACTCTGCGTCCAGTGGCCCCCAGGTAAATGGAGTTTGAGACCACTGAATTAAAAGAACACTTTAAAGTAGAGATGTCCGATAATGGCTTTTTTGCCGATATTGTCCAACTCTTAATTACCGATTCCAATATCAACCGATACCGATGTATACAGTCGTGGAATTAACACATTATTATGCCTAATTTTGTTGTGATTCCCCGCTGGATGCATTAAACAATGTAACAAGGTTTTCCAAAATAAATCAACTCATGTTACGGAAGAAAGTCACAAAGTGCATCATTTTTTTTAACATGCTTCAAAACAGCAGCTTGGAATGTGGGACAAGCTCTCCCTGTGAAAGCATGAAGAGGTAATCATATTGTTTCTTCAAATTACAAATAGCTGACTGTTTTTTCCCCCTTCTCCGGGATTATATTCCCAGTCTTGATCTCGGAAGTCTGGTCACTTATAGCATATAAGAATATTCTATTACTGTTTAGCAAACTATGAATAATAAAACACGCCGAAGCATGTGTCCTTTATCATAGCTAGACGTATGACAAAAAAACGTGTGAAAATCAGTGGTATTCAGTGGGGTGAGATGAAATAAATGCGCTGACAGCTGATTGCTCCTGCCAAATGAATTGCACTGAGTGGAGCGGATCACCACTCCAAGATGGCGGCCCCGCGTCTCGTCAGCGCCAGTAGGCAGTAGCGGTCAATGCTGTGTCTACTTATAAGATGTATATGGTTCTCGGTACTATTTTTTATTACCTGTTCAGTCACTGATGGTCAACAATGCTTTTTTAATGCTTTTTTTGGCCTCTGATTCCGATCAATTTCGATACTTTGAGAATAGATTCTAGAACTGAAAATGTATTTTTTTTAGAAAGTAAGTAAAGTAAACACAATAACACATTTTATATAGATTATCTCATTAAATTTAGAATTTGCTTGTAATGTTGTAATTCCTATCATGTATTTGTAGTATCAAATGCTACAACTTTTTTATTTAAAACATTTTTTTTTTAACAAAATAAAGTTGCTAACACACAAAAACTAAACGAAACCCAAATTGGCTCCCATTTAAATCAATTGGGTTTTGACCTTAAAACTTTTCTGTCACCTGAAAATTATTCCTTGAGTTTGTAAACAATAACAAAAAAAACACCACAAAATCATTTTGCGATAATAACAACAATAAAAAGAAAAATGTCGCCCTAGTCACTTTAGTATTGTTTAAATACTGATGCAATACTTGGTATCGATGATAAAAACATCTGGATCGATCACCGTTGCTTTACATTGAAGTGTTAGCGGTTAGCTTCTCGTGTCGTCCTGCTCGGAGTGTGTGTTTGTGTGTCTAGCATGCTTAGCCATTCTTTTTCCTTAAGTCCTCCAGTGATAACGCTACCTGGAAGAAACATTGTTTATTTGTACAATTGTTTTGCATGTAAACACTAGAACACAGCTGCGGTAAAGATCTGCTGGGCTCAGCAGTTCATAGGCCGCCAATCAGCCGATGAGTAAAAAGGGGCAATTATCGGCCCCTGATTCGATACCATGATCGCGGTTAGGCCTTCTCAAAAACTAATTCACACTGCAGGTAGGATGTCCAATTTTGATTTCTTTTTTCTTTTTTTTTTCTTTTTGGGCAGATTTGATCTGTTCATATAATAGTTCCCATTGCCCCAAAAAATTTACGTCTAATGGGAAAATAATCTGACCCACATGCAGACATGACGTCATGCAGTCACTCATGCTGCAGTGTTTACAGAAGTAAACATGGATTCAAATTCTAGTAGGTCTCAGTCCTGCTGCATTTGTGGCAATTTCAAGGATTTTGTGCAATCAACAACATCTGAACCCAATTATTGCTTGTAAAAGATTAAGAAGGAAGAGTATTTTGGCTCTGGCGGTTTGTGGGACATGTGGGTGTCTTTGACGTCTGCTCCAAAGAACGTGTGGGCGAGGAGTGGTGGAACATTGACATTAGTTCCTGAAACATATTATCTTTGCCTGTTTTCTGCTCATCTGTCAAAGTTTATATTGTAACCATCCATTCTGTTGAAGAATTATGACACTTACTGCTATTTGTTGACATAATCGGAGGAATGCGACCGAAGCGTTCAAACTGCAGTCACATCGAATACATATCTGATTTATATCCACATACGAAAGTTGCCTCAGATTTGATACATTTTTAATTGCACTGTACTATACATTTTAGGGCTGGGTAATAGGGATGAAAAAGTATATCTCAATATATTTTTACTTAAACTCGATATTCGAAATAAATCTCAATATATTTTCCCGTGAAAGTAAACCTTTAAAGATATTCATTTTTGAGCCGAATTTACTGAAATTGAAGTGAATGACAACTGTACTTTCTTTTACACCTTTTGGGAGTGCATTCCATATTAATGTGGCATAAAAGGAGAATGAGTTAAGACCATTGTTAGATCGGAATCTGGGTTTAACATGGTTTGTGGAGCTCCCCCTGGTGTTGTGGTTACGGCGGTCATTTACTTTATGGAAGTAGTTTGACATGTACTTTATTATCAGGGAGGTGTAGCGGATTTTATAGACCAGGCTCAGTGCAAGTTGTTTTACTTTGTCCACCCTGAGCCAGCCCACTTGTTTAATATCGTTCCTTATGCACAGAAGTAAAAACAGGAGACCCTCTTGGTTGTTTGTTATCATGTCTCTGTCCAAATGATGTGTTCAGTGTGACTTGGTTTTTGTGGTACTATTTCGAAGTGAACCCCCACCCCCCCCCACCCCTCAAACAGAGTCATGTGGATGACTCAGTTTTTGAACAGATGTTTGCTTCCAGCTTTGAGGGAACAGTTTGGAGAAAGCGGCTTTTACCTGTTGTCATAAAGCAAGGTGTGGTTTTGGGGTTGGCGATGGCGATGGCGAGCCGGCATTCCGTCTCCTTGTGATGTCATAATTGGATAGCTGGAGCTGCCGTGGTTCTGGCATTCTTTTTCCACAGGCTTTGGCACAGATAAAGATTCAGCCCTGAAGCATCAACCTGCCCTGCCCTCCACCTCACGTCTCAACTTGTCCTTGCTTGTCAGCTCTCATTTCCCTCTGACAAATAGTCCCCCAGCTTCCACGCTGAGGAGGAGGAGGACACGGTAAATATGTTCATGCAGTGTCACACTCTCAGACGTCGTTGTATTTTCAGGCAGGTAATGACCCGGGGATGTTGTAATCATCTGTAGATACTTGAAGGCTGTGACAAACCACTCGAAGCTCAGAATGTTACACAGGTGTGTGTGTGTGCCATCTTTTCTATTATGGTCTGTTTTCTTGTTTATCAGCGTGCGTAATAATCACAGTAGATATAGTGCTGCTGGTAGCACTTCATGATAAGCTGATTGGCATGGATGATAAAAATGCTACGCTTTACTCTGCAGGCGGTCTTTTGTAGCGTTTGTGTGCTGGCATGCGGATCCGAGACACTTCCCCAATGCAGGGCCAATTTTGTACATGCACGGTTATTTGCTAGAATTTAGACATACATGCTTTCCCTTAAATTTATGCAGGGTTAAAACCAATAACAATCAGTTCCCAGTGGCTTACTTTATTTTTGAAGTTTTTCTCAAAATTTTATCCATCACGCAAAATCCCGAAAAACGGCTTCAAAGTGCCTGATTCACACCATCGCTATATCCACCCGTCTATTGTCCTGTGACGTCACTGCGTGAAGCCACCAGAAACAAACATGGCGGGTAGTACAGAAAGGTATAGCATAGTAGCTCGGATTCAGACTCGGATTTCAGCAGCCCAAGCGGTTCAACAGATTACGCGTGTATTGAAACGAATGGTTGGAGTGTGGAGGCAGGTACCGAAAACGAAATTAAAGAAGAAACAGAAGCTTTTGAGCCATATCAGGACAGACAACGGCACGGGAGGAAGCACAGACGAATTCAGCGATCGCCTTCTAACCAACGATTGGTATGTGTTTGTTTGGCATTAAATGTGGGTGGAGGGACAGGCTGGATGTAAATATAGCTACAAATGAGGCATAATGATGCAATATGTACATACAGCTAGCCTAAATAGCATGTTAGCATCGATTAGCTTGGAGTCATGCCGTGACCAAATATGTCTGATTAGCTCACTCCACATACGTCAATAACATCAACAAAACTCACCTTTGTGATTTTGTTGACTTTATCGTTGGAAATGCATTTGCTTTGAGTGTCGCAGGATATCCACACATTCTTTCCATCTCTGTCGTAGCATAGCGGTCGTCGGTACAGTGTGCAGAACAAACGAGGGACTTTCGCATCTTTTGACCACTGTTGCAACTTGAATCCGTCTCTGTTCGTGTTGTTACACCCTCCGACAACACACCGACGAGGCATGATGTCTCCAAGGTACGGGAAAACAGTCGAAAAAACGGAAATTAACAGAACTGATTTGACTTGGTGTGTGTAATGTGTTTGAGAAAAGGGTGGGTCGCTTCACGACGTGACGTCACGGGTGAAAGGTCATTGCTCCGACAGGCGAACAATTGAAAGGCGTTTAAATCGCCAAATTCACCCTTTTAGAGTTCGGAAATATGGTCTTTTTTTCTGCAACATCAAGGTATATATTGACGCTGGTGATAATGTTCCCCTTTAAAACAATTGCAAAAAATATTTTGCCGGGTAAACTGTCATCATCACCAACATGTGTTAATTGTGCGGACAATGTTTTAGCAGCCAAGCAAGTATAAAAACAAGTTTGTAGTTCATTTTTGTTGTAACTTAAAAGCAATAAAACTATTGCAGATGCACTCACACATCTGTACTTGTCTCCTTTTTATCCTTTTTCTACTTTTTTGTTCATTTTCCTTTTTCTTTTTCTAATTCTTCAACTTCTTTTTATTCTTCTTTTGCTTCTTCTTCTACTTTTTCTTTTTCATCTCTTTCTCTCCTTCTTTCTCGTCTACTTTTTTGTTATTTTTCCTTTTCTTCTCCTTCTAATTCTTCTTTTTCTTCTTCTTTTGCTTCTTCTAATACTTCTTCTCTTCCTCTCCTTCTTCTTTCTCTTCATATTTCTCTTCTATTTATTTTTTTCGGCCTTTTCTTCTTCTTTTATTAATTTGTTTCTGCTTGTTCTTACCTCCTTTCTTTTCTTCTTCCTCTTCCCCCTGTTCTTCTTTGTCTTTTTCTTCTTCTGCTTCCCCATCCTTTTCCTCTTCTTCCTTTTTGTCTCTTCCTTCATTTTCTTCCTTTTCTTCTTCTTCTTCTCCTCCTTGTTCTTATTCTTTCTCTTTTTATGCTACTTCCTATTTTGTTTATTCTTACTCCTACTCTTCTCTGTCGCCTTCTTCTTCTTTTTCTTCTTATTTTTCCACGTCTTCTCTTCCTCTCCTTTTTCTTTCTCTTTCTTTTTTCTCTTCTACTTATATTTATTTTTTCTGCCTTTTCATCTTCTTTTATTTATTTGTTTTTGCTTGTTCTTATTCTTATAATTATCATTATCTTCCTTTCTTTCCTATTTCTCTTCTTCTTGTCTTCCTCTCCTTCCTCTTTATCTTCTCCTTCTTCTTCTCCTTGTTCTTTTTAGTCTTCTGTTCCTCTCCTTTCTCTACTGGCGTGGCGCAGTGGTAGAGTGGCCGTGCGCAACCCGAGGGTGCCTGGTTCAATTCCTACCTAGTACCACCCTCGTCACGTTCGTTGTGTCCTGAGCAAGACACTTCACCCTTGCTCCTGATGGGTGCTGGTTAGCGCCTTGCATGGCAGCTCCCTCCATCAGTGTGTGAATGTGTGTGTAAATGGGTAAATGTGGAAGTGGTGTCAAAGCGCTTTGAGTACCTTGAAGGTAGAAAAGCGCTATACAAGTACAACCCATTTATTATTTATTTATCATTCTTTTTCTTCTTCTTCTTCTTCTTCTTCTTCTTCTTCTTCTTCATCTTCCTATTTCTCTTTCTCTTCTTCTGCTTCCCCATCCTATTCCTCTTCTTCCTTTTTGTCTATTCCTTCATTTTATTCCCCTTCTACTTCTTCTTTTTCTCCTCCTTGTTATTATTCTTTCTCCTTTTATGCTACTTCCTATTTTGCTTATTCTTACTCTTCTCTGTTGTCTTCTTCTTCATTTTGTCCTTATTTTGGTCCTTCTTTTACTTCTTCTTCTCTTCCTCCCCTTTTTCTTCCTCCTCTTCTTTCCCTTCTTCTTCTATTTATTTTTTTCTGCCTTTTTTTATTCTTTTATTTGTTTTTGCTTGTTCTTATTCTTATTATTAACATTATCTTCCTCTATTTCCTTTTTCTCTTCTTTTTCTTCTTGTCTTCGTCTCCTTCTTCTTTATGTTCTTCTTCTTCTCCTTGTTCTTTTTAGTCTTCTCTTCCTCTCCTTTCTCTTGTTCTTTTTCTTCTTGTTCTTTGTCATCCTCTTTCTTTTTCTCTTCTTTTTCTTCTTCTGCTTCCCCATCGTATTACTTTCCTACTTTTTGTCTTTTCTTTCATTTTCTTCCTCTTCTTCTTCTCCTTGTTTTTATTCTTTCTATTTTTATGCTACTTCATATTTTGCTTATTCTTACTCTTACTCTTCTCTGTCGGCTTCTTTCTCTTCTTTTTGTTCTTTGTCGTTTTCTTCCTCGTTCATTTAAAGAACATGTTTTACGTCTTTTCGCAGCTTTCACCAGGGAGACACTGGATCATTTACTACCTGTGGTGTTTTGCTATATTTTAGAAGCAGTCTTGCAGAGCATCAATGAAACCCACAATTTTTTGGGGGGGGGGATCACATCACCGCAGCGTCTGGAATGATCCAAACGCAAGGAAATGCATAACGAAAGACATTTTTTTAATGCAAGAAATTTAGGGATAGGGGTTACCGGGAGAGGGAGGATATATTGTAGCATCCCGGAAGAGTTAGTGCTGCAAGGGGTTCTGGGTGTTACGGTGCGGATGTTCTCCCGAAATGTGTTTGTCATTCTTGTTTGGTGTGGGTTCACAGTGTGGTGCATATTTTTTAACAGTGTTAAAGTTGTTTATACGGCCACCCTCAGTGTGACCTGTATGGCTGGCATTCACTTGTTTGTGTGAAAAGCCGTAGATATTATGTGATTGGGCTGGCATGCAAAGGCAGTGCCTTTAAGGTTTATTGGCGCTCTGTACTTCTCCCTACGTCCGTGTACCACTCCGTACAGCGGCGTTTTCAAAAGGAGTTTTACCAGCCTTCTTCTTGGTAGGTTCAAGGACAGTTTTTGAATCTCGCCGTCCACTCAATCTAACACAAAGTTTTTGTGATAACTAAGAAACAATTATTCTTACATGGCTCTTTCAACATTTTGGGTTGCCAACCCCTGTTCTTGGGGCTATAGGCGTGTTAGAGCTACACCCGTTGCTGCACCTCCAGCCCACTGATAAAGCAGTGTCATGGCATGCTGAGATAAACCCTGGAGGATTTAGAATGTGTGACTTTGACTTCAAGTGTCTTCATCTGGACTCTGTCTGTTGTCTCTTTACGGTTTCACCAGGTTTAACGACAATGTTGCTCGCATGACGGGTTCAGTGTGCGATTGTTTGAGAATGCTAACTAAGTCGTTCCCAGTCGAGGAGAAGTAGAACTGGTTTAGTCTGTGACCTTTTTTGTGTGTGTCACGGCTGAATGGCTTCCCTGAATGGAGCACTGAAGGCAGAGCTAATGCAGCGAGACGACAACAACAATAACAAACAGATGACAGAACGAGACAAACCAGAAAGAGCGAGATGTGATATAAAACTCGTTGCATATGTGGCGTGCAAGTAGTGTGTAATATTACAAGGATGGTAAATGTATAAAAAAAACAAGCCCCTTTTTCTAACCTTTCACCTGCATCTCAATGACTCCTGTGCTTTGTGTCAAGTGTCCATGTAACCCTGAACTGTCCGTGGGTGTTGTTGATTAATGGCCTGTGCCATGTAATAAGATCCAAGACTTAAGCATTAAAGGGCAACTACTGCACTTTTTTGTAATTTTTTTATTATCGTCCTATTATTATTATTATTATTACATTTATAATAACATTTAATATTCAAGTATTTCATTCATTCTAAGCATCACAACGAGAGATGTCCAATAATAACGGGCTGCAGATATTATCGACCGATAAATGCTTTTAAATGTACTATCGAAGATTATCGTTATCAGTTTCAAAACAATAAATTATGATGTTTTAAAAGGCTGCTTTGTACACAGACGTAGGGAGAAGTACAGAGCGACAAAAAACCTTACAGGCACTGCCTTTGCGTGCCGGCCCAATCACATAATATCTGCGGCTTTTCACACACACAAATGAATGCAAGGCAAACTTGGTCCACAGCCTACAGGTCACACTGAGGGTGGCCGTATAAACAACTTTAACACCGTTACAAATATGAGCCACACTGTGAACCCACACCAAACAAGAATGACAAACACATTTCGGGAGAACATCCGCACCGTAACACAACATAAACACAACAGAACAAATACCCAGAACCCCTTGCAGCACTAACTCTTCGGAGACGCTACAATATACACTCCGATACTCAACCCCGCCCCCCAACCCCGCCCACCTCAACATCCTCATGCTCTCTCAGGGAGAGCATGTCCCAAATTCCAAGCTGCTGTTTTGAGGCATGTTAAAAAAAAAAAATCTAAAATAAAGTGTCTTTTTGTGTCGTACTTGCCAGTTTCGGGTCCTAAATGGCTGTCAAATTGTACCAACTTGTTAGAATACCTACTCATTCGTCTCTTGTCCAGGAGAGCTGCATTGTACTTGTTTTAATGCCACACTCTTGCTCAGAGTTGGGCAAATTAAGGCCCGGGGGCCAAATGCGGCATGTTGAGCTTTTCAATCTGGGCCGCCGGACATTCCCAAATAATTTTTTCAGATCTTTAAGATGGAAAGTGTAGCTGCCATTATGATGTGCAGTGATGTTTTCTAACGACCATGAGTCTTGAACTATACAAAGTATTTAAATGGTTGGAATCTGCGCTTATGGATGATATACCAGTTACTATGGTAATTCAATTAGTTACTATGGTAATATAATTAGTTACTATGGTCATCTAGTTAGTTACTATGGTCATGTAAGTCACAGCAGCTCAGACGAGGCACCAAGCAGTGTGGGTGGGAAGCGTTTCCACAGATGCGGAAGGAGATTTTCATAACAAAGTTCTAAAGCTTAGTAATATATCAGATACATATCCAATTGTAGGTGGAATTATTTTGTACCCTTCGCGTTCATATTTCACTGTTTGTTGGCATTTTTGTTGCGTTTCACTTGATTGTAAAATGTGTCGATCGAAAGGGGGTGTGACATTCATATTTTGTCAATATTCAGTGTTTTATCCTTCATAGAAAAATGTAAAATTCCAATATGCTTTTTCAGGCGGCCTGTCATAACGTTTTTAGCATTCAGTCAGACATTATTGTGAGGTTTTGTATTAGTGTTCCTAAGAATAGATATACAGGCTCCCTAGACAAATTTTTTTCACTAAATGTGGCCCCTGGGTCAAAATAATTGCCCAGGCCTGCTGTAGCTGCTAGAAAAACGGGTGTGACGTCATATGAAACCCTCCTATAAATGTAATGGTCTATCTGTGTTGGCCTTGCGATGAGGTGGCGACTTGTCCCGGGTGTACACCGCCTTCCGCCCGAATGCAGCTGAGATAGGGTCCAGCACCGCTTGTCACCTCAAAAAGGACAAGCGGTAGAAAATGGATGGATGGATGGATGGATGGTAATGAGCTGTGTTAGTTGATGCCTGTCTCTAACAGAGTTTGTGTTTTGTTCTGGTCCATTTCGTTTGCTGGAGTTGACAATTTCGGACAAAAAAAAACACTGTGACGCTGATCCGGCCCTCGCGCCGTACGTTTGACACCTAAGGTTAAAGAGTGGAAAAGGATGACACAGCGGTGCTGACATTACACACACATTTTAACGGCAACATCATGCTGGGGTAGCTTATTAGTGTAAGAAACGCAAAATGATCCAACTTACAACTTGCAATCCTGTAGCTGACTGAAAGATACTAAGTAGAGCTCCAGGTTGTTTTAAGATGTGTAGCGAAGCCTATCTATTTTTCTTTTCTTTCCCTGTTTTCTGTTAGGTGTTTTTCCAACAGGCAGGTCAGAGTTCATTAAAGATAAGGTTATCATGTCATGGAATGGAGTATTTTCTCACATTTTTTTCCCTCAAAACTTTTAACCTCACATACAGTGGGGCAAAAAAGTATTTAGTCAGCCACCGATTGTGCAAGTTCTCCTACTTAAAATGATGACAGAGGTCTGTAATTTTCATCATAGGTACACTTCAACTGTGAGAGACAGAATGTGAAAAAAAAAATACAGGAATTCACATTGTAGGAATTTTAAATAATTTATTTGTAAATTATGGTGGAAAAAAAGTATTTGGTCAACCATTCAAAGCTTTTACTGATGGAAGGAGGTTTTGGCTCAAAATCTCACAATACATGGCCCCATTGATTTTTTCCTTGACACGGATCAATCGTCCTGTCCCATTAGCAGAAAAACAGCCTCAAAGCATGATGTTTCCACCCCCATGCTTCACAGTAGTTATGGTGTTCTTGGGATGCAACTCAGAATTCTTCTTTCTCCAAACGCGACGAGTTAAGTTTATACCAAAATGGATACATGGATGATACAGCAGAGGATTGGGAGAATGTCATGTGGTCAGATGAAACCAAAATACAACTTTTTGGTATGAACTCAACTCGTCGTGTTTGGAGGAAGAAGAATACTGAGTTGCATCCCAAGAACACCAAACCTACTGTGAAGCATGGGGGTGGAAACATCATGCTTTGGGGCTGTTTTTCTGCTAAGCGGACAGGACGATTGATCCGTGTTAAGGAAAGAATGAATGCGGCCATGTATCGTGAGATTTTGAGCCAAAACATCCTTCCATCAGTGAGAGCTTTGAATGGTTGACCAAATACTTATTTTCCACCATAATTGACAAATAAATTCTTTAAAATTCTTACAAAGTGAATTCCTGGATTTTTTTTTCACATTCTGTCTCTCACAGTTGAAGTGTACCTATGATGAAAATTACAGACCTCTGTCATCATTTTAGGAGAACTTGCACAATCGGTGGCTGACTAAATACTTTTTTGCCCCACTGTATGTGTTTGTGTTTAAACCAGCACGAGTCAGTTCGGTGTCGTGAAATTCTATCATGCAACTTTACCCGTGTGGGAAGCTGCAGTGTGTCAATTCTCTACATAGTCTCGGCTGTAACCAGATCTTCCATCTTTGGATGTGAGACGTGTTCCCCTGTTCGCGGGCGTGAAGGGGACAGACATGATGTTCCACAGATGATCGGATATCTCTTCTCCTCAAATATTTCCCTCCTGCACGATTTAAGTCGCTCCTTTTAGGGAAAAATGTATTCTTCCTGCCGGAGAGCTTTTATGTTAAGAGTGAGGAGAAGAAAAGAAAACTTTTTTCCTGGTATGACGTCAGATATGGTGCAATTCCTCACCGAGACATTCCCAGAGAAGGCGTGTCAAACACACACACATATTTTATAAAGGAGCTACGTTGGCTGTGAGGTCAATGTGAGCGTGTTGTCATCATGCTGCCTGTTCACTTGTCATACTTTCATTATTATTGGCACAACCTTTGACCTCTCACCTATATTGTGAGAATGTGTCTTTTTGAGTTATTGTTTTTCGACTTGTTTTTAATGATGAAAGTGTAAAAAAAAGAAGTTGACCAGAAACTTATTTTGCAAATAGTCATTAATTTAGAATTTAATGACAGCAACACATTGCAAAAAAGTTGGCACAGAGGCATTTTTACCAGTGAGTTACATGGCCTTTCCTTTTAACAACACACAGTAAACGTTTGGGAGCTGAGGAGACCAATTTTTTAAGCTTTTCAGGTGCAATTCTTTCCCATTCTTGTTTGATGTACAGCTTAAGTACGTCTCCAATGTCGTATTTTAGGCTTCATTCACAATGCGCCACACATTTTTAATGAAAGACAGGTCTGGACTACAGGCAGGCCAGTCTAGTACCCACACTCTTTTACTATGAAGCCACGCTGTTGTTACACGTGGCTTGGCATTGTCTTGCTGAAATAAGCAGTGGCGTCCATGATAACGTTGCTTGGATGGCAACATATGTTGGTAGAGTGGCCGTCCCAGCAACTTGAGGGTTGTAGGTTTGATCCCCATTTCCGCCATCGTAGTCACTGCCGTTGTGTCCTTGGGCAATACACTTTACCCACCTGCTCCCAGTGCGCCCACACTGGTTTAAATGTAACTTAGATATTGGGTTTCACTATGTAAAAGTGCTTTGAGTCACTAGAGAAAAGCGCTATATAAATATAATTCACTTCACTTCACTCCAAAATCTGTATGTACCTGTCAGAATTAATGGTGCCTTCACAAATGTGTAAGTTACCCATGCCTTGGGCAGTAATACACCCCTGTACCATCACAGATGCTGGCTTTTGAACTTTGCGCCAAGAACAATCTGGATGGTTCTTTTCCTTTTCCTTTCCACGACATCCACATTTTCCAAAGACAATTTGAAATGTGTACTCATCAGAGCACAGAATACTTTTCTACTATGCATCAGTCCATCATAAAGGAGCTCGGGCCCAGCGAAGCCAGCGGCGTTTCTGGGTGTTGTTGATAAATGGCTTTCGCTTTACATAGTAGAGTTTAAACTTGCACTTACAGATGTAGCAACAAACTATAGTTACTGACAGTGGTTTTCTGAAGTGTTCCTGAGCCCATGTGGTGATATCCTTTACACACTGATGTCGCTTTTGGGATCGAAGGTCCGTAATATCATGGCTTATGTGCAGTGGTTTCTCCAGATTCTCTGAAACGTTTGATGAAATTACGGACCGTAGATGGTGAAATCCCTAAATTCCTCACAATAGCTTGTTGAGAAATGTTGTTCTTAAATTGTTCGACAATTAGCTCACGCATTTGTTTACAAAGTGATGACCTTTGCCCCATCCGTGTTTGTGAATGACTGAGCATTTCATGGAAGCTGTTTTTAAACCCAATCGTGGCACCCACCTGTTCCCAATTAGCCTGTTCACCTGTGGAATGTTCCAAATAAGTGTTTAATAAGCGTTCCTAAACTTTCTCAGTCTTTTTTGCCCCCTGTGCCAGCTTTTTTGAAACATGTTGCAGGCATCAAATTTTAAATGAGCTAATATTTGCAAAAAATAAATTTGGAATGGTGAACAGGGAAATATATTCTATTTGCAGTCTGTTCAATTGAATAGAAGTTGAAAAGGATTTGCAAATCATTGTATTCGGTTTTTATTTACGATTTACACAACGTGCCAAATTCACTGGTTTTGGATTTTGTCCTTCACCTATTTTGAATACAGTTAAAAGTTATACTTAAAACATTGTCTCCTAAGTCAGTGATTCTCAAACTGTGGTGCATGTACCACTAGTGGTATGCAGGCTTCATCACGTGCTAACCCAAAGAATCACTTGATTTAACTACAGGGTTTTATTCTCCTATATTCAAACAGTGTTCCCGTTCAAACAGCGTGTAATGTTAGAGTGGCTAAAATATTAATGTTGGATACTTGTTTTTAATACATACTTAGGCCTACTAGGCTACTGTATTTTAATGGTGGTCATTATGGTTGTACTTGGAGAGCCACGTTTTTTTACTTGGTGAAAAAGGTTTAAGAACAGTTTGACCCTGGAACAGATTATTTATTTTGCTTTCCATTATTATTACTTTTTTTGTGGGAAGAGATTTTCAACTTACAGTAAGACTGTTTACACTTATTAACATTGAACAGGGCATTTCCACTGTTGACTTAATTTCTCATTTGCATTTTCATGCATTTTCTAGAAACATGTTGGGGTCACGTGATCAATGCACCTACAGTCAGGGGTCCTGACTTTTTTTCCCTGAGAAAAATTTAAGAATGCAGAGAGTGAGACCATGTGGATATTATCAACGCTAAAACCAAACCAATCCAATGTAGTCTGGGGATGAAATATTGATTTAATCTTCCACATAGTCGATGTATCTCCAAAATTTGGATCTTGCACGCTCAGTC
>NC_084611.1:32048734-32071234 GCF_033978795.1 Nerophis ophidion
TATGCAAAATAAAGTCAATACTGGACAATACCCATGGCAAAATATATAAATACAAGTATACTATTTTCTCATTTTAAATCCAAAGTTTAGAAACAAGAAATGATTGTCAGAATATATTTGAAATAAACATCAGCAATATCATTTAGTTTAGTCTTTATTTAAAGTGACAATGCACAGAAAATTAAGTTAAAAGACAGATATGTTTTGTACCAGATTATAGCTAATTAGCTCATTTCCATCTGCAGTCCCTAGTTACCTGAATTAAAGGGATACAAAAATCATGCAATAAAATCATTACAATAAAATCATACCATATCACATAATCAAATTAAATAAAAAAGTCATAAAATGCCCTTTCATGGACACATACTTAATATACAATACAACCTTATCTCATTTACATCATCACACAAATACAATACATGCTCTTGTTCACATCTGTCATCATTTGTAAAACAACAAAAACAACCATTATTTAACACACACACCTCACAATTTACAACAAAAAAGCTGTCATGGATATATATATATATATATATATATATATATATATATATATATATATATATATATATATATATCCATTATTTAACACACACACCTCACAATTTACAACAAAAAAGCTGTCATGGATATATATGTATATATACATACATACATATGTATGTATATATATGTATGTATGTATATATATATATGTATATATGTATATATATATGTATATATATATATATATATATATATATATATATATATATATATATATATATATATATATATATATATATATGGTAGCATCGATCTGAATATACTGCTATACTATCTTGGGGTCAATTATAGCAATGTTTGGATCAAGACGTTCACCGCCAATGCAAACCAGGGGCGGGTTGCTCACATTTGAGGATCGAAATGACAAAATGTACCTTGTTGCTATTGTATTGTACTCCAAAGTCTCCGCTTTGTAGCACTTAGCCCTTAGTCTCCTGGAAAAAACTGTAAGACTTTACTGTGGCCCTCATGCTGTGAAGTAAATGCAGGGGACCAGTTTTCCATTTCATTGGCAGCATAATGTATGATCTTGACTGGCTTTGAAATGAAATGCCACCATCAAATAAAGGCTGTGCAAAGTGCGGCACGGGGTTGACATGGTGACATGCATCCGACTGTGTAGCGGTGGATACTGTACCTTTCACATTTAAACCAATAAGGTGACAATTCCCGATAGCTGGGAACTCCACGGTAACAATTTTTGTGTTAATAAATATTAATAGTTTAATAATGAAATCTCATGTTTTAATGTAACATTTAATGTATATATATGTATGTGTATATATATATATATATATATATATATATATATATATATATATATATATATATATATATATATATATATATATATATATATGTATGTATATGTATATGTATATATATATATGTATATGTATGTGGAACAGAGTTTAGTGCATGTGCCTCACAGTACGAAGGTCCTGGGTAGTCCTGAGTTCAGGATTTTTCTGTCTGGAGTTTGCACATTCTCCCCGTGGAAAAAACATACCCGTGTAGTGAGTTTACATTATTCACCCAAGGAACTTTAGTTATTAAAGAGTTCCGGTCAGACATTTTTTCACGGGACACATTTCCGGTGTTGTTGTTTCCGGATGAGGAGAAGTTGCTCCGTTATTGATTTACGTAAAAAGTCTTTTGATTGATTGATTGAAACTTGTATTAGTAGATTGCACAGTTCAGTACATATTCCGTACAATTGACCACTAAACGGTAACACCCGAATAAGTTTTTAGTCGGGGTCCACGTTAATCAATTCATGGTACAAATATATACTATCAGCATAATACAGTCATCACACAAGTTAATCATCATAGTATATACATTGAATTATTTACATTATTTACAATCCCGGAATGGGATGTAGAGCTTTGGTTGATATCAGTACTTCAGTCATCAACAATTGCATCAACAGAGAAATGGACATTGAAACAGTGTAGGTCATAGGTGTCAAACTCTGGCCCGCGGGCCAAATCTGGCCCGCCGTGTAATTTAATTTGGCCCTTGAGGCAATATCAATTTAGCATTAGAGCTGGCCCGCCGGTGTTATACAGCGTCGGTGCCTCTGTAACACCGCATTCACCGCTAATACTCATACTTGCCAACCCTCCTAATTTTCCCGGTAGACTCCCGAAGTTCGGTGCCCCTCCCAAAAATCTCCCGGGGCAACCATCCTCCTGAATTTCTACCGATTCCCACCTGGACAACTATATTGGGGGCGTGCATTTAAGGCACTGCCTTTAGCGTTCTCTACAACCTGTCGTCACGTCCGCTTTTCCTCCATACTAACAGCGTGTCACAAAATTTGTGGCTTTTACACACACACACACACACGCACAAGTGAATGCAAGGCATACTTGGTCAACAGTCATACAGGTCACACTGAGGGTGGCCGTATAAACAACTTTAGCACTGTTACAAATATGCGCCACACTGTGAACCCACACCAAACAAGAATGACAAACACATTTCGGGTGAACATCCGCACCGTAACAGCAGAATAAATACCCAGAAATCCCTTGCAGCACTAACTATTCCGGGAAACTTCCAGCAAACTGACCAATAATTAACATTTTATTCATGCATTTTCTCTTGCTACTTCAAAGCTTGAATGTTTGGTTCATTCATTATTGTTATTTTATTTTCAAATGTATTATTAGCCTGTGGAAAAAAATTGATATTTACCTCAGAAGATTGCAAATAGTAAAAAAAGGCATAACATTTTTATTTAAGTTTTATTTGATATGCCATTGATATTTTTTAAATTATTATTATTATTATTTGAAACTGGATTTTGCATGTCACTAATGTTATATAAGCCTTACTTGTTCAATATTTCATGCAAAACTTGTTTGGGTCCCTATTAAAAGGTTAATTTGATCAACCTTGGCCCGCGGCTTTGTTCCGTTTAAAAATGTTGGCCCACTCCGTATTTGAGTTTGACACCCCTGGTGTAGGTCATTAAAACAGTTAGCTCCATCTTTTAACACTTCTTCCACTCCAGCCCTCAAGCGCTAGACCGCTAAAACAAAGAGGAGGTCATGACGGGGAAAATACGCCGTTGAAGGGGAGGCATGTAAATAAGAGCGGCCACACAACGGCGCATCCGGAAACGACTGTCAGAAAGCGGCTTGAAAATGATCTGTAAAACATAATCCATACAACATTTTCACCGAATAACCCCCAGTACATGTTATGTAGACCACAAGGAAGTGTTTTACATTCAGAAAATAATAATAATAATATGACTCCTTTAATGCGCATTTATATATGAAAAAAGATAAAAAATAGACCCTTCGTTGGCAGTGCGCCTTATAATCCGGTGCGCCCTGTGGTTACGGAAAATACGATACATGCAAAGTTACATATGTCAAGCTTTTATTTTATATAATTTTGATGATCATGCATGGATTGCAGTTTTTTAAAACCACAAATTTTCCCAGGATTTCCATTTGAGATTTTCATGTTATGAGCCTATGTCATGTCCAGCACCTCCCTCGTGACATGTTCAAAGTTCCTCCGGAGGTGGGAATTGAAACTTTCTCTGACAGGAGACTCTGCCAGACGTTCCCAGCAAACCCTCACAATGCGTTTGGGCCTTGAGTCCAAGTGGACCATGTTCCGCACCTCTATTGTCGAGGCGGCTGATCGGAGCTGTGGCCGCAAGGTAGTTGGTGCTTGTCGTGGCGGTAATCCTAGAACCCGCTGGTGGACACCAGCCGTGAGGGATGCCGTCAAGCTGAAGAAGGAGTCCTACCGGCTTCTTTTGGCTCATAGGACTCCAGAGGCAGTGGACAGGTACCGACAGGCCAAGCGGTGTGCAGCTTCAGCGGTCACAGAGGCAAAAACTCGGACATGGGAAGAGTTTGGGGAAGCCATGGAAAATGACTTCCGGATGGCTTCGAAGCGATTCTGGACCACCATCCGCCGCCTCAGGAAGGGGAAGCAGTGCACTGTCAACACCGTGTATGGTGCGGATGGTGTTCTGCTGACCTCAACTGCGGATGTTGTGGATAGGTGGAAGGAATACTTTGAAGACCTCCTCAATCCCCCCAACACGTCTTCCTATGAGGAAGCAGTGCCTGAGGAATCTGTGGTGGACTCTCCTATTTCCTGGGCTGAGGTTGCTGAGGTAGCAGAGGTGGGTAGTAACGCGCTACATTTACTCCGTTACATTTACTTGAGTAACTTTTGGGATAAATTGTACTTCTACGAGTAGTTTTTATGCAACATACTTTTACTTTTACTTGAGTATATTTATAGAGAAGAAACGCTACTTTTACTCCGTTCCAAGGGCCAAATGCTACTTTTTTTTTTATCGATCTTTTTGTTTGTTTTGGTTTATGACAGAGCTTCAAAGTAAAATCTACGCATGCCTACGTTTCACCAATCACATGCAGTCACTGGTGACGTTGGACCAATCAAACAGAGCCAGGCGGTCACGTGACCCAACTTAAATAAGTTGAAAAACTTATTGGGGTGTTATCATTTAGTGGTCAATTGTACGGAATATGTACTGTACTGTGCAATCTACTAATACAAGTATCAATCAAATTGTAAAGGAAAAAAGACACTTTTTATTTCAACCGTACTTCCCGTCAAAAGCCTAAAGACTGATCGCACAGTTCCTGTCTTCACAATAAAAGTGCCGCTCCATCGCGCCTGCGCTAACAAAATAAGAGTCTCCCAAAGCCAGCGCAAACAAGCTAGCAAGCTACGGAGTTTGCTGCCAATGTATTTCTTGTGAAGTGTATGAAAACGAATATGGAAACTGGACAAATAAGATGCCAAAAACCAACGACTTTCATGTGGTATTAGACAGAAAGGAGGAACTTTTTTTCTCCTCCATTTGAAAAAGTGGACGTTATCAGCACTAAAATGCAAGTCATCAGAATCAGGTAATACACCAAATTATATTCTTGTCTTCATGAAAGATAGGAATCTATATGTTAAACATGCATGTATATTCATTAAAACACCTTTAACATGTCAACAAAAACGGCAAAATAAATAAATATAAATCATATACTGTATATATATATATATATATATATATATCCATCCATCCATCCATTTTCTACCGCTTATTCCCTTTCGGGGTCGCGGGGGGCGCTGGCGCCTATCTCAGCTACAATATATATATATATATATATGTGTGTGTGTATGTATATATGAGGTAGATCACCTCGACTTGGTCATTTACTAAGTAATTGATTAATGTTGAAAAACTTATTGGGGTGTTACCATTTAGTGGTCAATTGTACAGAATATGTACTGTACTGTGCAATCTACTAATACAAGTTACAATCAATCAATGAATGCCTACTGAGGCTATGGTGCTTTTAAGTTATTGTGGCTCAATGTGCCTTAATTTTTATTTTTATTTTGGGTGTACCCCGCCTTCCGCCCGATTGTAGCTGAGATAGGCGCCAGCGCCCCCCGCGACCCCAAAAGGGAATAAGCGGTAGAAAATGGATGGATGGATTATTTAAAATATATTATTGTTTGAGTTGCTTAAGAGATATTCATGGCTCTGAATTTGCTCATTGCTATTTTTATGTTTTTGTGCATTATTTGTTGCCGTAATCAGGTTACTCATCAGTTACTCAGTACTTGAGTAGTTTTTTCACAGCATACTTTTTACTTTTACTCAAGTAAATATTTGGGTGACTACTCCTTACTTTTACTTGAGTAATAAATCTCTAAAGTAACAGTACTCTTACTTGAGTACAATTTCTGGCTACTCTACCCACCTCTGTGAGGTAGTTAAAAAGCTCCTCGGTGGCAAGGCCCCAGGGGTGGATGAGATCCGCCCGGAGTTCCTTAAGGCTCTGGATGCTGTGGGGCTGTCTTGGTTGACAAGACTCTGCAGCATCGCGTGGACATCGGGGGCGGTACCTCTGGATTGGCAGACCGGGGTGGTGGTCCCTCTCTTTAAGAAGGGGGACCGGGGGGTGTGTTCCAACTATCGTGGGATCACACTCCTCAGCCTTCCCGGTGAGGTTTATTCAGGTGTACTGGAAAGGAGGCTACGCCGGATAGTTGAACCTCGGATTCAGGAGGAACAGTGTGGTTTTCGTCCTGGTCGTGGAACTGTGGACCAGCTCTATACTCTCGGCAGGGTTCTTGAGGGTGCATGGGAGTTTGCCCAACCAGTCTATATGTGCTTTGTGGACTTGGAGAAGGCATTCGACCGTGTCCCTCGGGAAGTCCTGTGGGGACTGTTCAGAGAGTATGGGGTATCGGACTATCTTATTATGGCAGTCCGATCCCTGTACGATCAGTGTCAGAGCTTGGTCCGCATTGCTGGCAGTAAGTCGGACACATTTCCAGTGAGGGTTGGACTCCGCCAAGGTTGCCCTTTGTCACCGATTCTGTTCATAACTTTTATGGACAGAATTTCTAGGCGCAGTCAAGGCATTGAGGGGTTCCGGTTTGGTGGCCGCGGGATTAGGTCTCTGCTTTTTGCAGACGATGTGGTCCTGTTGGCTTCATCTGGCCGGGATCTTCAGCTCTCACTGGATCGGTTCGCAGCCGAGTGTGAAGCGGCCGGAATGAGAATCAGCACCTCCAAATCCGAGTCCATGGTTCTCTCCCGGAAAAGGGTGGAGTGCCATCTCCGGGTTGGGGAGGAGACCCTGCCCCAAGTGGAGGAGTTCAAGTACCTAGGAGTCTTGTTCACGAGTGGGGGAAGAGTGGATCGTGAGATCGACAGGCGGATCGGTGCGGCGTCTTCAGTAATGCGGACGTTGTACCGATCTGTTGTGGTGAAGAAGGAGCTGAGCCGGAAGGCAAAGCTCTCAATTTACCGGTCGATCTACGTTCCCATCCTCACCTATGGTCATGAGCTTTGGGTCATGACCGAAAGGATAAGATCACGGGTACAAGCGGCCGAAATGAGTTTCCTCCGCCGTGTGGCGGGGCTCTTCCTTAGAGATAGGGTGAGAAGCTCTGTCATCCGGGAGGAACTCAAAGTAAAGCCGCTGCTCCTCCACATCGAGAGGAGCCAGATGAGGTGGTTCGGGCATCTGGTCAGGATGCCACCCGAACGCCTCCCGAGGGAGGTGTTTAGGGCACGTCCAACCGGTAGGAGGCCACGGGGAAGACCCAGGACACGTTGGGAAGACTATGTCTCCCGACTGGCCTGGGAACGCCTCGGGATCCCCCGGGAAGAGCTAGACGAAGTGGCTGGGGAGAGGGAAGTCTGGGCTTCCCTGCTTAGGCTGCTCCCCCCGCGACCCGACCTCGGATAAGCGGAAGAAGATGGATGGATGGAGCATATGTCATATATTACATTCACATTATAAATCTAGTTGCCGGAATAAACAAACCTTTGCACAATTTATTTTTGAGTTTCACCTGTATATGCAGGAAGTGGAGGTATGTGCAGTGTGAAGGTGCACTGGTTGGTGTTCTTCCAAATTAGGGTTAGGACTGCCTGCGCCCTACTTAATGTTATGCTCGCTTCATTTTTGTTTCGCTAACAGTTTTTCCTCCTTCTTCCTTTACAGTTTCGACGTAGACAATGGAACCTCATCAGGTCGCAGCCCACTGGACCCGATGGCCAGCCCAGGATCTGGCCTCATCCTGCAGGCCAATTTCGTCCACAGCCAGCGGAGAGAGTCGTTCCTGTATCGCTCCGACAGCGACTACGACCTCTCGCCCAAATCTATGTCCCGAAACTCCTCCATCGCCAGCGACATGTAAGTCCCTAAAATCTATACTGTGAGCTATGTATTGCGCGGCCTTCTGCGATAACGATATATGTATGCGACGATATATTATTGTGCATGTTAATGATAATAGACACACCTGATTACAGAAGCTCCTAACTTAGCTGCTGATTTATGCGGTCACATATTGTGTCATTTCCTTTAAAATGTACCAACAACTTAGTCTTCTGCTGTTTCAATACTTGACATTCATTTTGGGCGATACTACAATCAATCAATCAATCAATCAATGTTTATTTATTTAGCCCTAAATCAAAAGTGTCTCAAGGGGCTGCACCAACCACAACGACATCCTCGGTTCAGAGCCCACATAAGAGCAAGGAAAAACTCACAACCCCAGTGGAATGTCAATGTAAATGACTATGAGAAACCTTGGAGAGGACCGCAGATGTGAGTGATACCTTCTTCTAGGGGAAACCGGATGCAATGGACGTCGAGTGGGTCTAACGTAATATTGTGAAAGTCCAGTCCATAGTGGATCTAACATAATAGTAAGAGTCAAGTCCATAGTGGATCTAACATAATAGTAAGAGTCAAGTCCATAGTGGGGCCAGCAGGAGACCATCCCGAGCGGAGACAGGTCAGCAGCACAGAGATGTCCCCAACCGATGCACAGGTGAGCGGTCCACCACGGGTACCGACTCTGGACAGCCAGCACTTCATCCATGGCCACCAGACCTGTGCGCCCACAAAGAAGATGGGGGGCAGACGAGAAAAGAAAATAAACGGCAGATCAACTGGTCTAAAAAGGGGGTCTATTTAAAGGCTAGAGTATACGAATAAGTTTCAAGATGGAGCTTAAATGCTTCTACTGAGGTAGCATCTCTAAATGTTACCGGGAGGGCATTCCAGAGTACTGGAGCCTGAATAGAAAACGCTCTATAGCCTGCAGACTTTTTTTGGGCTCTGAGAATCACTAATAAGCCGGAGTTCTTTGAACGCAGATTTCTTGCCGGGACATATGGTACAATACAATCGGCAAGATTGGCTGGAGCTAGACCGTGTAGTATTTTATACGTAAGTAGTAAAACCTTAAAGTCACATCTTAAGTGCACAGGAAGCCAGTGCAGGTGAGCCAGTACAGGCGTAATGTGATCAAACTTTCTTGTTCTTGTCAAAAGTCTAGCAGCCACATTTTGTACCAACTGTAATCTTCTATTGCTACAAATACTACAAATTTGGGTATCGATCCATCCATCCATCAATCCATTTTGGACGCTGGCGGGCCGTAATTTATTATTATGCGTTATACCGATATAAAAATAGTATTAAAATGTTACATCCACCAAATGTATATCATTTAAATATCCAGCCCCTATAGAACATTTTTTTTCTTTAAATCTAACCTCCCTGTTGAGCTGGAAGCTTTTTATTCTATTTATAGACTCCTTTTTTTGCCTGTACCACAGCTGGATGTTTATCAGAGCAGGTTTTTAAAGCCGCATGGACCGCTTTTGGCTGTGGAGGGAAGTGCGCATGATCTACAGCTCGCCACGTAGCCTGGTGTTTATTCTTATCACATGTCATGCACAAGCTGCATGACATGGATATAAATTGTTGCTTTAAAGACAAAAGTCTGTCCCTCACAAAGAAAATAGTGCTCAGTTGTGTTCATTTAACAATTTTATGTAGTTAGCTCCCCAAAGCCTCCTTCCAGGTTGTGCATATGGTGATAGTGTGCACTCTCAAGATTGGTGCTATCCAGTTACATGAAGCAGGCGTACAGGAAATGGAAAAATTGATAAAATGAAAAAAATATGACTGAATATGAATCATCCTTACTGTTTATGTTTTACTAGCTAGTCAAACATTTTACAATGATAATGAACTGTTACAAGCTTACTTGTACCCTTTTTACACAGAGAAACCTTTAACACGGGGGTGTCAAACGTACGGCCCGAACAGGTTTTAACCGGCCCGCAGGTTTTAAGATAAAGTTATGCTGTGACATTATGTCGGAATATTATGATTTTAAAGTAATTATGTTATTTAGGGGTTCCCTAATATAACTTGATCACTTTTGATTGATATTTTATAGTGTGAATAGTTTGAAAAGGCTTGATCAAGTAAAATTACAGAAACAGAGAACAACACCTAGTGGCCATAATAATTTAATTACGTTAAGCTCATCATCCATCCATTTTCTACTGCTTGTCCCTTTTGGTGTTACGGGGGGTGCTGGAGCCTATCTCAGCTGCATTTGGGCGGAATGCGGTGCACACCCTGGACAAGTCGCCACCTCATCACAGGGCCGTTAAGCTCATCATGACACAGTAAATTCAATGATGTGGATACGTTTGTGATTGGATACTTTTGAATACGCCTTTGCCTTGGAGACTTTATATATAAGTAAGTAGTATGCCACTAAAATTATTTGATAATTGTTTTTATTGACACATTTGGTGTTTTAGCCTGCAATTGTATTTAATTAAAAACACTTAGACGTCTAGCTTCTGTTTTTTTGTGTGATTAGCTGTTGTGTAGCTGCTATGTCCTAGTTGCAATGTTTACCTTTTGTAAATGATCCTCACTAAAAAAAAAGAAAAGGCCAAACTTATGTGATCATTGGAACACATTTAGATGTTAACTGAGTGTCCAGCTTTGCACAAATAAACACACTTCATAGATAGATAGACAGACAGATAGATAGATAGACAGATGGATAGATAGATGGATGGATAGATAGATAGATAGATAGATAGATAGATAGATAGATAGATAGATAGATAGATAGATAGATAGATGGATTGGACTTCATTGATGACTGCTTGTATTAGAGTTTATATCAGAGATTTTAAATGCAAGTCAATATAATTAAATACTTTCTTTTTTGCTGATATCAGACCAATAGCAGCACCCTTATTATTACTATTATTACAAGAATAATTCTATATTATTTTTTTTTTTACAAGAACAAAGTCCCATTTAAAAAAAATAAATAAATACAATAAATTTATTAATTTTTAAAATTTAAAATGCATGTTTGAAAAAGTTCACGTTGTAATCAAAAAGTACATTTATTTTATGATTAAATCATTTAAATATTACTATATACCATATTTGTTGGAGTATAGGTCGCTCCGGAGAATGAGTCGCACCAGCCGAAAATGCATAATAAAGAAGGATAAAACATACATAAGTCGCACTACAGTATAAGTCTAATTTTTGGGGTACGGCGTGGCACGGTTGGGAGAGTGGCCATGCCAGCAACCTGAGGGTTCCTGGTTCAATTCCCACCTTCTACCAACCTTGTCACGTCCGTTGTGTCCTTCAGCAAGACACTTCACCCTTGTTCCTGATGGGTCGTGGTTAGGGCCTTGAATGGCAGCTCCCACCATCAGTGTGTGAATTTGTGTGTGAATGGGTGAATGTGGAAATAGTGTCAAAGCGCTTTGAGTACCTTGAAAGTACAAACCCCGTTTCAATATGAGTTGGGAAATTGTGATAAATGTAAATATAAACGGAATACAATGATTTTTAAATCCTTTTCAACCCATATTCAGTTGAATGCACTACAAAGACAAGATATTTGATGTTCAAAATAATAAACTTTCCTTTTTTTTTGCAAATAATAATTAACTTATAATTTTATGGCTGCAACATGTGCCAAAGTAGTTGGGAAAGGGCATGTTCACCACTGTGTTACATCACCTTTCTTTTATCAACGCTCAATAAAGGTTTGGGAACTGAGGAAACTAATTGTTGAAGCTTTGAAAGTGGAATTCTTTCTCATTCTTGTTTCATGTAGAGCTTCAGTCGTTCAACAGTCAGGGGTCTCCGCTGTTGTATTTTACACTTCATAATGCGCCACACATTTTAATATAACCCATTTAGTATAACCCATTTTTGGGGGAAAATTTTCACCAGTCCCTTACAAGTTTCTCGCTTACTCCAAACTTTCTTTCTGCTGCTGGATTTCCATTTTCTGCTGGATATTTCACTACTTCCAGCTTGTAACCTGCAATATACGATTTCCTTTTCTGTGCCATATTTGGTCAGTCTTTCTCAGTTTTTCATAAGTTACCGCCAATGTTGAAATGATCAATTTTCATAGGTAAGGAAGTAGTAGCAGGTAGGATCTTTTTATTGACAATGCACTTCTGCCATGACCCGACCCCCGGCACATTTTTATTGGTTGACGTGTGTATGTGAAAATTGCTGATATACGCCTTGTCTATTACGTGAATTATATAAATAATATTATTTGATATTTAACGGTAATATGTTCAATTAAAACTTTTTTTTTCACTCCTGTAGGACATTCTGGCAATAAAATTGCATTAGTGGTAAAAATGTTTTTTAAAGTTAATTTCAATTATGCAAGAAATTATATATTTTTTAAATTCAGGTTTGATAACTGAATAAAAATAGTTTGATGTCATACATTTTTAAGGATTAAAAATCCTATTATAATGCATTTGAGGTTTCCCTACTCAACTTCTTGTTAATTGTGTTAATTATGTTGATTTTCTTTCAGTCAAGTTCAGGTATAATAAAGTGTGGTTTCTTCTGAAGACGACCAGGTGGCATGTCCTAACGTGTCTCAAACTAAGCAAACTGTATTTGATAAGATTAAGTGAAACTATATGATATGTTGTGGATTTTTAAAGAACATCTATTTCATATTGGCCCTGCGATGAGTTAAAGTTAAAGTTAAAGTCCCAATGATTGTCACACACCCACTAGGTGTGGGGAAATTTGTCCTCTGCATTTGACTCATCCCCTTGATCACCCCCTGGGAGGTGAGGGGTGTAAATGGCCCTGCGAGGAGGTGGCGACTTGTCCAGGGTGTACCCCGCCTTCCGCTCGATTGTAGCTGAGATAGGCACCAGTGCCCCCCCCGACCCCAAAGGGAATAAGTGGTAGAAAATGGGTGGATGGATGTTAATAATTTCACACATAAGTCGCTTCAGAGTACAAGTCGCCGGCCCCCCTGCCAAACTATGAAAAAAGCTGTGACTTATAATCCGAAAAATACGATACATACATACATATTTATTTATATATTTTTTCATGACCAAATATCTTTGGTGTGGTGTATTGTTACTCACTTCTGCTTTCCATGGCATAAGGCAGTGTTTCTTAAACTGTGGTACATGGCCTTCCTCTAGTGGTACGCCAAAGAAGTGTATATGTATGTACTGTATGTGGAGTATCATTATTAATGATGTTTTTGCGTTGTGTGTAATGTTTCCGTGGCCAAAATATGTTATAAGTATTTTTAATGAATACTTAGACCTACTACACTACTGTGTTGTTTTTTGTAGTGGTACTTGGTAAAGAAACTTTTAGAGCCACTGGCATAAGGCAGTGGTTCTCAAATGGGGGTAAGCGTACCCCTGGGGGTACTTGAAGGTATGCCAAGGGGTACGTGAGATTTTTTTTTTAATATTCTAAAAATATCAACAATTCAAAAATCCTTTATAAATATATTTATTGAATAATACATAAACAAAATATGAATGTAAGTTCATTAACTGTAAAAATAAATGCAACAATGCAATGTTCAGTGTTGACAGCTAGATTTTTTTTTTGTGGACATGTTCCATAAATATTGATGTTAAAGATTTATTTTTTTTTTAAGAAATGTTTAGAATTAAGTTTATGAATCTAGATGGATCTCTATTAGAATAGAATAGAATAGAATAGAATAGACTTTATTGTCATTATATTTGCATATAACGAGATTAAAGACTCCAACTTAAGGTGCGGTTGTGGGAACAAATATGGGGTAAAATAAATAACACAATTGAACTAACAATTGAAATAAACAGACTACTATCCAATAAAAATAACAAGCAATCATGTACAATATACAAAACACTGTAGAAATACAGAATACTGTACAATAAACAGAACAAGACAAGAGTACCGAAGTAATAAATAAAAATCAGTGTCAGACGTATTGTACTCGAAGGGTAGTATTGCACAGTAGGGTATTAGGGTAGGATATTGTATAGGGTTGAATTATTATTATTAGAAGTTAAAGTTCAACATGGTGACAGTTCTGCGAAAAAAGCTGTCTCTGAGCCTGTTTGTTCTGGCTCTGATGCACCTGTAGCGCCTGCCCGGTGTGTGCTGTCTTTGGTGATTGTTTTTGCTTTCTTAAGGCAACGGGAGTTATGTAAATCCTTCAGGGAGGGCAGGGGGCAGCCGATGATTTTTTGTGCAGACTTTATGACCCTCTGAATCGCCTGTTTGTCTGCTTCAGTGCAGGTGGCGTACCACACTGTTATGCAGTACGTCAGCAGGCTCTCGACAACCGAGCGATAGAAGGTCAATTACAATACAACCGAGCGATAGAAGGTCAATTACAATCACCAAAGAGGGCACTTTAAGTACCCGGGCAGTATAGCTCTGGTGGCCGTGCCAGCAACTTGAGGGTTCCAGGTTCGATCCCCGCTTCTGCCATCCTAGTTAATGCCGTTGTGTCCTTAGGTAAGACACTTTACCCACCTGCTCCCAGTGCCGCCCACACTGGTTTAAATGTAACTTAGATAATGGGGGGTTGCCCACATCTGCGGTCCTCTCCAAGGTTTCTCATAGTCACTGTCACCAACGTCCCACTGCGGAGCGTTTTTCCTTGACCTTATGTGGGCTCTGTACCGAGGATGTCGTTGTGGTTTGTGAAGCCCTTTGAGACACTTGTGATTTAGGGCTATATAAATAAACATTGATAGATTGATTTCACAACGTAAAGTGCTTTGAGTCACTAGAGAAAAGCACTATGTATATATAATTCACTTCACTTCACTCCTTCTATGTGTAGAAATCTGTATTTATAATTGAATCACTTGTTTATTTTTCAACAAGTTTTTAGTTATTCTTATATCTTATTTTCGAAATAGTTCAAGAAAGACCACTACAAATGAGCAATATTTGACATAGTGCTGTGTTTTACTTCTTTATCCTTTTTTTTCAACCAAAAATGCTTTTCTCTGATTATGGGGTACTTGAATTAAAAAAAAATGTTCACAGGAGGTACATCACTGAAAAAAGTTTGAGAACCACTGGCATAAGGCATGGGTTCCTGGACAGCGAAAGTGAAAGAGCGATCAAATATTTTCAATATTGAATTATTATGATAATTACAAGGGCTGGCATAACACTAAGATATTATTTATAAAATATCTAATACTGTTTTCGCTATTGGGGGATCACCAACGTTGTAATAAAACCCACAGAAACTTCAGAAGATGTTCCATATTAGTTTAACAAGTTTCTATTTATGCTGAAAAAGGTTGTCATCTTATGAGATTACTGGGAATCCTACAGCAACTCACGGTTCGATTTGCTTCCAATTCTTGGGATAAGGATTCGATTCAGATTCAATTATCGATTCAACACGGTTTTCGAAATACATTATTTGGTATAAAATAATGGTCTTTTTAAAAAAAATTTTTCATGTACATATTTAAATTATTTGTATTGACTCTTAAAAATGAGGAATTGATTTTGAAACAGAAAGAATAGGCGTCGCAATTTTGCCATGAATCGACTTGAAATGACTGTATGAATTGTTCTGATTAAAAAAATATATATATATATTATAAGAAAAAAAATATGCATTTAAGTTTTGGAATTAAAAGGGTTGGACCTAAAGAATGAAAAGGTGATTGAACAATTGTAAAATGACAAAATGTTGTGCTGAAATGTTTTTATCATTAGTTTTTGTTATTGATTGAATTAGTTTTATTTCTTTTCAGTGTAGCTCGACTCATAATCAACCAAAGTTGTATGCCTAATATCATGAATATTACGAAGTTGTTGTTTTTTTTTTTTAAATGTGCTTTTTTTGAAAACCTAAAAAAGGACAAACTATTAGTCTAGAGCAGGGGTCGGCAACCTCTACCACTCGAAGAGCCATTTTGACCCGTTTCACAAAATAAAGAAAACAATGGGAGCCACAAAACTCTTTTGAAATTTAAAATGAAATAACACTGCATACAGAGGGTTTTTTTTACCTTTGTGCTATGTATAAACCAGGGGTCTCAGACACGCGGCCCGCACCTTAATATGAAAATTTAATGATAGTGGGGCCCGCAAGTTTTTTATGAATGCCGCTTGACAGCATCACATTTGCCAACCCTCCCGAATATTCCGAGAGACTACCGAATGTCAGATCAACCATTCTTGCAAAAGTTTGCAGAACTTGCCTCGATTAACAATAATAAGGGCAACCTATGAAGATGCTGCCTTTGACGCCCTCTACAACACGTCCAATCAGCTTGCCGGCCCAGTCACATGTCGTACGAGGCTTCTGCTGTCACACGCAAACGATTGCAACGCATACTTGTTCAACAGCCATACAGGTTACACTGAGGCTTGTGATATAAACAACTTTAACTCTCTTACTAATATGCGCCACACTGTGAACCCACACCAAACAACAATGACAAACACATTTCGGGAGAACCACCGCACTGTAACACAACATAAACACAAAAGAACAAATACCCAGAATCCCATGCATCCCACTCTTCCGGGCTACATTATACACCCCGCTAGCACCAAATCCCCCCACCCCTCCGTGCGTCGGTTGAAGTGGGCGGGGTTTGGTGCTAATGTAGCCCGGAAGAGTAGGGATGCATGGATTTCTGGGTATTTGTTATTTTGTGTTTATGTAGTGTTACAGTGCCGATGTTCTCCCGAAATGTGTTTGTCATTCTTATTTGGTGTGGGTTCACAGTGTGGCGCATATTGGTAAGAGTGTTAAAGTTGTTTATATTACAACCCTCAGTGTGACCTGTATGGCTGTTGACTAAGTATGCGTTGCAGTCACTTTCGTGTGGGGACAGAGGCTGAACATAAAATGACCAGTCGACACGCAGATGGCGTGATGTAAAAGCGGGCGCGACGACATGTTGTAAAGGAGGTTAAAGACATTGCCATCACTGCACACCCTCAGTATTGTAGTCCAGGTGAAAATTGGAGAATGTCATCCCAGAGTGATTTCTGAGAGAGGCACTAAAATCCGGAAACCTCACGGAATAGTCGTTGGGGTCGGCAATTTAGCAGCTGAGCCACATCAGAGTGATCAAAGAGCCACATGGGGCTCCGGAGCGGCGGGTTGCCGACCCCTGCTCTAGAGTCATGTTTAGTTTAAGCATAAATAAATATGTGACATGTAAGCATATGTCCAGCAAAAGTGTGTGTGTGTGTGCGTGTGCGTGTGCGCATATGAGTGTGAGCACAGAGCCGCAGTAGGAAGCCTACGTACCTGTCACCTGATCAAATGTTGACCGTGTCCTCTGAGGTCACAGTCTGACTCAGACCTCCGTTGTTAAAATTCCTAGAGTGAACAGAGAAGTGTCCTCCGTGACCTCCCATCCTGTTGACTTTTTCCCTGACACATGAATGATTTCATGGAATAGGAAAGTGTCGTGCGTGGAAGTTTTTAATCCTCTGCTGTGCGCGAGATCTTCATCTTTTGTTTCCTCGCCATGTTGAAATGTGGCTTACTGTAGCTGACGAGTGCCCACTGTGACGTAGTAAGGCCTCAGCTGCTTGGTGTCACATCAACACCTCACTATAACTGTGTGCATTACACACACACACACACACGCACGCACGCACGCACACACTTCTCCGTGGCCTTTATCAGATCATGGGACCTCTGCTCTTGGTAAATGTCCAAATGCTAAATATATTTTACATTATAATATTAAATATTTGTTTAGATTTTTCTTCTCCATAGTTATATTGTTAGAAAAAAAAGAAACATTGAAATTATTCCCAAGTCGATTTATATTTGTTAAGTAAATTGTATATGTTATATATTGTAATGCGGTATATGTGTAATTGTAATTAATTTAAGAAAACTGTAATTAATTAGCAATGTAAAGTTATGTTTAATAGAAATTAGGCTTTAATACTTGGATTTTTTTTTTTTTACATTATATATATATATATATATATATATATCCTCTCTGAGCTGCCACCTTATCGTGGTAGAGGAGTTTGCGTGTCCCAATGATCCTAGGAGCTATGTTGTCCGGGGGCTTTATGCCCCCTGGTAGGGTCTCCCAAGGCAAACAGGTTCTAGGTGAGGGATCAGACAAAGAGCAGCTCGAAGACCTCTATGAAGAAGACAAAACATGGACCCAGATTTCCCTCGCCCGGACGCGGGTCACCGGGGCCCCCTTCTGGAGCCAGGCCCGGAGATGGGGCACGATGGCGAGCGCCTGGTGGCCTGTCCCCATGGGCCCGGCCGGGCACAGCCCGAAGAGGCAACGTGGGTCATCCCTCCAATGGGCTCACCACCCATAGCAGGGGCCATAGAGGTCGGGTGCAATGTGAGCTGGGCGGCAGCCGAAGGCAGGGCACTTGGCGGTCCGATCCTCGGCTACAGAAGTTAGCTCTTGGGACGTGGAACGTCACCTCACTGAGGGGGGGAAAGAGCCTGAGCTAGTGCGCGAAGTGGAGAAGTTCCGGCTGGATATAGTCGGACTCACTTCGACGCACAGCAAGGGCTCTGGAACCACTTCTCTCGAGAGGGACTGGACCCTCTTCCACTCTGGCATTGCCGACAGTGAGAGGCGACGGGCTGGGGTGGCAATTCTGGTTGCCCCCCAGCTTAAAGCCTGCACGTTGGAGTTCAACCCAGTGGACGAAAGGGTAGACTCCCTCCGCCTTCGGGTGGGGGGACGGGTCCTGACTGTTGTTTGTGCTTACGCACCAAACAGCAGTTCAGAGTACCCACCCTTTTTGGGTAAACTCGAGGGAGTACTGGAGAGTACATAAGGGTGTCCATATGTGCACTTGGCACCAGGACACCCTAGGCCGCAGTTCCATGATCGACTTTGTAGTTGTGTCATCGGATTTGGACACTCGGGTGAAGAGAGGGGCGTAGCTTTCTACCGATCACCACCTGGTGGTGAGTTGGCTGCGATGGTGGGGGAGGATGCCGGACAGACCTGGCAGGCCCAAACGCATTGTGAGGGTCTGCTGGGAACGTCTGGCAGTCTCCTGTCAGAGAAAGTTTCAATTCCCACCTCCGGAAGAACTTCGAACATGTCACGAGGGAGGTGCTGGACATTGAGTCCGAGTGGACCATGTTCCGCACCTCTATTGTCGAGGCGGCTGATCGGAGCTGTGGCCGCAAGGTAGTTGGTGCCTGTCGAGGCGGCAATCCTAAAACCCCTTGGTGGACACCAGCGGTGAGGGATGCCGTCAAGCTGAAGAAGGAGTCCTATCGGGTCCTTTTGGCTCATAGGACTCCGGAGGCAGTGGACAGGTACCGACAGGCCAAGCGGTGTGCGGCTTCAGCGGTCGCTGAGGCAAAAACTCGGACATGGGAGGAGTTCGGGGAAGCCATGGAAAACGACTTCCGGACGGCTTCGAAGCGATTCTGGACCACCGTCCGCCGCCTCAGGAAGGGGAAGTAGTGCACTATCAACACCGTGTATGGTGCGGATGATGTTCTGCTGACCTCAACTGCGGAGGTTGTGGATAGGTGAAAGGAATACTTCGAAGACCTCCTCAATCCCACCAACACCTCTTCCTATGAGGAAGCAGGGTCTGGGGAATCTGTGGTGGACTCTCCTATTTCTGGGGCTGAGGTCGCTGAGGTTGTTAAAAAGCTCCTTGGTGGCAAGGCCCCGGGGGTGGACGAGATCCGCCCGGAGTTCCTTAAGGCTCTGGATGCTGTGGGGCTGTCTTGGTTGACAAGACTCTGCAGCATCGCGTGGACATCGGGGGCGGTACCTCTGGATTGGCAGACCGGGGTGGTGGTTCCTCTCTTTAAAAAGGGGGACCGGAGGGTGTGTTCCAATTATCGTGGGATCACACTCCTCAGCCTTCCCGGTAAGGTTTATTCAGGTGTACTGGAGAGGAGGCTACGCCGGATAGTCGAACCTCGGATTCAAGAGGAACAGTGTGGTTTTCGTCCTGGTCGTGGAACTGTGGAGCCAGATGAGGTGGTTCGGCCATCTGGTCAGGATGCCACCCGAACGCCTCCCTAGGGAGGTGTTTAGGGCACGTCCAACCGGTAGGAGGCCACGGGAAAGACCCAGGACACGTTGGGAAGACTATGTCTCCCGGCTGGCCTGGGAACGCCTCGGGATCCCCCGGGAAGAGCTAGACGAAGTGGCTGGGGAGAGGGAAATCTGGGTTTCCCTGCTTAGGCTGTTGCCCCCGTGACCCGACCTTGGATAAGCGGAAGAAGATGGATGGATGGATGGATGGATGGATGGATATAGATATATATATATATATATATATATATATATATATATATATATATATGTATGTGTGTGTGTGTGTGTATGATTTTATATAACTATTTTCTATGCACCCAAAGTGCTTTTATGAACACTTAATGCATGTTTTTTAATTCTGTGTTTAATTTATTTGGTCTAGAGGTATAATTTACTCTTATATTTAAATTATTTTGGAAGAAAATATATTTCCAATTAATTAGTTCATGGCTATGTAAATATATTTTATTAAAATATTGATATTAATACAAATAAACATATATGTATTTACTTTGATTCGTGAAAAGCAGGCTTATTTTGGATTATTATCTCTTAAATAGGGCTTCACGGTGGCAGAGGGGTTAGTGCGTCTGCCTCACAATACGGAGGTCCTGCAGTCCTGGGTTCAAATCCAGGCTCGGGATCTTTCTGTGTGGAGTTTGCATGTTCTCCCCGTGAATGCGTGGGTTCCCTCCGGGTACTCCGGCTTCCTCCCACCTCCAAAGACATGCACCTGGGAATAGGTTGATTGGCAACACTAAATTGGCCCTAGTGTGTGAATGTTGTCTGTCTATCTGTGTTGGCCCTGCGATGAGGTGGCGACTTGTCCAGGGTGTACCCCGCCTTCTGCCCGATTGTAGCTGAGATAGGCGCCAGCGCCCCCCGTGATCCCAAAGGGGAATAAGCGGTAGAAAATGGATGGATGGATGGATGGATGGATATCTCTTAAATAATGAATATTTTATATATATATATATATTAGGAGTGTGGGAAAAAATTGATTCGAATACGAATCGAATCGTTTATGTTGTGCGATTCAGAATCGATTCAAATTTTTAAAAACAATCGATTTTTTTATTCTTTATTTTTAATTTTTTTTTTTTTTTTTTTTTTTTTAATCAATCCAACAAACCAGTAAACGGCAATACCATAACAATGCAATCAAATTCCAAAACCACACCTGACGCAGCAACACTCAGAACTGCAATAAACAGAGCACTTGAGAGGAGACACAAACACGACACAGAGCAAACCAAAAGTAGTGAAACAAAATTAATATTATCAACAACAGTATCAATATTAGTTATAATTTCAGCATAGCATTGATTAAAAATCCCTCATTGACATTATCATTAGACATTTATAAAAATTAAAAAAAAGTGTCACAGTGGCATCTCATAAGCTTGACAACACACTGTGTCCAATGTTTTCACAAAGATAAAATAAGTCATAGTTTTGGTTTGTTTAATAGTTAAAACAAATTTACATTATTGCAATCAGTTGATAAAAAATTTTCCTTTACAATTATAAAAGTTGTTTACAAAAATCTACTACTCTGCTAGCATGTCAGCAGACGGGTAGATCCTGCTGAAATCCTATGTATTGAATGAATACAGAATCCTTTTAAATCGGGAAAAAAAATCGTTTTTTAATCGAGAATCGAATCGAATCGAAAATAATTGATATATTATCGAATCAGGACCCCAAGAATCGATATTGAATCGAATCGTGGGACACCCAAAGATTCACAGCCCTAATATATATATATATATGTATATATATATATATATATATATATATATATATATATATATATATATATATATATATATATATATATATATATATATATGTAGGTGTGGGAAAAAATCACAAGACTACTTCATCTCTACAGATCTGTTTCATGAGGGGTTCCCTCAATCATCAGGAGATTTTAATGGAAGCATTCACATACAATGGTTTATATAGAGCACAGAGTGGGTGGGTACAAGCAGGCGTAGGGTGTGGTGATTGGCTCATGTGTTACCTAGGAGGTGTTTCCGTCTATGGCGGCATGTTGAAATGATTTCACTGCGCTTGTTGAGAGATGATAGATCTGGATGATATATAATAAACAGTTTCTCTTTTAAGCATAGGTTGCATCTTTTATTACCACTGTTGTAAGGTGTGCTGGATGCAAGAATTTGCCATGTTATTGAATATTCAACATTATTGTCTTTGAGGTTCCAAATGTGTTTGCTGAGTTCTGTAGAATTCTGCAAAGTCTGATTTCTAAAGGAGGCGTACCAGAAAGCACTTGATGAAAGCGGATACAAGTTCACCCTTACCTATGAACCCACCCCAGGAAACCAACCAAAAAAGAGCAGAAAACGAAACAACATCATCTGGTACAATCCGCCATTCAGCAAAGACGTCTCAACCAACATCGGCCGCAAGTTCCTCACTCTGATCGACAAACACTTCCCCAAAGGCAACACCCTAAGAAAAATATTCAACAAGAACAACATTAAATTGAGCTACAGCTGTATGAATAACATGCAACAAATCATTTCAAACCACAACAAAGCAATTGCAAAAGGACTGCCTACCCCCAGACTAAACGACTCTGAAACCAATAATGAATGTAACTGTCGCAAGAAACCTGATTGCCCTCTCAACGGAAGGTGCTTACAGACATCAGTCGTTTACCAAGCAAAGGTAATACGCAAGGACATTAACACATC
>NC_084611.1:32073734-32176234 GCF_033978795.1 Nerophis ophidion
CAGCAGTTATGTCGCCATCATAAAAACCTTTAGTAACTGTACAGGCGGTACTTTAGGTCACATTTTAGCAATCTTAAGTGTCGTATAAAGAGGAGTTTGCCACTGTGTAATAAAGCTCGGTCAACTAGAGTAAATACCTTTTAAGATGCCTAATGAAGAGAGGACAGTAAGATGTCTGCAGAGTGATTGTAATAATATTATAACAATACGATCACAAATAATATTTGTGATCGTATCACGCTGCTTTTATTGCACTTTGCTATGTTGCAGCAAGTCTACTTTCACATCGTTCCCTTTTTTTCTTTGATAAAACCCCTTAAAACATGTTCACCTTTTATTTTATCCTCATTGTAGAAGTTGTCTTTTTCAGCATTATTGTACATTAGTCACTTTTGTGTCATAATAATGTACCAATGATTGTCACAAACACACTAGGTGTGGTGAAATTTGTCCTCTGCATTTGACCCATCCCCTTGTTCACCCCCTGGGAGGTGAGGGGAGCAGTGGGCGTCAGCGGTGGTCGTGCCTGAGAATTATATTTGTGATTTTACCCCCAATCCGAACCCTTGATGCTGAGGGCCAAGCAGGGAGGTAATGGGTCCCATTTTTTAAGTCTTTAATATGACTCGGCCGGGGTTTGAACTCTCGACCTACCGATCTCAAGGCGGACAAAATCATTAAAAAAATTATGCCATAAGATTTATCAGCATTTATTTAAGTTTTGATTTTGTATATTGTCAGTCTAATGTGAGATGTATTACATTTTTATATTTACATTTATGTTAGTTGTTTATTATTTATGACTTAACGTACACAAAATTAGCTTTGTTTAAGTATTATACATTATTTTCACCATATATATATATATATATATATATATATATCATATATATTGTATATATATATATATATCATATATATACATATATATATATGTATATATATATATAAGTATGTATATGTGTATATATATATATATATATATCATATATATACATATATATATGTATATATATATATAAGTATGTATATGTGTATATATATATAGGTATTTATATATATATATATGTATGTATGTATATATATATGTATATATATATATGTATGTATGTATATATATATATGTATATATATATATATGTATATATTTATACAGTATATATGTATATATATACATATATACAATATATATGTATATATATATATTAGGGGTGTAACGGTACACAAAAATTTCGGTTCTGTACGTATCTCGGTTAAGAGGTCACGGTTCGGTTAATTTTCGGTCCAGTAAGAAAACAACAAATATACATTTTTTGTTTATTTATTTACCAAATTTGCAAAATCTTCCACCAAAAATATTTTTCTTAGTGGAACATTTGATGTGAAGTAATCAGAACCTTGGATAGGTCAATAATTCATAATAATGTTGATTTTGATTCAATATTATGTTTTGAGCAATGACAGTTTGAAAGAGGAAAAAAAACAGCTTTGTTTTATCAGTCAACATTGCAACTTTTTTCTAAATGACATTTAACCTTTGAGCTTTTTTATTTCACTTTTGTTATGTTTTTGTTTATTTTATGTTATGTTTTTGTTTATTTTAATAGTATTTTTAGAATGTGCTTTGGGCCTTTTAAACATTAGCTGTGGGCACCCCTGCTATGGATAATAAAAAATAAAATCTGATAAATCTATGGGTAAAAAGCAGAGCCTGGCAACGCATGCGCGTTTATCATGACTCTCTCGCTTTCTCTGTCTCTGCCCCTCCATCATGAATGCTGCTGCGTGCACAATTTGTTTTGTTTTTAACCCCTTCTTAACCCTGAACGTACATTGAAAATACATGCAACCCTAACTTAAAATGCCGGACATTTGAGGCATTTAAGAAACTCCACCCGGACAGCCCCGCAAAAGAGGACATATCCGGTGAAAAGAAGACGTATGGTCAGTCTATCGTAGCCTGGTCGCTGATAGCATGCCATGTGTTGTGCCTCGGTGTGCATTGTTTACACAACGTGCGGTACGCTACTTAATAAGTCCGTGTGAAAACTCGTTCGATACACCTCGGAACCGGACCGAAACCCCTTGTACCGAAATGGTTCAATATGAATATGCTATTTTTATCATTTTTATTGTATATACTGTATATGGGTCTGTTTCTAAAGAATTAACAGACAAATAAGCATGATCTGCAAAAAAAAAAAAAATATATATATATATATATATATGTATGTAATATTTTAACCCTAAACGTATTTTTCGTATTTACGTATTCATTTTTATTTTTTCTTAATATCGCCAGTTTCCATCCATTTTCTACCGCCTGTCCCCTAGCAACATTCACACTCACTTTCACAAACTAAGGCCAATTTAGTGTTGCCAATCAACCTATCCTGATGGGTTTTATTAAATTAAAAAAAGGTATGTACAAAGTAGAAAGTAAGAATGTCGTGCTTATTTTTTATTTTAATTTCATATTAAACTGTATATGGCAGGGGTGGGCAAACTACGGCCGGCCGATCCCTTTAATTCGGCCTGCCAAATATTAAAACTGTAAATTTGTTTTCGGAATTGCCACAACAAAACTCATACTAGACTTTGAGGCACTGGCAAAAGGGGTGATTAACAAGACTGCTCCCACTAAAAGACAATGTAAGTGTTGACACTATAATACCATTTTTTTGTTTCTTTAATATGATATTGTTGAAAATATGTTTATTATGATTAATGTAGCCCATGTTTGAGCAGCTTTCTCCTAGTTCCAACGTATTTGATAGGCTTTGCAATGCATCGTGTGCTCGCCCGGCTCGTCTGTCACATTTCAAAAACCAATGTGGGCCCTGAGCCAAAAAGTTTGCCCACCCTGGTATATGTTTTTTTTTTTTGAAAAACCTAAAAGGCAAAACATTAGTATGCAATGCCAATATTTCATGTATATAGTGTTTTAACCCTACATGAATAGTTACTTAATATACATATTAAGGCCCTGCGATGAAATGGCGACTTGTCCAGGGTGTACACCGCCTTCCGGCCGAATGCAGCTGAGATAGGCTGCAGCGACCCCCCGCCACCCCAAAAGGGACAAGCGGTAAAAAATGGATGGATATACATATTCATTTTTTTATTGATATGATTGGTTTCAAATGTCAAAATAAAACCCCAAAATGTACAGAATGTAGTGCTGTAGTATCAAGTACAGTAAGTATGGCGTGCCATTTTTTTTCTTTTCATTTTCAATATACTGTATATGGACTCTGTTTCTGAAGACGCATAATAAATGAAGAATAAAATTATATAAATAATTATTTGATTAAACATTTTAAAAGTCTAATTAGGATAGAAAAAGCATACAGTATAGGGGGTCGCCCACATCTGCGGTCCTCTCCAAGGTTTCTCATTGTCATCCCACTGGGTTGAGTTTTTCCTTGCCCTGATGTGGGATCTGAACCAAGGATGTCGTTGTGGCTTGTGCAGCCTTTTGAGACACTTGTGATTTAGGTTTATGTAAATAAACATTGATTGATTGATTGAAGATTTATAAAAAATGTGTATAAGAATGAAATGATATAAATCATTGTTTAATTAAACATTTTAAAAGTCTAATTAAGTTAGAAAAAGCACGTAGTATATAATGGTAGCAAGTACAATGTCCCTTTTTTTATTCTTTTTTTTTATGTATACTCTAAAAGGGGTCCTTCCACACCAATCTCAAGCATGCTTGTTCAAGGTAACAGAAACTTCCCCGAAGTCTTCCAACTAGGGTTGTGCGGTATACCGGTATTAGTATAGTATCACGATACTAATGAATCATCGTACTATACCGCCTCTGAAAAGTACCGGTTTGCCCCACTCTTACAAGTATCATCCCTGCAGGATGAGGAGTAGCTAAACATGCTTCACTACACACCGTAGCTCACCGGCATCAAAATGTAAACAAACGCCATTAATGGAGCTACACCTAACATCCACTCTAATGATACCAAGTATCATTACAGTGTATCTAGTCGATAGTACTCTGATAACATTGATATTTTTGGGCATCAAAACATATTCTTTTGTTTTTTTTTAATTCATATTCATGTTATATTTATTTAAGTCCGAGTCCATGGTTCTCACCCGGAAAAGTGTCATCTCCGGGTTGGGGAAGAGACCCTTCCCCAATTGGAGGACCCTTGGTCATGAGCTTTGGGTTATGACCGAAAGGACAAGATCACGGGTACAAGCGCCCAAAATGAGCTTCCTCCGCCGGGTAACGGGTTTCCCTTAGAGATAGGGTGAGAAGCTCTACCATTCGGGAGGAACTCAAAGTAAAGTCGCTGCTCCTCCACATCGAGAGGAGCCAGATGAGGTAGTTCGGGCATCTGGTCAGGATCCCACCCGAACGCCTCCCTAGGGAGGTGTTTAGGGCACGTCCCACCGGTAGGAGGCCACGGGGAAGATCCAGGACACGTTGGATAGACTATGACTCTCGGCTGGCCTGGGAACGCCTCGGGACCCCCCGGGAAGAGCTGGATGATGTGGCTGGGGAGAGGGAAGTCTGGGCTTCCCTGCTTAGGCTGCTGCCCCCGCTACTTGACCTCGGATAAGCGGAAGAAGATTGATGGATGGAGGGATTATATTTATAAACTCAGGAAATATGTCCCTGGACACATGAGGACTTTGAATATGACCAATGAATGATCCTGTAACAAGTTGGTATCGGTTTGATACCCAAATTTGTGGTATCATCCAAAACTAATGTAAAGTATTAAACAACAGAAGAATAAGTGATTATTACATTTTAACAGAAGTGTAGATAGAACATGTTAAAAAAGAAAGCAGATATTAACAGTAAACAGTATCATTCATTTTCTATATGTCCTTAATAATAGAATGGAAAAGGCCACAATATGTACTGTGTTGCCCCTGTGATTAGGTGGCGACTTATCCAGGGTGTACGCCGCCTTCCGCCCGAATGCAGCTTAGATAGGCTCCAGCGACCCCCCGCCACCCCAAAAGGGACAAGCGGTAGAAAATTGATGGATGGATGTTACTGCATACATCAGCAGCTTAATTAAGAGCTTTTGTTTGCTTACTTACTAATAAAAGACAAGTTGTCTTGTATGTTAACTATTTTATTTAAGGACAAACTTACAATGAGAAACATATGTTTAATGTACCCTGAATTATTTTGGGGTTAAAATAAAGCCAATAATGCAGTTTTTTGTGGTCCCCTTTATTTACAAAATTACCAAAAAGTATCGATATAATTTTGGTACCGGGACAACACTAGTTCCAACAAAGTTGAAAGCATACCAATTTACAAAAAATCGTCCTATGAAAAAGACATAGAAAGTAAGATGGATTGATTAATCTTCCATTAGGGTGTCCCTCGACACCTTTGTCCGTCATCCTCTCTCGTACTTCCTCGCAGTCCGACTTCACCACGCGGCCGCTCCGCCGCATAGTTTGTATGCAACCACTCTGTCTGTGCAGCAGAGTGGCCTCTCGGAGCGGCCGGTGTCTGATGTCGCACTAAGCATGAGAAGAATGTCATTGACGTCAGTTCAGTCGCTGTCAGAGAGGGTAGCACCCCGGCCGCTGACACCCAACCAGGGAGGGGAAAAGAATAGGAGGCGGATGTTCAAGGGTGGGAGAGGGAAGCGGGATCGTCTGAGAAACAGAAGAAGGGGGATTTTTCTGACGATAAGTGACATAGGAGCTTTTTAAATGGTGACTGCTCCTCTTTTTCAAGCCATTTGTGCCTGCAATGACATTGTTGCCCCCCCTAACAATGCATTGTATATCATACATGTGTACATACTGGGTCAATTAAAATCAATTTAAAAGATACTCCTTTTTTGTGTAAGTAAAGTAAAAGCGTGGTGATGAGCATATAATCAAAAAGGGAACTTATTTAAACATGGGAAAGACTCAGTTAGGTAGATGTTATATTCATGTGAATTGGAGATGTCCGATAATGGCTTTTTTGCCAATATCCGATATTATATTAATTACCGATTCCGATATCCACCGATACCGATTAATACAGTTGTGGAATTAACACATTATTATGCCTAATTTTGTTGTGATGCCCCACTGGATGCATTAAACAATGTAACAAGATTGTGCAAAATAAATCAACTCAAGTTATGGAAAAAAATGCCAACATGGCACGGCCATATTTATTATTGAAGTCACAAAGTGCTTTTTTTTTTTTAACATGCCTCAAAATAGCAGTTTGGAATTTGGGACATGCTCTCCCCGAGAGAGCATGATAGCGGAGTCGTATATTATAGCATCCCGGAAGAGTTAGTGCTGCAAGGGGTTCTGGGTATTTGTTCTGTTGTGTTTATTTTGTGTTACGGTGCGGATGTTCTCCCGAAATGCGTGTCATTCTTGTTTGGTGTGGGTTCACAGTGTGGCGCATATTTGTAACAGTGTTAAAGTTGTTCATACAGCCACCCTCAGTGTGACCTGCATGGCTGTTGACCAAGTATGCCTTGCATTCTCTTATGTGTGTGAAAAGCCGTAGGTATTATGTGATTGGGCCAGCACGCAAAGGAAGTGCCTTTAAGGTTTATTGGTGCTCTGTACTTCTCCCTACGTCGGTGTATACAGCGGCATTTTAAGAAGTCATAAATTGTACTTTTTGAAACTGATGCCGCTAATTAGTCCGATATTATCAGGCATCTCTAATGTGAATAGTATGTAGCTGACATGCATGTAGCATAATGGCTAGCTCGCAAAAAATAACTTGCTAATAAATGGCACATCTTTGCATGGCTCTCAGGCGAATTCAAAGGATAAGGACATTTTATTTTATTTTAGTTTAATTTCAGAGCATAGTGTATTTTTTTTTTGTTTTTTTACAGTATCACTCTTCAAGCACCTTTCATGTTCCCTCTCCATTGCGAGTCGAGCCTTACTTTTACTTTGTCATAGTTTGTTTTGTTTTGCATTTTCTGTAGGTTTTTCCACACGTATTAATTCCAGCAATACCTCAAACGTCCCGAGGTGACAGTATCGCTCTACAAACACCTCCCTGTTTGTTCTTCATTGGAGGTCTTGTGTAGGTCTTTTTTTTTTACTTCGTTATAGTTTTATGGATAAAAGAGCATAACATATTCAAATTTTTTTTCAGGACAATTTCAAAAAAGCAACTCAAAACAAAATACCAAGTGTTGCATGCCGATTTAAGATATATTATTTAGCGAGCATTGGTATAAAGCAGGGGTAGGGAACCTGTGACTGCATCTGGATCTCAGATAAATCTTAGCTGACATTTCTTAACAAGATAAGTAATTAATAATTCCGCTGGTAATCACAGTGTTAAAAATAACATTGAAAATATAAAACATTCTCATGCATTTTAATCCATCCATACATTTTCTACCGCACCTGTTCAAGAAGTCGCATTATTGGTAAGAAGTATTGTATTTATAATTGTTTAGCTCCAGAATAACAATGTTGTTAAAAAGACTTATTACCGTATTTCCTTGAAGTGCCGCCGGGGCGCTAATTAATCTAAAACCTCTTCTCACTCCTGCGCTTACCAAAGGCATGCGGTAAAAGTAAGCATGCGCTAATTATTTTAAAACCTCTTCTCACTCCGGCACTTACCAAAGGTATGCAGTAAAAATTTGAGTGTGATGTAAGCTTGGACCTTAAATCCTACTGAATAACTCTTAATCTTCTTCCCTTTATGCGATTTCAAAATACCGATATTGAAAGCAGCCTCCTCCATTTGGAAAATGAAGACAGGGGAAGTGCCACTCGTGACGTCACGAGTTTGACTTGGCGGTAATACTAAGCATGCGCTCACTAATTCAAGGCAGGCGCATACTATATGCCCTGCGGCAATTCAAGGAAATACGGTATACTCTAAAAAATGTTGGTCTTATAAATGCACGCATTTAGATGTATTCAATGTTAAAAAATATTATATGGCTCCCACTGAAATACATTTAAAAATATTTGGCTTTCATGGCTCTCTCATCCAAAAAGGTTCCAGAACCCTGGGTTATAGTTTCAAATTATTTGGACGATGCATGCCACATGGCTGAAAAGGAGTAGAAAGAAACCGAGCTTATTTAATCGTACCTCTCTTCCGATTTATAATAATAATAATAATAATAATGGATTACATTTATATCGCGCTTTTCTATTGTTATATACTCAAAGCCCTCACAGAGAAGTGGGAACCCATCATTCATTCACACCTGGTGGTGGTAAGCTACATCTGTAGCCACAGCTGCCCTGGGGTAGACTGACGGAAGCGTGGCTGCCAGTTTGCGCCTACGGCCCCCCCGACCACCACCAATCATTCATTCATCATTCATTCCCAAGTGTGAGCGGCACCGGGGGCAAAGGGTGAAGTTTCCTGCCCAAGGACACAACGGCAGCGACTTTGATGTCAATAGGTGGGAAGCGAACCTGCAACCCTCAGGTTTCTGGCACGGCCGCTCTACCCACTACGCCATGCCGCCCACTATTCATTTCTTGCACACTTGTTTGCTCACTTCCTGTGCGGAATTTGTAACAAATTAAATAAATAAATAACCAATAAAGTCCTAATGAATAAATAGTAAATATATCGCTGCGCTTGGAATTTCACATTTTTGTTCGACTTTTGTTTTTGTGCGTATTTTTACTTTCTTTTACTGCACAGTGTCTCTATTACACGTGTTTGGCAGTTACTCATGTCAAGGCCGACTCATACCAAAGACTATAAAAATGTGACCCATTACCTACCTGCTTGGCACTCAGCATCAAGGGTTGGATTTGGGGGTTAAATCACCTAAAATGATTGCCGAGCGCGGCCATCGTTTCTGCTCACTGCTCCTCTCATCTCCCAGGGGTGGAAAAGTTACGTTAACCTCTAAAGGCCTTAGTGACCACATGCGTGGACAGCACCTTTTAGCTCTTATTTCCAAAATTGTGTACACTGCTGAATTGGGGTCTTATGGCCCTTTTGTGGACACTTATACTGCCATCTGATGGTGTCAGAGGAGTATAACATATAATGGAATTTGGAGGGAAAAAAAATTAAAAATAAGAATTAGCATGTCACTTTCACATTAAGTACACGTTTGTTACTTATGGACTAAGTACATCATATAAAAAGATGATTTTTAGTTTTTTATTTTACATAGGGTCCAATAAAACCCAAATAGCAAAGAGAGAGAAAAAAACATGTAAACAAACAGCTTTGGCCTTAAGAGGTTAAGTTAGAGTACCAATGATTGTCACACACATACACTAGGTGTGGTGAAATTATCCTTTGACCCATCCCCTTGTTCACCCCCTAGGAGGTGAGGGGAGCAGTGGGCAGCAGCTGTGCCGCGCCCGGAAATCATTTTTGGTGATTTAACCCCCATGGGTCAAATGTAGAAGGTAATTTCACCTCACTTAGTGTGTGTGTGACTATCAGTGGTACTTTTTTCCTGAAGAAATCAATAAAGTACTATCTATCTACTTTAACTTTAACTATAAAAAGTTACTCACTAACATTCCCTTTGACTCTGGAACAGACCAATTTGCTTTACAGTATTTTCTTTAGTGCAGTGGTTCTCAACCTTTTTTCAGTGATGTACCCCTTGTGAACATTTTTTAAATTCAAGTATCCCCTAATCAGAGCAAGGCATTTTTGGTTGGAAAAAAAGAGATAAAGAAGTAAAATACAGCACTGTGTCATCAGTTTCTGATTTATTAAATTGTATAACAGTGCAAAATGTTGCTCATTTGTAGTGGTCTTTCTTGAACTATTTGGGGAAAAAAGATAAAAATAACAAAAAACTTGTTGAAAAATAAACAAGTGATTCAATTGTAAAGATTTCTACACATAGAAGTAATATCAACTTAAAGTGCCCTCTTTTGGGGATTGTAGTAGAGATCCATCTGGATTCATGAACTTAATCCTAAACATTTCTTCACAAAAAAAAGAAATCTTTAACATCAATATTTATGGAACGTGTCCACAAAAAATCTAGCTGTCAACACTGAATATTGCATTGTTGCATTTCTTTTGACAGTTTATGAACTTACATTCATATTTTGTTGAAGGATTATTCAATGAATATATTTATAAAGGATTTTTAAATTGTTGCTATTTTTAGAATATTTGTAAAAAATCTCTCGTACACCTTGGCATACCTTCAAGTACCCCCAGGGGTACGCGTACCCCCATTTTAAAACCACTGCTTTAGGGGGTAAAAATAGAACTTGACGTAACTTTTGTTTGTACTTGAAGGTGCCTCTCTATTCAAATTCGCCACTTTTCCCCTCTTCTAAGTATTACAATTGTTCCTTTTGTTTTCTAATACATACATTAAAAGATGCTTTCATAAGCATCAATTTGGCAACATCAGTGGCTTCCAGTTTAAAGACAACCGCACCAAAACATGCTAATATCTCCGCCGCCATTTTAATTGTTTACCTCTCGCTCTGTGCAATATTAGTATGCGGGTCATTCATGCACGATGTGCACACACACTCCATTATAGTAAGGAGATCCTCCTCCACTTCTAATCCAGTCCATGTGTTGTTACCCGCCCTTCCCCGTCTCCAGTGCGGTCCTCTCAGGCTTTAGGTACAGCACGTTTTGGCTACCAGGGACGCCGAAGCAACAGAAACCCACCCCCTCTATCCCTCCATCCGTACCCCCAGCAGCATACAGGAATTACCCTCATGGACGTTGTATTTGCACACAGGAGATCAGACTGAAGCATCATGCATTGCAGTGTGTGAGTGTGTGTCAGCTGCGTGTGTGTTGGTCATGTCAGGATGCTCCGACATGCATCCGAAGCGGTTGTGAGCCCCCGGCCGGATCTTGCGTGGCTCCATCCTCCCTCCTGGTGTGGCGGACAACATGGGCCCGCTAAGGAGACTGGTCCGGCTGCACGACTGGAATCCCACGTTGTCTCGTATGAATGACATTGTGGAGGGACAGGAAGTGGTGTGAGTGAGCTGCCTCTTTTATGGCTAATCTCTATCTGCCGCTAACATCTGGACACCCTTGATTATCCCGGCTGACGTTTTGCCACCCATTCAATCCGATCAAAGGACGTAGGCAGGATTGGGTTTGGACCCCCGTTCCACCAAGGCCCTACTCCCAGGCCCCCCCCCACTCTAAAAGCCGGAGCGCCCGTCCAGTATGAAGAGTCGCCCATGTGTCTACTCGGGGTATCCCAGCTTAGCTGTGTGTGGGGTGGGAGACCCCAGGCCTGGGCCATCCGCTAGGCCCGTGAAGCGGGCCCTTACTGACCCCTTGCCGTCCTGTCTCGCCCCCGCAGAGGAGGCTTACCAGAAACTGGCCACTGAGACCCTGGAGGAGCTGGACTGGTGCCTGGACCAGCTGGAAACGCTGCAGACCAGACACTCGGTCGGCGAGATGGCATCCAACAAGGTAAGAATCACCAAAACAGCTGTTCATGTGGTGGCTGGGGGCATGTATTCAACTGCAGAGAGTGCCTGGCAAGGAGTTTATCAGAGGGTTATTGTATTTTTATAATATTACATATTTGCATCATTTTTGAGTCAATAGGACTATTTAAGAAGCTCTGCCATTCGGGAGGAACTCAAAGTAAAGCTGCTGCTCCTCCACATCGAGAGGAGCCAGATGAGGTGGCTCGGGCATGTGGTCAGGATGCCACCCGAAGGCCTCACTAGGGAGGTGTTTAGGGCACGTCCAACCGGTAGGAGGCCACGGGGAAGACCCAGGACACGTTAGGAAGACTATGTCTCCCGACTGGCCTGGGAACGCCTCGGGATCCCCCGGGAAGAGCTAGACGACGTGGCTGGGGAGAGGGAAGTCTGGGCTTCCCTGCTTAGGCTGCTGCTCCCGCGACCCGACCTCGGATAAGCGGAAGATGATGGATGTAGGACTATTTAATGGTATTTTAAATTGATTTATTAAAAAAAAAAAAAATATATATATATATATATATATATATATATATATAAAAAAATAAAAAATAAAATAAATATATATATATATATATATATATACATGTATGTATGTATGTATATATATATATATATATATATATATATATATATATATATATATATATATATATAATTTATTTATGCTAAATAGTAAAATGTTGTATGCTTAAAATAGTAAAATAAAACAATTCAAAATAAGTCGTATTGTACAAATCAATTACCGTATTTTTCGGAGTATAATTCGCTCCGGAGTATAAGTTGCACCTGCCGAAAATGCATAATAAAGAGCGGAAAAAAACATGTATAAGTCGCACTGGAGTATAAGTCGCATTTTTGGGGGAAATTTTTTTCATAAAACCCAACACCAAGAATAGACATTTGAAAGGCAATTTAAAATAAATAAAAAATAGTGAACAACAGGCAGAATAAGTGTACGTTATATGACGCATAAATAACCAACTGAGAACGTGCCTGGTATGTTAACATAACATATTATGGTAAGAGTCATTCAAATAACTATAACATATAGAACATGCTATACCTTTTCCAAACAATCTGTCACTCCTAATCGCTAAATCCCATGAAATCTTATACGTCTAGTCTCTTACGTGAATGAGCTAAATAATATTATTTGATATTTTACGGTAATGTGTTAATAATTTCACACATAAGTCGCACCCCCGGGCAAACTTATAGTCCGAAAAATACGGTACATTGAATACACATACTGTATATCATATAAATTGTATTAAATGTAATACGGTATATGCTTAAAATAGTATAATAAAATATGGTAATAAGAAAAAAACAAGTCATAATATTTGAAAATGATAATATAATAAATATACAAGTATACCTCTATAAAATAAAAAAAGACTGATATTTCATTATACATCATACTATGAACACCTTCATTTATTCGTTCAAGTTAACATGTTTAATCGTCTCGTGCTGAAAAGGAGGAATGTATTGGATCAAACTGTCGCAATTTGAAGAAATGTGCGACTATAAAAGCACAATTTCAATAAAGATGCCACCTTTGTTAATTTTTAAAACATGTTTTAATGAAGCTGTTCGCCATAAAATGACCTAATATGCACATTGTGGGTAGGATTCATACCCACACTGCAAAAAGTCAGTGTTCAAAAACAAGAAATCAAAATTACAAAAATTAGGTGTATTTTATTTGAACTAAGCAAAATTATCTGCCAATAGAACAAGAAAATTTGGCTTGTCAAGACTTTCCAAAACAAGTCAAATTAGCTAACCTCAATGAACCTAAAAATACCTTAAAATAAGTGTACTCTCAATAATAACAAGTACACTTTTCTTGGTAGATAAAAAAAGAGACATTTTTGCTCAATATGTTAAAAAATATTCTTAAATGAAGTAAATGCTAGTGCCATTATCTTGACATAATGACATGCGCTCGGCATCATGATTTTTTTTATCATGCTTGACGTAAGAAATTATTACATGAAAAAATGGGTTTTATAATTGTGAAGGTTAATGACACAGTTTTGCATCAGTTGATATTCTAGTTTCAAGCATGTTGTACTCAATATAGGTCATAAAATCTCGGCAACAAGCTGTAATATCTTATTGAGATTACTTAGGACCAAAACCCTTAAAACAAGTTAAACACTTACATAAAATCTGCTTTGTGAGAAGAATTATCTTATCAGACAGAAAATAATCAAATATCACCCTTATGAGATATTTAATCTTACGTAGATTTTAGTTTTTGCTGTGTACAAGTACGCCTACACCCCCATTGTATGTTGCTTTTAAAGAAATATCATTAATTTCGATGGTTTATTATTGGATGTGTATCCTTTTGTGCACATTTGAGTGTAACTTAATATGCAACATGGCTACTTATATTTATAATGTATAAATGGCTGCACTGTGGTAGTAAACAGTCTGTGAAAAGCTCAAATGACACATCTGTCATGCCAGATTGTTTGTGCTCGAACTCTTTTGAAAGACCTGCTGGCAGTTTAGGCATATTTTCATAATCATTAAACAAATTGTCTGTGATTTATGTCCAATAAGTTGCTAAGTCAAGTGTGCCCCCCTGCAAAGATGTTTTGCTGGATGGCGGCGGCCATGTTTTTCCAACCAATCTTGCTTAGAATGCGCAGACAGAAGATGCCAAAAGTCAACAGCGCCATCATATGGTGTGTCTGGGAGGAAAATAAAGAGTATAAGCGACACAGTAGAACTGCATGTTTTGATGAGTTTATCTGCTTTTATGTGCAGCGGTTCAGGGGTAGAAGATACATACATACATAAATACATACATACAGTCATGTGGCATGTGTTTTTTAAATAATACAGTATAATAATAAGCATGCACAGATCTTCAGTTATGCTGACCGGTGTTTGGTCGCTATATTGTATGTCATAAATGACATTGTGTTGTGTTTGCTCATGCTGCTGCAGCGTTATTAGCACGTCTGTACCAGTTTTTCAGCGTTAGCATCATCATACAGGCAGGGAGCATGCTCAGTCACCTCCACAGTGTGTGAGTGTGTGTGTGTGTGTGTGTGTGTGTGTGTGTGTGTGTGTGTGTGTGTGTGTGTGTGTGTGTGTGTGTCTGTGTGTGTGTGTGTGTGTGTGTCTGTGTCTGTGTGTGTGTGTCTGTCTGCACACTCTGAATGCTCATCATTGGGGTGATGTCACACCTTGTGATGTCACACAAAATGGGAGTGTGGTGGTTATGTGACGGGGAGGGGGGGGTCTGCAAGGACCAGGAGACAAAGGCATGACACACTCGGCGCTGATGTCAACCATCATCACATACATGAGCTCATTTAAATGCGGGAAATGTTTTTTTGTTGTGTTTTTTTTGTGTGTGTTTTTTTCATCTAACCTCCACTGCTTTACTATATCTGGTTGTCATGGCAACAGCTCCAGACCAAATCAGCTTGCTATCTATCTCCCTCCAGCAACCCCATCATATGTGATATATACCCATCTCGAACACACTCTTATATAAATGCACCCATTTCTAATTCATCATAAACTGGAAAGTAATAATATATGATAATACATTTGTATGCAAGCAGCTGTTTTTTTGATGAGTGTCTTGATGTGTGGACAAAGTCACTCACTCTCTGTTGAGTCAGTCAGTTAGATTCCGGTGGTGATACAAGGTTTGGAATATAATGTGTCATGCCTGTTAATCTGGGTTCATGTTTGATCATGTTATGTTTTGTTTTTGGACTCTTGTTTCCCGTTTTCGCACTTCCTGTTTTTGTTGGTTTCCATAATACTCATTAGTTTCCACCTGGTCTCCAAGTCACGCCCCTACCCTCAGCCCCACACCTGTTTCTCATCAACATAGTCACTATTTAAGTCATTTGTTTTCTGTTCCTCGGCCTGGGAACTTTGCTTTTGCTTACGCTGTACTACTTGCTTGTGCTACATGCTATTTACTATGACCACGCACGCACCTATCTTGCCTTGCCACGCTGATGATTGTTTTGACCACGCCACACAGATCGTGTTTGTATTTATGCCTCTGTGCAAGTTTTTGGTTTGTTTTGTACCTTTGATAGGATCTTTTGTTTATTTGTATATAGTCACGCCATTGTGCTGTTTTGTTTGGAGTTTAGTCTAGGTCAGTGGTTCGCAACCTTTTTTCAGTGATGTACCCCCTGTGAAAAATGTTTTAATTCAAGTACCCCCTAAACAGAGCAAAGCATTTTTGGTTGAAAAAAAGAGATAAAGAAGTAAAATACAGCACTATGTCATCAGTTTCCGATTCATTTAATTGTATAACAGTGCAAAATATTGCTCATTTGTAGTGGTCTTTCTTGAACTATTTGGAAAAAAATATATAAAAATAATTAAAAACTTGTTGAAAAATAAACACAGTGCGAAACAAAATTTCGATTCCTTTGTATGTCTTTACATGTAAAGAAATTGACAAATAAAGCATAAAGCTGACTTGACTTGACTTATTACATCATTTGGGAAGCCTGTAGTTGATTTTTATTATGTAATTGATTCAATTATAAATAAACATTTCTACACATAGAGGTAATCATCAACTTGAAGTGCCCTCTTTGGGGATTGTAATGAAGATCCATCTGGATTCATGAACTTAATTCTAAACTTTTCTTCCAAAAAAAGAAATCTTTAACATCAATATTTATGGAACATGTCCACAAAAAAATCTAGCTGTCAACACTGAATATTGCGTTGTTGTATTTTTTTTCACAGTTTATGAACTTACATTCATATTTTGTTTAAGTATTATTCAATTAATATATTTATAAAGGATTTTTGAATTGTTGCTATTTTTAGAATATTAAAAAAAAAAAATCTCACATACCCCTTGGCATACCTTCAAGTACCCCCAGGGGTACGCGTACCCCCATTTGAGAACCACTGGTCTAGGTTATTATCCGCCACTGAGCGCGCCCTTTGTTTTCCCTTTTTGTATTATAGTATATTTGAATTGAATTTAAATATTTATTTCAAATCTGCACAGTACAACTAAACACAGTTTTTGTTTTTTTTACAAGTTGGCAAAGATATTTATGCAAGGCTTGAAAAGGGTTTGGATGAAGCAGCTGCTTATAATAGCCCAACCCCTCTCACTCATTCCACATTTAACACAAACAATATAATACAAGCACAATACTCTATAAACAAAACAAGAAAAACTCCTGTACACTAACAATACTATGAGACAAGACAAGACGAGACAAAACACACACAAGCACACACACACACATACACGGGCCCAAACACTCTCTGACCATACACCTCTCTCCCATGGCTCTGTGCTGAGGGCATCACTTCCTTTCCTCCTCGTACTTCTTCAGTACTTCTTTTTTAAACAGTGTTTTAAATTGAATCATGCTAGAACACGTTTTTAACTTGTCCCCTAAGTTGTTCCACAGACTGACTCCACGCACTGAAATGCACATTGATTTTAAAGTGTTTCTAAATTTAGGCAAATATAATTTGTTGTTACCTCTTAAACTGTAACTATGGTGATCATCTTTGTCATGGAATAGGTTCTGTATATTGGATGGTAGAGAGTTTTGGGATGCCCTAAACATAATTTGAGCAGATTTAAAATTGATCACATCGTTCAGTTTAAGTTGCTTTAAGTCTAGTGGGTTTGAATGATGTCCGCAGTGAACATTGGAAACAATCCTGATGGCCTTTTTTATATAAATAAATTAATCATGTACTCACATTCTCGCCTGGCTCGTTCCAAATTCCCTCTGCATCGAAGAAGCAAAACAAATCCAAGTCAAAGTCCTGACATAATGCGAGGCACATCAGGCTAATAACATTCCTAAAGTATGCACATCTTTTGTTTAGCACTCATCATTTTGTTTGGAAACTGGACAAAAATGTAACTCCGATCAATTTAACCTGAAATGTTGTATCAATATTGGGCGTTTGTTTACATGGTAGTTCAACCATCAGATTATTAATCCCGCCAATCTATTATGTACAATAGATTGTTACATTCAATAGATTAAAACGTACAGTATGACGATAGTAGTTGTAATAAGTAGTATAGTACAGTAATATTTTTTTCATAACACGGTCACTACTGCCTAGTTTCTCTTGTTATATTCTTATTTTACTGTTATATTTTTATTCTCATTATTGCTTTTTATTTTTATTGTTAATGTAATATTTTTCTATTTTGTTTCCATTTATACCCCCATTATTTACTTTTTACTCTTTAAATTCGATCTCAATTCTGTACACTGCTGCTGGAATTTAAATTTTCCTGAGGAAACTCTCCTGAAGGAATCAATAAAGTACTATCTATCTATCTATCTATTGATATGTAGACTGCAAGGGTCCAAGAATGATCTTATTATACAGATAACCAAGCCTAGGTGTAGTTCTGTTAGGTACCAATCGTCTATATAGAAACACTGGTATCTTTGCTTTTTATAGAATTTTTAAAGTAACCCCGAAGGGAATAAGCAGTAGAAAATGGATGGATGGATATCCATCCATCCATTTTCTACCGCTTGTCCCTTTTAGGGGTCGCGGGGGGTCGCCGGTGCCTATCTTAGCTGCATTCGGGCAGAAGGCATGGTACACCCTGGACAAGTTGCCACCTCATTGCAGGGATATTTTTATTTTTTAAATGTATTAGATGCCTTTTTACTGAATATGCACAAGCACTGCTTTTAAAGGTATATGATAATGCCTTTCATAATGTATTTTGTTTGTTTTATGTATTGTATGTGAGTGTCTGTCTACTTGGACATTGGAGTCTGCAATAAAGCTTGATTGAATATTAATAATAATAATATTCTAAAAATAAAAATATTAAATTGCTCATAAAATAAAAATAAAATATGAATAAATATAAATGTTTGAAGTTAAATTTGATTGGTGACACTTAATTATTTGCATTATGTTACACAATTTAATAATTCAATATGGTGATACATTAACCAGTTACATATATAATAATTTGAGGATTTTTTTCACATTTTAATTGATTAATTTAACATTTATTAATTAATTTAAATAGCTTTATTATTATTGTTTTGTTTTTTTGTACCACAAAAATAACATACTGGAATGGCCGAATGGAAGAAATTTCAAGAAAACACGACATTATGCGCGAAAATTTGAACATGTAGCATTTGCACAACTCTGATAAAACACATTTTACAGGAGTACCTTATCTTGTTCTGTGACGGAGCTCTTAACTCAAAACACTTGTACCTCAAATCAACATCTCCCATTGAAACAAATTGAAATCAATTGATACTTGCCCAAACACTTATATAAAACTTTTTTTTTTTTACATAAAAAATATTGTATCAAATCAATGCAATAGAATGTTTTACTAACAACTGCAGTAGTTTTATTAAGCAATATAATAATAATGTATAGCATTTATCTTGGAGTGCAGACTGCTACGGTATCTCCTTCCAGCTACTTCTTTGTCAAACACCCCATCAGCAGTTTTCCATATTTCAATGGACACATATCCACTGTTTGGATATTATTTTAACCTTATTGGCTGATGTTGGACTTAATCTACTTCAGTATGGTGCAGACTATCAGTGATATGCTCGAATTGCTTCAAGTCGCGGAAACATGTTTTTGATGAATTCTTTCTTTAATTCAATGAATATCATCCACTTTGACACTCACTTTCTTCCTTCCCATACGGTTGCAAAACTATATTATGTTGATCTTTGGCTGCAAGTACAAACCCCGTTTCCATATGAATTGGGAAATTGTGTTAGTTGTAAATATAAACAGAATACGATGATTTGCGAATCATTTTCAACCCATATTCAATTGAATGCACTACAAAGACAAGATATTTGATGTTCAAACTCATAAACTTTATTTTTCTTTGCAAAAAATAATTAACTTAGAATTTCATGGCTGCAACACGTGCCAAAGTAGTTGGGAAAGGGCATGTTCACCACTGTCTTACATCACCTTTTCTTTTAAAAACACTCAATAAACATTTGGGAACTGAGGAAACTAATTGTTGAAACTTTGAAAGTGGAATTCTTTCCCATTCTTCTTTTATGTAGAGCTTTAGTCGTTCAACAGTCCGGGGTCTCCACTGTCGTATTTTACGCTTCATAATGTGCCACACATTTTTGATGGGAGACAGGTCCGGACTGCATGTGGGCCAGGAAAGTACCCGCACTCTTTTACTACGAAACCACGCTGTTATAACACGTGGCTTGGCATTGTCTTGCTGAAATAAGCAGGAGCGTTCATGATAACGTTGCTTGAATGACAACATATGTTGCTTCAAAACCTGTATGGACCATTCAGCATTAATGGTGCCTTCACAGATGTGTAAGTTACCCATCAAAGCTCGGGCCCAGCAAAGCCGGCGGCGTTCCTGGGTGTTGTTGATAAATGGGTTTTGCTTTGCATAGCAGAGTTTTAACTTGCACATACAGATGTAGCAACCAACTGTAGTTACTGACATTGGTTTTATGAAGTGTTCCTGAGCCCCTGTGGTGATATCCTTTACACACTGATGTCTGTTTTTGATGCAGTACCGCCTGAGGGATCAACGGTCTGTAATATCATCACTTACGTGGCGTGATTTCTCCAGATTCTCTGAACCTTTTGATGATTTTATGGGCCGTAGATGGTAAAATCCCTAAATTTCTTGCAATAGCTCGTTGAGAAATGTTGTTCTAAAACTGTTCGACAATTTGCTTACAAATTGGTGACCCTCGCCCCATCCTTATTTGTGAATTACTTAGCATTTCATGGAAGCTGCTTTTATACCCAATCATGGCACCCACCTGTTCCCAATTAGCCTGCACACCTGTGGGATGTTCCAAATAAGTGTTTGATGAGCATTCCTCAACTTTATCAGTATTTATTGCCACCTTTCCCAACTTCTTTGTCACGTGTTGCTGGCATCAAATTCTAAAGTTAATGATCATTTTAAAAAAAACCCAAAGGTTTATGAGTTTGAACATGAAATATGTTGTCTTTGTAGCATATTCAACTGAATATGGGTTGAAAATGATTTGCAAATAATTGTATTCCATTTATATTTACATCTAACACAATTTCCCAACTCATATGGAAACCGGGTTTGTAAAACCAGATGCTTTGGTCGGATTTTACCGCGTTTATTACTGCTTGTAACTCAAAAAGTTGCCTGCAACTTAAAGCATAACCATGAACCGAGAGACTTGACTCGACTTGAGAAGTTAAGGTACCACTGTGTAATGTATTATATTATTATATGTAATACGATAATGCAAATCTTGTTTAAGCAAACTCCTTAAAAATATAGTTGTTCTGCTAATAATAGTGAAGTGAATTATATTTATATAGCGCTTTTCTCTAGTAAGTGCTTTACATAGTGAAACCCAATATCTAAGTTACATTTAAACCAGTGCGGGTGGCACTGGGAGAAGGTGGGTAAAGTGTCTTGCCCTAGGACACAACGGCAGTGATTAGGATGGCGGAAGCAGGGATCGAACCTGGAACCCTCAAGTTGCCGGCACGGCCACTCTACCAACCGAGTTATGCCACAGCTAGTGCAATATTTTGCATGCAATCCTATAAAATGCTAAAACAAGTTATTGTAACTTATTGTCAACATGATTACAATGGAATAATTAAAACCCAAAATGACTATAATAATAATTTTATTTAAGTGAAAGTCAGCCAAAATTGCTGTTCTAGAGAATGTGTAACAGACGGCATAATTTTTAATTGGTGGGAAAAGAAACATGCACTATTTTTTGCAGTGTCTGCTTGAAAGAAGACTGAAAATTGTTGTTGCTATAAACACTAGTGCGGGCGTCAGCAACCCGCGGCTCTTTAGCGCCGCCCTAGTGGCTCCCTGGAGCTTTTTCAAAAGTGTATGAAAATGGAAAAAAATGAGGAAAAAATATATATATGTTGTTTTGATATGGTTTCTGTAGGAGGACAAACATGACACAAAAAAAGTGCTTGTATTAATAAACATGCTTCACTGAGCGCCATTTTGTCCTACTTATTTTGGAAGTCTTTAAACGCACCGTAGTTTGTTTACATGTCCAACTTTCCTTAATGCTGCCACAGAAAGACGTGTCTTATGCCACTCTTTCTTTGTCCCTATTTGTCCACCAAACATTTTATGCTGTGAGTGAATACACAGAGGTGAGCTTTGTCGATGTTATTGACTCGTGTGGAGTGCTAATCAGACATATTTGGTCACTGCAGTCAGCAGTGTATGTACATATTGCATTTTAGGTCAATTTAAAGTCATTTTATTTGCAGTTTCCGTTTCCTTCAACTTTAACATACACATCTTTACCTTTGGCCATTCTAAGCCATACATTTCCAGGAGTTATCTCACCTTCTGAAAAGCCTCTGTTTTTAGTAATGTTTTCCAACGTTGTAAAAATGTGTAGAATAAATATTCCATTCCAACATTTCTGTCAACAAAGATTTGTGTATGCCTGCGACATGTAGTCGTATTTATAGTAGGTTATTCTAGCTAATATAGACACTTACATTATGTGTTGCCTTCATTACAAAAATTATGTAAGACTTTTAAAGTCATTTTGGTAGTACGCTAATATAGACACTTACATCATGTGTTGCCTTCATTATAACAATTATATAAGACTTTTAAACTCATTTTGATAGTAGGCTAATATAGCTAATATAGACACATCACGTGTTGCCTTCATTATAACACTTATATAGGACTTTTAAAGTCTTTTTGGTGGTAGGCTAATATAGCTAATATAGACACTTACATCATGTGTTGCCTTCATTATAACAATTATATAAGACTTTTAAAGTCATTTTGATAGTAGGCTAATATAGCTAATATAGACACTTACATCACGTGTTGCCTTCATTATAACACTTATATAAGACTTTTAAAGTCATTTTGATAGTAGGCTAATATAGCTAATATAGACACATCACGTGTTGCCTTCATTATAACACTTATATAGGACTTTTAAAGTCCTTTTGGTGGTAGGCTAATATAGCTAATATAGACACTTACATCATGTGTTGCCTTCATTATAACAATTATATAAGACTTTTAAAGTCATTTTGATAGTAGGCTAATATAGCTAATATAGACACTTACATCACGTGTTGCCTTCATTATAACACTTATATAGGACTTTTAAAGTCCTTTTGATGGTAGGCTAATATAGCTAATATAGACACTTACATCATGAGTTGCCTTAATTTTAACACTTATATAAGACTTAAAGTCATTTTGATAGTAAGCTAATATAGCTAATATAAACACTTACATCATGTGTTGCCTTCATTGTAACACTTATGTAAGACTTTTAAAGTCCTTTTGATAGTAGGCTAATATAGACACTTACATCATGTGTTGCCTTCACTATAACACTTATATTGGACTTTTAAAGTCATTTCAATAGTAGACTAATATAGACACATCATGTGTTGCTTTCATTATAACACTTACATAGGACTTTTAAAGTCATTTTGATAGTAGGCTAATATAGCTAATATAGACACTTACATCACGTGTTGCCTTCATTATAACACTTATACAGGACTTTTAAAGTCCTTTTGATAGTAGGCTAATATAGACACTTACATCATGTGTTGCCTTCACTATAACACTTATATTGGACTTTTAAAGTCATTCTAATAGTAGACCAATATAGACACATCATGTGTTGCTTTCATTATAACGCTTACATAGGACTTTTAAAGTCATTTTGATAGTAGGCTAATATAGCTAATATAGACACTTACATCACGTGTTGCCTTCATTATAACACTTATATAGGACTTTTAAAGTCCTTTTGTTAGTAGGCTAATATAGACACATCACGTGTTGCCTTCATTATAACAATTATATAAGACTTTTAAAGTCCTTTTGATAGTAGGCTAATATAGACACTTACATCATGTGTTGCCTTCACTATAACACTTATATTGGACTTTTAAAGTCATTTTAATAGTAGACTAATATAGACACATCATGTGTTGCTTTCATTATAACACTTACATAGGACTTTTAAAGTCATTTTGATAGTAGGCTAATATAGCTAATATAGACACTTACATCACGTGTTGCCTTAATTATAACACTTATATAAGACTTAAAGTTATTTTGGTACCAGGCTAATATAGACACTTACCTCATGTGTTGCCTTCATTATAACAATTCTATAAGACTTAAAGTCATTTTGATAGTAGGCTAATATAGCTAATATAGACACTTACATCACTTGTTGCCTTCATTATAACACTTATATAGGACTTTTAAAGTCCTTTTGTTAGTAGGCTAATATAGACACATCACGTGTTGCCTTCATTATAACAATTATATAAAACTTTTAAAGTCCTTTTGATAGTAGGCTAATATAGACACTTACATCATGTGTTGCCTTCACTATAACACTTATATTGGACTTTTAAAGTCATTTTAATAGTAGACTAATATAGCCACTTACATCATCAATCGTTTTTAATTTTCCTGAAGGAACTCTCCTGAAGGAATCAATAAAGTACTATCTATCTATCTATCATGTGTTACCTTCATTATAACACTTGTATAAGACTTTACATTTTTTGCGGCTCTAGACAGATTGTCTTTTGCGATTTTATGTCCAGTATGGCTCTTTTCAACAGTTTGGGTTGCCGACCCTTGCACTAGTGACTATCAGATGTGCATTTGACGTTCATACATGGACACCATCCCATTTGGGGGGGGGGCGAAAGACAACAGCAACAAACACACTCTCTGCAAGTGTCATTCACTGGGGAGTGGCTATTTTTGGTCATTGTGCCAAAGAACAAATTGCACTAGGGACGGCTATGCTTGGTGTGACACTTTCCAATTTTTACCCAATAGTTTGTGTTCACACCTTCTGTCAGACCCATCCATACATGTGTTGATTGCATAACAAGGAGGAGATCTGTATGTTTGAGTGTGTGTGTGTGTGTGTGTGTGTGTGTGTGTGTGTGTGTGTGTGTGTGTGTGTGTGTGTGTGCGCGTGCGTGCGTGCGTGCGTGCGTGCGTGCGTGCGTGCGTGCGTGCGTGCGTGCGTGCGTGCGTGCGTGCGTGCGTGCGTGCGCCTCGTCAGCTAAATGACCAAAATTGCTTCTGTTGGCGTGGTGTGAAGTAAACGGAGACACAATGCATTTCACCACCAGAAAGTCTATTTATGGCAGCCTTTTCACAAACCTGGCAATATTTTTGGTGCAGGGACACTTCTCAGAAGATTCCCAGATATGTTTTGAGGTAGTCCAGAATAATCACTGGGGTATATTTATGTGAAGTAGACTAATGGGTCTGTGTGTCACGGCTGTATCTCTTCAGGTCAACAGTATGTGTATGTGTGTGACTGAAAGAAAAGCTCTGACTCCTTTGTTTTGTCAAAGTCATATTCCGCCTACTATCAAAATCAATCAATCAATCAATGTTTACTTATATAGCCCTAAATCACTAGTGTCTCAAAGGGCTGCACAAACCACAACACAAACCACTACGACATCCTCGGTAGGCCCACATAAGGGCAAGGAAAAATGAATTTAAAAGTCCTATATAAGTGTTATAATGAAGGCAACACATGTATAAATTGCTCGGCCCCAGAAATGAGACATATTTTTTCCAAGTTCGGGAACAAATACAGTCCCACTATATATATATATATGTATAATCATAGTCAAGTACGGTGTTTTTTTGGTTGTTTATTTTTGCAAAACACTGTGTAGAGAGGCGTGGCCGGCAGTCCGACAGCGGGGCAGGCCACACCGTAGCCCAGCCCAAGATGGCGGCAAGGAGGCATGGCCGGCAACCCGACAGCGAGGCAGGGCACGCCGCAGCCCGGCCCAAGATGGCGACAAGGAGGCGTGGAAGGTGAGGGAGCGACGAGGCGGGGCGCACCGGGAGCGACGCAGCAATCAAGATCAGGTGCGTGGATCGCGCACCTGGAGACAATTGAGTAATCCTCTCTCTCTGACGTTCACGGCTGTCGCCCTTTTATACAGTGCGGGAGTATTACTCAATTGTCCCCAGGTGCGCGATCCACGCATTTGATCATGATTACGGCGTCGCTCCCGGCGCGCCATGCCTCGCCGCTCGCTCGCCGTCCACGCCTCCGCGCCGCCATCTTGGGCTGAGCTACGGTGTGCCCTGCCTTGCTGTCGGACTGCCGGCCACGCCTCCTCGCCGCCATCTTGGCCTGGGCGGGGGACGGCGTGGCGAAGTTAGGAGAGTTGCCGTGCCACCAATCTGAGGGTTACTGGTTCAATCCCCACCTTCTACCCTCCTAGTCATGTCCGTTGTGTCCTTGAGCAAGACATTTCACCCTTGCTCCTGATGGGTCCCTGTTAGCGCTATGCATGGCAGTTCCCGCCATCAGTGTGAATGTGTGTGAATGGGTGAATGTGGAAATACTGTCAAAGCGCTTTTGGTTCCTTAAAAAGGGGTAGAAAAGCGCTACACAAGTACAACAATTTACCTTTTTTGGGGGGGGCTACGGTGTGCCTTGTCTCGCTGTCGGACTGCCGGCTACGCCTCTCCACACACTGTTTTAACACAAATATAAGATTGTTTTAAATGTTTGTTTACTTTCCTTAATTGTTTCCAAACGGTGCCTGTCACACAGCAGTAAAACGCCTGGTCAAACAAAACAGAAGTCATCGTGATGGACATACTCGCTGCAAAAACTAACTCTCCAATCAGCTACAGAGCTGCCTAGTTTCTCTTGTTATATTCTTATTTTACTGTCATATATTTATTCTTATTGTAAAATTGTTCTATTTTGTTTCCATTTATACCCCCGATATTTACTTTTTGCTTTTTAAATTCGATCTCAATTCTGTACACTGCTGCTGGAATTGTAATTTTCCTGAGGGAACTCTCCTGAAGGAATCAATAAAGTACTATCTATCTATCTAGCAACACAGACTCAATAACTCCACAGTGACATTTTGGTGCATTTACGAAACTAAACAATACAAAAAAAAATGCTAAAATACTAACACAGGCATGTACAGGTGTTCGCATATTCGCTAATGCCAACGATGCTACCTTTGGTTACATTACGATAGCACGTGCAAATGAAAACGCTCCTATGGGACGTTTTAGTACGTATGAATTGATTTAGTTATATTGTAAAACTTAGAAATGTGGCTTGGAGTGATTAATGAAGGATCTTTTTGAGCAGAAACGCCATGGACGATTTTACTTCCTGTTCAAAGCATGAAACAGGAAGTCCGTTTTCTACCTGCAGCACCTGCAATGAGCGAACTCGTCCAAAAGATGGCACCATAGCACAAAAACACCCAGGTTTTTAGGTTCTCTGTCAGTGTTCTATAAAAACTATTTTGTTGAATACAAAACATTGTGGCCGTTTGGGAAGAAAAATCCATAAAGTAGCCCCTCCGTTTTTATAAGTTGCAGGGTTCAAAGCATTGGAAAAAAAGTTGCTGCTTACAGTCCGCGTAATAGAACTTTTATTCAACCAGATAAGAAACCCATTGAGATCAAGATCTCTTTCACAAGGGTGACCTGGCCAAGAGGTCAACAACACGTCACAGAGCAGTTTCAAAAAAGTAATACGTTAAGACATACATTTTAAAATACATAAGAGACAACTGTAAAACATAAAATATTTACACCATAATAATAATAATAATAATAACAATAATAATAGGCTAAAGACAAAATTTCAACCCAAATAGAAGACACTGCGTCTTTTTCAACATGTTAATATCCTTGCACACAGCAAATGTGCCTCATAGCTCTTTTTATTAGAATTATTGTCACACAACTGTAAGAATAAGTTGTTACTGTAAAGACAATAGTCCGGAAGTGGTGACGCTGGAGTCTTACTGCTTTCAATACATTATATCCCGGCCTATTCATGGTTCTGAATTCACGGATTTCTTTTCTATGCTTTTAATTGTAAATAATTCCGTTCTTAATAGTAAATTCACTAAAAAGTGGCTCGATGGCATTATCTGCACGGAGGTAAAGTGCTGCAGCTGTGAAATCCACCACAAGTCAATCCACTAAATACTTTCCAGCAGGAAGATGCTTTGACAAAAATGTAATTAATAATAATGTACAGTGGAACCTTGATATATAAACTTAATTGGTCCTAGAACAGGAAGCCAATGTCTCCATAAGAAAGAATGTAAATGTGAATAATTGGTGGCAACCTCTATTTTAGTACAAGTGCGCGCATACTTGCCAACCCTCCCGATTTTCCTGGGAGACTCCCGGACGGGACTCTCACTATTATATTAGATCCATTATGGACTGGACTTTCACAATATTATGTTAGACCTGCTCGACATCCATTGCTTTCGGTCTCCCCTAGAGGGGGTGGGTTGCCCACATATGTGGTCCTCTCCAAGGTTTCTCACAGTCATTGTCATGGACGTCCAGCTGTGGTGAGTTTTTCCTTATGTGGGCTCTGTACCGCGGATGTCGTTGTGGCTTGTGCAGCCCTTTGAGACACTTGTGATTTAGGGCTGTATAAATAAACATTGATTGATTGATTGATTGATTGATTTCAGTGCCCCTCCCGAAAATCTCTCGGGGCAACCATTCTCCCGAATTTCTCCCGATTTCCACCCGGACAACAATATTGGGGGCGTGCCTTAAAGGCACTGCCTTTAGCGTCTTCTCTCACCTGAAAAGGAGACTATTATATATGTCTCCGTTATCCATAGGTTTATCTATAACCCATGTTTTATTTATTTATTTTTTATCTTGTTCTGTTTGTGTTGTGTTGTTTGCTCGGTCCTCGTATTATCTTTTAACCTGCCCATTGTACAGCACTTTGGCTACCCCTGTGGTAAATTTTAAATGTGTTTTATAAATAAAGTTGATTTGATTTGATTTGATTTGATATGATAAAGTATGCAGGCACCAAGCTATTTCTCAGCCTGTGTTTATTCCGGCCGGCACGTTAATACACTGACACACAACATCCGGATTCCCATCATGCATTGCTTCATAACTACGGCAAATAGTAATGTCCAAAAACAGAAGCAGAAAAACGAAGAAGAGACATGGCGACAACGAGTAAGAAGAAGAAGTATGCTTGCAAGTTCCAAAATCATTGGAAAAAATAATTTCAGTTAGAAAATGGATGGATGGATGAATTTCAGTTCATCCAGGACAGCTCGAAGGGGGAGGGGTATGCTGTCTGCAAATTTTGTAGATCAGACTTCTCCATTGAACAAGATGTCCGAACGGATATACTCATTCATGAACGGATTGTATGTATATATATATATATATATATATATATATACCTGTATGTATGTGTGTGTGTGTGTGTGTATATATATATATATATATATATATATATTACCGCGATGAGGTAGCGACTTGTCCAGGGTGTACCCCGCCTTCCGCCAGAATGCAGCTGGGATAGGCGCCAGCGACCCCCCGCGACCTCAAAAGGGACAAGCGGTAGAAAATGGATGGATATATATATATATATATATATGTGTATATATATATATATATATATATGTATATATATATATATATATATATATATATATATATATATATATATATATATATATATATATATATATATATATATATCTCCATGCATTTTCTACCACTTATTCCTTTTTGGGGTGGCGGGGAGGGCTGGAGCCTATCTCAGCTGCATTCGGGCGAAAAGCGGGGTACACCCTGGACAAGTCGCCACCTCATCGCAGGGGCCAACACAGATATATACAGTATGTAATAAATACTGATATTTTATATTATCATCCATCCATTTTCTACCGCTTGTCCCTTTCGGGGTCGCGGGGGGTGCTGGAGCATATCTCAGCTGCATTCGGGCGGAAGGCAGCGTACACCCTGGACAAGTCGCCACCTCATCACAGGGCCAACACAGATATATATAATATATAATAAATACAGATATATTATTATATTATATTTCTATATAATATATACAATATATTTACTTCTTCATACTTCTTAGGGCGGCATAGCACGGTTGGTAGAGTGGCCGTGCCAGCAACTTGAGGGTTGCAGGTTCGATTCCCGCTTGTGCCATCCTAGTTACTGCCGTTGTTTCCTTGGGCAAGACACTTTACCCACCTGCTCCCAGTGCCACCCACACTGGTTTAAATGTAACTTAGATAATGGGTGTCACTATGTAAAGCGCTTTGAGTCACTTGAGAAAAGCGCTATATAAATATAATTCACTTCACTTCACTTAGGAGTAGGTTGTAAAATGCAATGCTTATAGGTATTTTTTTTTTCATGTATTTTACAATTTTGCATCATGCCACGTCAGGTGTCTGTTAAAGCAACGAACATAAAGAACATCTCCCAGGAGCGGCGTGTGGGTTTGAATTCCATGTTACATCATAAAGTGGTGTGTGTGCGTGTACAGTATGTCCTTGGCAAATCACTTCAATAGGCATTGACCCTCAGCACTGCAAAGTGCTGATGCTCATTTATTAAACGCCATTGTTACATATTTTTTTTCCCCTCCCCGATGACATCACCTCGTCAGTGAAGCATCTCCAAGCGTCATACTGGCAGTGCATACTGTATGTAAAATGTGCAGTCACACAGAACGTAAACACACATACAAATTCCCCGGGATGGTGGGTAACATTTTCCTTCACATGAGCCAATAGCACAGCAGGTGACCTCAAGTCTGCGGCCCTCCGAACCAATCAGTGGCCCTGCACGTCTGCGTCGTGATTGGCTGTAGCCTGTGAGGAGGGTCGGGGGGAGGTTGGTGGTCTTGTGTCATTCACAGCGAGCCAAGCAAGCGATGAGAAAGGACAGACGACAGCCCAAAATATTTGGTCTTGACTTGTCCCTCCACCCCTCCCCCCAGCATCTCTCGCAAGGATGCGCACACGTCACGACGCTCCACAGCGTGCACGCTCGCCATATGTTCCTCATCGGCTCTTTACACCTTCCTTTCTTTTTGCACTTTCAGTGGAACGCTCGCAGGGATGTGAGCACCTTGTGGACGCTCTTTGAGCTTTTAATCTTTTCAACTGGACCTTTCTTTTCCATGTGGATTTATTTACTTTTAATATCCAAAATGCCTGAAGCAAATTATTTGTTCACCGTGTCCTGGGGATACATTAAGGTAAGGTATTATTTTTGCCAGGCAGTATTTTAATGCAATTAAAATATTATATTATGTATCTCTTAATTTATTAGTAGTAGTATTATTTATAAAAAATATTTCATTGTTTTAACAAAAAATTATAATCAAGTCAATTTATTTATTCATTTATAGCTTCATTTTGACCAAAGTCCTTGTGAATTGATAGGCTAAAAGATTAGTTACAAAATACATATGTAAAAATAAAATAAGGAAATACCGTATAAAAAATGAAAATACAAATATTTTTTAAATAATACCTCATCTTGACCAAAGTCTTTGTGAATTGAAAAGACAAAATAATAGATAGCCGATAAATGTAAAAAAAAAAAATAGCGATATATTTTTTTTATATAAAAAATATATTTAAAAAAAGATAAATAAAAATATTTTTTAAATAATATTTCATTTTGACTAAAGTCCTTATGAATTGAAAAGACAAAATAATAGATAGCCGATACATGTAAAAAAAATGTATACATATATATTTTTTTATAAAAATATATAAAAAATAAAAATATTTTTTAAATAATACTTCATCTTGACCAAAGTCCTTGTAAATTTAAAAGACAAAATAATAGATAGCCGATACATGTAAAAAATAAAAAAATGTATTCATATATATATTTTTTTTAAATAATACTTCATCTTGACCAAATTCCTTGAAAGGACAAAATAATAGCAATATTATGTTAAAAAAATATATATATATTACATTGATACATTTTTAAAAGGGCACTTATTTTTTAAATTTGAGAATAAAAAATATCTAAAATATAATTCAGGGTTTTTTTCTATAATTTGTTGACTCTCAGAGAAGAAGCCAATAATTAAATTTGTATTCATATTTAAAACAAAGGGAAGTAGTTGGATTTTTTGTTTTGTTTTTGGTTTTGGTACTATAATAGAAAAACTCATACAATTAAAAGATATATGTTTTTTTTGGACAAAAAACATTAATTTTATGTGCTTTATAATGACAAAAAACACCTAAAGTAATGCTATATAATATCCATTTTTCCATCCATATTCTACCGCGTATTCCCTTTTGGGGTCGCGGGGGCGCTGCCGCCTATCTCAGCTACAATCGGGCGGAAGGTGGGGCAAGTCGCCACCTCATCGCAGGGCCAACACAGATAGACAGACAACATTCACACTCACATTCACACACTAGGGACAATTTAGTGTTGCCAATCAACCTATCCCCAGGTGCATGTCTTTGGAGGTGGGAGGAAGCCGGAGTACCCGGAGGGAACCCACGCATTCACGGGGAGAACATGCAAACTCCACACAGAAAGATCCCGAGCCTGGATTTGAACCCAGGACTGCAGGACCTTCGTATTGTGAGCCAGACGCACTAACCCCTCTTCCACCGTGAAACCCTATATAATAAGCATAATATATTTGTATATACTGTGTAACACAAGAATAACAATAATAAACATATTACATTTATGCTTAAGTCAATGTTGGGAATTAAGTTGGGAAAATAAATGTTTGTCATATATTGTGATGTGCTTTTTTATGATATCAACAAGGAAATTATAGGTTTATAACTATAACTGTACATTTCTTATTTCAAACTTGTGATATCCTCTGTTTTAAGTTACACTTGGAGTTTTATTTTAACAAAGTCTTCTTTCGTGGTACAAAAACCGTGGAGGAGGAACCGATTTTGGGTTATTGGTACTCTGGGGAGATCAATGTGCGTCATTCTGCTTTGAAAGAGAGAGCTTCTCCATATTCATCCTCATTGATTTCAGTCGTTTGTATTAATCGAAAGGTTTGACGACCGTGGGGCAAAAGTGCTCTTCAGGTGATCCTTTTGTGTGTCCATTTAAAAAAAAAAAAAAAAAAGCAAGCGGGTGTTATTCAATGAGACGTCAATACGCCATAGTGCAGTAAGCACTCTTGCTGCGTTGTAATGGTCTCTTTGAAACCGTCAATACTGACTCATGGGCTTCATCGGTATGCATACAATACGTTTACACTAAGGCTGGGATTGTTGCATAATTTTCCTGGGATTGTTGCATAATTTTGTTGTGGCACCACTTTTGGGAGCAGTGCCTTGATTTCAAGCACCGGCCCCCAGCTATCATCCATCAATCACTTTGCTCCACAAATCAAAAATCCGCCGCTAAGTACGACACTCTGGCGTTCAAATTAGGCCAGGTGGAAAACTCGGGGTGACTGTGAAAATGATGGGACCCACCTGACAACAGGTTAGATACACCCGCGTTAGCTCAAATTCTAGACCTTGTATCCCAGAAATCGGCTTGGTGTCCGACTAGAGCAGGGGTCGGCAACCCGCGGCTCCGGAGCCGCATGCGGCTCTTTGATCACTCTGATGTGACTCAGCTGCTAAATTGCCGACCCTAAAAATTATTCCGGGACATTTTCAGATTTTAGTGCCTCTCTCACAAATCACCCGGGGATAACATTTTGCAACTTTCACCTGGACTTCAATACTGAGGGTGTGCAATGATGGCAATTCCTTTAACCTCCTCTACAACGTGTCGTCGCGCCCACTTTTACATCGCGCGATCTGCGTGTCTACTGGTCACATTTTATATTCAGCCTCTGTTAACACTCGAAAGAGACTGCAATGCATACTTAGTCAACAGCCATACACTGAGGGTTGTAATATAAACAACTTTAACACTCTTACTAATATGCGCCACACTGAGAACCCACACCAAACAAGAATGGCAAACACATTTTGGGAGAACATCGGCACTGTAACACAACACAAACACAAAAGAAAACATACCCAGAATCCCATGCATCCATACTCTTCCGGGTTACATTATACACCTCCGCTAGCACTAAACCCCGCCCCCCAAACCCCGCACACCTCAACCGACGCACGGAGGGGGTGGGGAGATTTGGTATTAGCAGGGGTTTATAATGTAGCCCGGAAAAGTAGGGATGCATGGGATTCTTTTGTGTTTATGTTGTGTTACAGTGCCGATGTTCTCCCAAAATGTGTTTGTCATTCTTGTTTGGTGTGGGTTCACAGTGTGGCGCATATTAGTAACAGTCTTAAAGTTGTTTAAACGGGCACCCTCAGTGTGACCTGTATGGCTGTTAAACAAGTATGCCTTGCAATCGTTGGCGTGTGTCTGCAGAATCCTCATACAACATGTGACTGGGCTGGCAAGCTGACTGAACGTGTTGTAGAGGGCGCCAAAGGCAGCGCCCTCATTGCGCAAGAACAGTTGATCTGACATTCAATAGTCTCTCGGGATGGTTGACAAGTGTGATGTTGTCATGCGGCATTCATATAAAACTCGCTGGCCCCACTATTATTAAATGTTCACATTAAAGTGTGGGCCGCGTGTCTGAGACCCCTGGTTTATACATAGCACAGAGTAAATAAAACTCTGTATGTAGTGTTATTTCATTTTAAATTTCAAAAGAGTTTTGTGGCTCCCATTGTTTTCTTTATTTTGTGAAACGGGTCAAAATGGCTCTTTGAGTGGTAAAGGTTGCCGACCCCTGGACTATAGCATCATGAAAAACAGTATTTTACTTTTTTATTCTTATTTGTAGAATAATATACACACTATATACTGTTTAGTAGTGAAGGGAAATGGATATGGCACACTCACTGGCTGTACAGACACTGATACTGTGTTGGTGTTTCATAATGGCGTCCTCTGTTGGATAAAATAGGTCACTTTTTTTGTTAGTTTTTTTACATATATTGGAAAAAACTAAGTAGATTTTACGTTAAAACAAATAACTAAACTGCCAGCTCAGTTGCCATGTTGTATTTTTTACTGCTGTTTTCACAGCATATTACTGTAAATGGAAAAATAGTACCACTGTTTTTTTCTGGTAATATTCTGGCAACTAAGATGCCAGTTAGTTACAGTGAAATCTGTGGTTCTTGTTCTTACAGTATATGGCAGGGGTTGGGAACCTTTTTGGCTGAGAGAGCCATGAAAGCCAAATATTTTAAATGTATTTGCGTGAGAGCCAGATAATATTTTTTAACACTGAATAAAACTAAATGCATACATTTTTAATCAATAACTTATTGTAAGAGTACAATAAGTCTCTTATTATTTTTCTTAACATTTTTATTCTGAAGCTAACAAATAATAAATAAAATACTTCTTACCAATAATGCGACTTCTTTAACAAGTGCGGTAGAATATGGATGGATTGATTAAAATGCATGAGAATGTTTTATATTTTGAACGTTATTTTTAACACTATGATTACCAGCAAAATTACTAATTACTTATTGTGTTAAGCAATATCAGCTAAGATTTATCTGAGAGCCAGATGCTGTCATCAAAAGAGCCACATCTGGCTCTAGACTCATAAGTTCCCTACCCCTGGTATATGGTTTTAGTGCTAAGAAAGAGCAGAGTCGCATTGTAAATACCTAATGTGTTGGTGTTTCATATTAGCGCTATCTGATGGATTAAATAGGTCACTATATATATTGGGAAAAAAATACGTAGATTTTACGGTAAAACAAAATAATTAACTGCCAGCTCAGTTGCCAGAATTTTTTTTTTTACAGCTGTTTTCACAGCATATTTCTGTAAATAGAAGAAATAGTACCACTGTTTTTTTCCGGTAAAAATTCTGGCAACTAAGCTGCCAGTTTTTTTACTGTAAAATCTGTGGTTCTTGTTCTTCCAGTGTATGGTTTTAGTGCTAAGAAAGAGCAGAGTTGCATTGTAAATACTTAATGTAGCTCTATGGAGATGATGATTTCATTTTCCAGCATGATCTGGCACCTGCCCACAGTGCCAAAGCCACCAGTAACTGGTGTACTGACCAAGGCAATACTGTCCTCGATTGGCCTGCCAACTCCCCTGACCTGATCCCCATAGAGAATTTGTGGGGTATTGTGAAGAAGAAGCTGAAAGACACCAGAATCAATAATGCAAATGAGCTAAAGGCCACTTTTGAAGCATCCTGGGCATCCATAACACATCAGCAATGCCACAGACTGATTGCCTCCATGCCAGCCGCATTGATGCAGTAATCCGTGCAAAGGATTCCCAACCAAATACTGAGTGCATTAATTGACATTTTCAAATGTTTGATTTTGTTTTGCTGTTATAAATCTTTTTTTTTTTACTTGGTTTGAGAAAATACTAAATTTTTTTGAGATAGGATTTTTGAGTTTTCCTAAGCTGTATGCCATAATCAGCAATATTAAAATAATCAAAGGCTTGCAATATTTCAATTGATGTGTAATGAATCCAGAATGTATGACATTTTCATGTTTTTAGTTGCATTACAAAAAAAAAATGACTTCATCACAATATTTAAATTTTCTGAGACAGTCCTGTAGTCACAAGACCAAAACTACAATAAAAAAAAAAATCTGCACTTCCTAATAGAGCAAACGATTCTATGGTGTCCCAATACTTTTGTCCATGTGTCTCGCGTTGTCGTGTAATTTTGTCTTTTAGAATGTTGTATTATCTCTTGAATCATGTACTCATCTTGTCCTCTCTGTGCTTTTAGTTTAAGAGGATGCTGAACAGGGAGCTGACTCACCTGTCAGAGATGAGTCGTTCAGGGAATCAGGTGTCTGAGTTCATCTCCAGCACCTTCCTAGGTGAGTGATGACAAGAAGGCCCAGATGAAAAATGAAATGCTGCTTTCCGTACAGTGACTACATTTCTACGTCATTTGAGTTTTAGTTTTTTATCAACTAAACCAAGCTGGTAAATTAGAGATGTCGATAAATGCTTTAAAATTTATGATCGGAAATTATCGGTACCGGTTTTCAAATTATCGGTGTCTGTTTCAAAAACTAAAATTTATGACTATTTAAAACGCCGCTGTGTACAGGGATACAGGGAGAAGTATAGAGCGCCAATAAACCTTAAAGGCACTGCCCTTGCGTGCCGGCCCAGTCCCATAATATCTTTGGCTTTTCACTCACAGAAGTGAATGCAATGCATACTTGGTCAACAGCCATACAGGTCACACTGAGGGTAGCCGTATAAACAACTTTAACACTGTTACAAATATGCGCCACACTGTGAACCCACACCAAACAAGAATGACAAACACATTTCGGGAGAACATCCACACCGTAACTAAACATGAACACAACAGAACAAATACCCAAAAGCCCTTGCAGCACTAACTTCCGGGACGCTACAATATACACTCCTGCTCACCCCACCCACCTCAACCTCCTCATGCCCTCTCAATAAGAGCATGCCCCAAATTCTAAGTTGCTCTTTTGAGGCATGTTAAAAAAAATTATGTTCAAAATATAAAACAGTGTCATGTATTTTCATCCATCCATCCGGTTCCTACCGCACCTGTTCAAGAAGTCGCATTAATGGTAAGAATTATTTTATTTATTTTTAGTTAACATCAGAATAACAATGTTATTAAAAAGAATAAGAGACTTATTATACTCTAAAAATGTTGGTCTTTCTTAAAAATGCACATATATATAGTTGTATTCAGTGTTAAAAAAAATTATATGGCTCTCACGGAATTACTTTTAAAAATATTTGGCTTGTATGGCTCACTCAGCCAAAAAGGTTCCCAACCCCTGTTCTACGTCATAAATACTAGAAGGATGAGGACATAATCCGACAAGTTGGTCAGCTTTGACAGCCAATTTGGACCCGCAATTAGGGAGAAAAGACACAAAAAGTTTTGTGAAGATTATGAGTCATTCTTAATCCAAAGAGGAATTTATCAACATCCTATCAGTCGGCATGCTAGTAACAGCAGACCTTGTTCAGTAAGTGATGTTTTATATTATGTTTGTTGGCTCTCATGAGGTCTGCATAAGTAGTAATGAGTGATGTTGTCAAAAGAAAAAGCAAATGTGATTTGTTTCTGAAATTAATGCACAACCATATACTGAAAATTATTAAAATACGTAAATATCACAAGTTTTTTATGAATGTGCTTGGTACTACATTACGTATATACTTACAATATGTATGTAAAGCCTTGATGGAGGTGTTTGAATGTTTTTAAGCACTTTTTAGGCAGAATAGAGCAATTAAAATAAGATCCTTTGTATGTGTACTGTTGATCACATTTATTTACTAATTAGAATGCATAAAAAAGGAAAACATATGTTTGTCTTACATAAGGATTGTGAATAATAGGCAAAATTCCCCTTTAAAAAAAACTAAAACATTTGTTTCAGTAAAATCTAATTTCCTCTCGTTACAACACCAACTTACTTTGTTCATGTAAAATGTTGTCTTTGTCCTTGAAATAGGCCTTTTTTTCTGTACCTGCTTCTAAAAAATATTTTCGCTTTAAATTACATGTATTTCTTCTTTCTTTATTCTAATTATACTATAATCGTTTTTGTTTTTTTTTGTATATTATTTTGACAGGTAAAATGATGTCATAGTTTATGTGGTGTTGACATATTTTCCCTCTAATTATTGCTTCATTATGGCAAGTTTATAGCTTAAATAAAGTAAAATAAAAATGTCACTTATTGAGAATGTTACCATGAAATATTATAGTTTCTGTTTGTTAGTACTATTTGACATTTTATTTTCCTTGCTGTTGCAGACAAGCAACATGAAGTGGAGATGCCAACGCCTCAGTCGCAGAAGGACAAGGAGAAGAAGCCCATGTCTCAGATCAGCGGCGTGAAGAAGCTGCAGCACTCATCAAGCCTCACCAACTCCAACATACCTCGCTTTGGCGTCAAGACGGAGACGGAAGACGAGCTGGGAAAGGTGCGTGCACCGATCGATCGACCGCTGATCTGTATTGGCCGATTTTCTTGACAAAGCACGTGCTCGGCTAATGGTAATTATGCCTTTGAATGCCGATCGCAAACACCGATTGTCTGACACTGTAATTATTTTTAGTTCCACGGCTGACAAGTGGCTAGCAGCTAATTATGTGTTTCTATACACAGTGTGGAGCCCTAAAATAACAATAATGACCTTCATTGTGGCAAATAAACAACATGTTGTACTGTCTCAGGTAGAGATATCCAGTAATATCGGACTGACGTCATTATCGGCCAATTAATGCATTAAAATGTAATATCAGAAATTATTGGTATCGGTTTCAAAAAGTAAAATGTATGACTTTTTAAAACGCCGCTGTACGGAGTGCTACACGGACGTAGGGAGAAGTACAGAGCGCCAATAAACCTTAAAGGCACTGCCTTTGCCAGTCGCTTTGCACCATGGGAAAACAAACCACTCCATAGTCCAAGTCCTGACAGGCTTAAATAGTTTCTCCTGATTAAAACAGGTGCGTGAGTCTATACAAATAAGGCAGGTGAAGCTATTGAGTTGCCATGGTGACCAAACAAACATTTTGTGATGTGGTCAGGCCTTGAGCCTCGTAGCGGTTTATTTTCCCATGGTGCAAAGCGACTGGACTGGACAAGGCGTGAAGGTAAAGGCCTGACTTAATTTTACTTTTAAAAAAAAGTAACAAACAAAAGGCGCGTACAAGGCAGAGAACAAACTTGGCTAAGAAAACAAAAAACTAGCAAAAAGGTAGAACTATGGACATAAAAACCAAAACACTTACTGTGACGTGAAAAAAAACGAGCATGGAACAATGTCAGGGGTATCAGGAGTGTATCAAGGGTGCACAAAAACAGGAACTAATGGAGTCCAAAACTATCAGAAAAATAACAAAACATAATCCAGACCACAGAACATGACAATAAATGTGTTTTGGCCAAAGTAAGACAAAGAAAACAATCTGAAGTTGTCTTTGTTTTTTCGTTTTAATACCATGATTTTAATGTGCGCTCAGATTTCCCTCCATGTGACCCCTGAGCTAAAATGAGTTTGACTCCCCTGGTATAGACATTTTTTTATTCCACAATGGAGAAATTACATTGTTGCTGTGCAGGTGTATGTAAAACATACACTAGCAGAAGTAAAACGTAATGAAAAACAAAAACAAGTAATAAATACTATATATTGCGCGCTAACATGCATGGATAAAAAACACTAACGTCCATATTGCACAACAAGAAAAAAGGTCACAGTGTGTTGTAAAGTCATATGGGTGTGAGTAGGAAGGACCTACCGTGGCGCTCCTTCTTGCACTGTACATCTAACAGTCTATTGCTGAAGGAGCTACTCACCGCCTCCACAGTACCATGCATAAATAAATGTTTTCAAAAAATGGATGATTGCTATCAAAATCAGCAGATCGACTTAAAAATTTCTGATGAAGGAGACATATCATGAAATGATATTTGGAAAAATGCCAATAAGACATTTAGAAGCATTAAAAATAAGCTGAGTCAATTTAAGATCTTGAACAGATTGTATTTTACATCTTCTCAGCTGTTTAAGATTGGTGCAGTAGATAGCAAATTGTGTATGAAGTGTCTGGCAGCTGAGGGAATTCTTGTTCATTTATTGTGTGAAAGTCAGAGAATAAAAGCGTTAAGGTTGAAAACAACAAAAGAAGCAATCACATTATTAAATATAAACATCCAAATTGCACTGCAAATGTGTATTCTTGGTGATCTGCATTAATTTAGTTACTTGTCATCAAGGAGTAAAAATGCATTTCTTTCAATATGCATCGTAACAAAAAGGGTAATACTAAAACATGGATGTATGTTGGTAGTCCAACTCATACTGACTGGTATACACAAGCTATGGAATTTTTTTCTAGTTTAGTTAATAAAGAATCATATATTGGAATGTGGGATCTATTTATTTTTTTTATCTATTAAGTGAACCTAAGATGACTTACCATATTTCCTTGTATAGCCGCCAGGCATGTGATATGCGCCCCCCTTGACAGGCATGTGATATACGCCCCCCTTGAATTACTGCCGGGTAAAACTCGCTCCCCAAATGAATAAGTGCATGCTTACTTTGACCGCCGGGTCAAATTCGTGATGTCACGAACGATGCTTCCCCTGCCGTCTTTTTTAAATTGACGGAGGAGTTGTCACTTACTTTTGCCGGAGGTAAACCAGGGGTCTTGTTCTACAGCCATACAGATCACACTAACGGTTGTGATATAAAACAACTTTAACACTCTTAATAATATGTGCCACACTATGTGAACCCACACCAAACACATTTCTGGAGAATATTGGCTCGGTAACACTTTATAAACGCAACATAACACTTACCCAGAATGCAATGGCATCCATGACTCTTGGCTATATTATACGCGCGCTAGCAACCCCCCCGCCCCCGCTCTCCCCCCCCCCCCCCAAGAGTCACGGATGCACGGCATTATGGGTAATCCCTATGCTGTGTTTATAATGTGCCACAGAGCCAATGCTCTCCAGAAATATGCTTGGTGTAGGTAAGCAAGAGTGTTAAAGCTGCCTACATCACAACCATCAGTGTAAAAGGTATGTCTGTTGACCAAGTATGCATTGCAATCACGTATAAGAAGCAGCAAAATGCATGCGTCGGACCGGCACGCAGACAGCATGGTGTTAAAGTGGGCGCAATGACATGCTGTAGAGCAGTGGTCCCCAACCACCGGGCCGTGGATGCAGAATAATTTTTGATTATTTTTTTCTTTTATCACACTCAATTTTTTACTGCATGCCATTGGTAAGCGCAGGGGTAAGAAGAGGTCTTAAAATTATTAGCGCCTGCTTACTTTTACCGCATGCTTTGAATAAGCGCAGGAGTGAGAAGAGGTTTTAAATTAATTAGCGCCCCGGTGGCTATTCAAGGAAATACGGTATTTTGTCTTTGTGGAAAATATTGTACACAATGTGTTGTCAAGCTTGTGTAATGTGATATAAGTGTAAGTCACTGTAAGAGTATGGGTACAAGTCATTGATTTCAGGGGGTTATTTTTCAGAAGGGTGTGCTACCAAATATTAGTGTTACGTGTACAGAGGGAAGGAGAAGGCACAGATAGGAGGGATGTTGTTTTAGCTCTGTTTAATTATATAAACTCTGTATATATATATACACACACAATATATCTATAAACAATAAATTAAGTGTGTAATCCAAACTATGTGTGTGGTGTGTGTAAATTAACTGTAGTGTTACCAGAAGTGTTGAGCGCAAGGCGGAAGTCCAAAATGGCAAAGCTGGCTCGGAGGTCCGTGAGAACATGCAGGAAGTCGGGCAATATCGAGGCGTCAAAGTCCGTGTCCAGGCGGGAGGTCGAGATCCAAAAGGCAGCCAGTGAAGCAGAGGGAACTCAGGGAGACCAGACACAGAGCTCGTGACACGGGAACGGATGTTTGCTGCTGGAACGACACGACACAGGACAATGCACAATGACATAAGGAGGAGGAGAAAACACAGAGAGGGAGAGCATAGAGCTTGATACGAGTTTGCTTACTGTAAAAAAAAAAAAAAAAAAACAGGAAACTACGTTCTTGCCCGGAACACAGGTAAGAAGCCCAGGTTGCTCATCAACGACAGGTGTGATGAACGCTGATAGATTGCAGCTGTGCACCAGTGCAGCTTCTGCAGGAGTGGCGTGCGCAGGTGCGGTCTGGGAGCTGCAATCAGCAGAGCGCACAGACGAGTGTGCATTGGAATGCACCTGGGCCGTGACATTGAGGGTGCCAATAATTTTGTCCAGTCCATTTTTGGATTTCTATGTAAAATAATATCAGATTGGCTTTGGGGTTTTTTTTGTGTTGTTCCAATTCAAACAAAATAAATAAACATGTGAATACCAAAGCATTTTTAATTTCAACAATTTCCCGGGAGAAGTGGTGCATTATCTGACAGAAATGGCCATGACTGTATGCACATGTGTCATGGCCAATTATGCAAAACGAGAATCACCATGAGCTAAATATCCCTCTCGTTGCTTCAACTAGGAGCTGGAGCACGTGAACAAATGGGGCCTTAACGTTTTCAAAATCTCCGAGTTCTGTGGGAATCGGCCGCTGACAGTCATGATGTACACCATTTTCCAGGTGGGTTTCGTCCCAACACAACAAACATCTGTCTTCTTTTGGGTTTTAACGCTTCTTTGCCGTCCTCTGCAGGAGCGAGACTTGTTAAAAACGTTTAAAATTCCACTGGACACTTTTATCACCTACCTGATGACCTTGGAGGATCATTACCACGGCGACGTGGCGTACCACAACAACATCCACGCTGCTGACGTCACACAGTCCACGCATGTGCTGCTATCCACCCCTGCACTGGAGGTGAGGCGACACAATGGGCCTCAATCAAACCTCCGCTCGGCTCCAATCAATGCCTTCTACTTGCGGGGGGATATTTTTATCCCTTTTGACTCCCAACCCTCTCCTCTCCTCGCTCGTAGGCCGTGTTCACCGACCTAGAGATCCTGGCTGCCATCTTTGCCAGCGCCATTCACGACGTGGACCACCCGGGAGTGTCCAACCAGTTCCTCATCAACACCAGTGAGTCTAAATGCGGCGCCGTTTTAGCAGCTTAGCTATGTCTGCCGTGTCACTTTGGTTCACACGCTGATACACACACCCACACACACCCACACACACACACACACATTGGTCTTTTTTCACATGCATGAATAAATGCCAAGGCTCAATCGAAACATATATATTTAGTTCCACTGGAGCCACCACACTTTTAGAATCTGCGTGGAACTTGATGTCATTTTAGCTTCAAATACAATCTGATCATTTTATTGTAAATTCCAATTTTCTTATTTTTGGCCATTTTTACAGATTATTCCTCCTTGTAGTGTTTTTTTGCCTCCTCATAGGAACAGCCCCATGTTGCTAGGCCAGGGGTCGGCAACCTTCAGCATACAAAGAGCCATTTGAGCCCATTTGCCCCCCCAAAAAAACCCAACTAGAGCCGCAAACTCTGTTAGATTTCTAAAATGACGATAACACCACTTATAGTTTCGTTACACTTATGCTATAGAATTTATGAAATCAAACACTTTGACAACGATTCACATTTTATTTCTTGCCTATAAGCAAATCACCAAATTATTTTGAACCTTCAAAAAAAAATACACTGGTCCTTCGCTTATTAATGAATTTGAAAAAAATCAAGTTGCGCCAATATTCTGAAGGCATACAACTGCGGCATATTTCATTTGACTAAAAAGGGAAAAGAACAACCTCGTCATGATTGAAAGCACATTCATCTGTCCATGAAGCATTAAATGTTGTATTTTCATTAGAAATGTTTCTCTTTTTTGATCCGTCCAATGCTAGCTTACCGGGGGTTGACCGCTAAAAACAATACAATTGCTTGGCAGCAAGAGATGACGCACAGGGGTTGTGACATACACAAATCCCTTAGGGGTGATGGATGGCTGGGCAGCGCCAGAGGATCTGCAGCCAGCCTCCGTAGCCCACACTCCCTCAGCTCTGTTGCAAGTCTCGAGATGTATGTTGTAATATGTATATGTGCTTTGCTATTGAGGTTTTTTCCCACTCCAGACTGGGCCGCCCTTAGCAGCCCAGTCTGGATTGTATTGTTTTGCGGGGGGCGCCTTGTGGCGACCCATCAGCGTTCCTGTTCTGTAACCCTGTACACTGTTTTTTTGTCTCATCTTGAACGGGTGTGTGCTGAAAACAAAATTTCATTGTACTTGTGCAATGACAATAAAGACCTACCTACAGTACCTACTTACCTACCTACCTACCTACCTTCGATCAACAATATATCAAAATGTTTTATTATCCTATGATTAGATGCCAGAACTCTCCAAAATAACAACTGTTGGATTGAAATTAATTATTTTGTATTTAAAAATAAAAAAAATATTGTTTTGTTTTTTACGGTCATCCCTCGTTTATCGCTGTTAATTGTTTCCAGATATGGCTGTGGCAAAATTAATTCCTGCAAAGTAAGGATCATTAATTATACAAAACCCAAAACCAGCCAAGTTGGCACGTTGTGTAAATCGTAAATAAAAACAGAAGACAATGATTTGCAGATCCTTTTCAACCTATATTCAATTAAATACACAGCAAAGACTAGATACTTACTGTTCGAACTGGTAAAGTTTTGTTATTTTTTGCAAATATTAACTCATTTAGAATTTTATGCCTGAAAAATGTTTCAAAAAACCTGGCACAAGTCGCAAAAAATACTGATAAAGTTGAGGAATGCTCACCAAACACTTATTTGTAAAATCCCACTGGTGAGCAGGCTAATTGGGAACAGGTGGGTGCCATGATTGGGTATAAAAGCAGCTTCCATGAAATGCTTAGTCATTCACAAACAAGGATGGTGCGAGGGTCACCACTTTGTGAACAAATGCGTGTGCAAATTGTCCAACAGTTTAAAAAGAAAATTTCTCAATGAACTATTGCAAGGAATTTAGGGACTACAACATCTACGGTCCGTAATATCATCAAAAGGTTCAGAGAATCTGGAGAAATCGCTGCATGTAAACGGCAAGGCCAAAAACCAACATTAAATGCCCGGGATTCTCGATCCCTCAGGCGGTACTGCATCAAAAAGCGACATCGGTGTGTAAAGGATATCATTGGCTCAGGAACACTTCGGAAAACCACTGTCAGTAATTAGAATTGGTCGCTACATCTGTATGTGCAAGTTAAAACTCTACTATGCAAAGCCAGAGCCATTTATCAACAACACCCAGAATCGCTGCCGGCTTCGCTGGGCCTGAGCTCATTTAAGATGGACTGATGCAAAGTGGAAAAGTGTTCTGTGGTCTGACAAGTCCATATTTCATATTGTTTTTGGAAACTGTGGACCAAAGAGGAAATTGACCATTCGGACTGTTGTAAGCGCAAAGTTCAAAAGCCAGAATCTGTGATGGTATGGAGGTGTATTAGTGCACAAGGAATGGGGAACTTACACATCTGTGAAGGCACCATTAATGCTGAAAGGTACATACAGGTTTTTGAGCAACATGTGTTACCATCCAAGCGTCTTTTTGATGGATGCCCCTGCTTATTTCAGCAAGACAATGCCAAGCCACATTCTGGAAGTGTTACAACAGCGTGACTTCATAGTAAAAGAGTATGTGTACAAGACTGGCCTGCCTGTAGTCCAGACCTGTCTCCCATTGAAAATGTGTGGCACATTATGAAACGTGAAATACGACAAAGGAGACCCCGGACTGTTGAACAACTTAAGCTGTATATCAAGCAAGAATGGGAAATAAATCCACCCGAAAAGCTTCAATAATTGTTCGCCTCAGTTCCCAAACGTTTACTGAGTGTTGTTAAAAGGAAAGGTCATGTAACACACTGGTAAATATGCCCCTGTGCCAACTTTTTTTTCAATGTGTTGCTGCTATTAAATTCTAAGTTGAGTGTGAATGTGGTCTGTCTATCTGTGTTGGCCCTGCGATGAGGTGGCGACTTGTCCAGGGTGTACCCCGCCTTCCGCCCGAATGCAGCTGAGATAGGCTTCAGCACTCCCCGCAACCCCAAAAGGGACAAGTGGTAGAAAATGCATGGATGGATTATTTGCACACAAAAAAATGTGTTTCTCAGTTCGAACATTCTTTGCAGTCTATTCAATTGAATTTAAGTTAAAAAGGATTTACAAATCAATGTATTCTGTTTTTATTTACTATTTACACAATGTGCCAACTTCACTGGTTTTAGGTTTAGTAAATCAAATATCTTTTATAGCTACAGCATAAACAACTGGTTTCGTTCTACGTTGTTTTTAGTTACACATTACCTTTACAATTAAGAAAAAATTATTTTTGTTGAAATATTTAATATTTATTAATGTTGACACACTAAATCACTACAAAAAGAGCATTGTGACAAATTTCAATATATTTGCATTACATTACAATTTAATTTTTAATTTTTAATATCTCTGCAATGAGGTGGCGACTTGTCCAGGGTGTACTCCGCCCTGTGCCCGATTGTAGCTGAGATAGGCGCCAGCGCCCCCCGCGACCCCAAAAGGGAATAAGCGATAGAAAATGAATGGATTTTTAATATCTATCAGACACCTGTCAGGGGTGGTAGAGGAAGGGCTAAATCAGGCAAGAGTGAAGGTTTTAGAATGGCCTTCTCATAAATGTATTCATTTACTAAATATTGTTAGTGTATGTAATCTATGAAATGCACAATGTTTATGTTTTTGTTTGTTCCAAGGCTAAAACGTGTTGAATCTGTTAAGTTTGTACGTCCATGTTGTTGTGACATGCGCCTAATTGATGCTCCTTTTTGTTTGCACAAAATATAAACCAATATGTAGTGTACATATAAATGTTGGATTTTGTACCTGAATAAATCACATAAATCCTATTTACAGCGCGTGGCAATAAACTTCACTTAATTACGGCCAGAATTGTTGTACCTTATAAATTATATACATAAATTACAAATGATATAAAGAAAAAAACGCAGCTTCAATAATTAATTACTAAACACAAGCACACTAATTTTTTACAGTGTTTTTGCCATTTTCAGAAATATTCCTCTCTTTATTTTATTTAATTTTCATAATTTAATATTATTACTGACACCCTAAATTATTCTAAATCAGACCTGGGCAAACTAAGGCCCGGGGGCCACATGCGGCTCGTTGAGCTTTTCAATCTGGCCTGCCGGACATTCCCAAATATTTTTTGTTAGATCTTTAAGATGGAAATTGTAGCTGCCTTTATGATGTGCAGTGATGTTTTCTAATGACCGTAAGTCTTGAACTAAACAAAGTATTTCAATGGTTGGAATCTGCGCTTATTGATGTTATACCAGTTACTATGGTAATTTGATTAGTTACTATGGTAATCTAATTAGTTACTATGGTAATTTAATTAGTTACTATGGTCATCTACGTCACAGCAGCTCAGACAAAGCATCAAGGAGTGTGGGCGGTAAGCATTTCCTCAGACGCGGAAGGAGATTTTCACAACATAGTTCTAAAGCTTAGTGATATATAGAATAGAATAGAAATTACTTTATTGATCCCTGGGGGAAATTCGGCAAATATCAGATTGTAGGTGTGTTTATTGTGTACCCTTAGCGTTCATATTTCACTGTTTGTTGCCTTTTTGTTGCATTCCACTTGATTGTAAAATATGTCGATCGAAAGGGGGTGTGACATTTAATTTTTGTCAATATTCAGTGTTTTATCGTTCATAGAAAAATGTAAAAATTCCATTCGTTTTTTTAAGGCGGTATGTCGTAACATTTTTAGCATTCAATCAGACATTATTGTGAGGTTTTGTATAAGTGTTCCTAAGAATAGATATAAAATGCCCCCAGACACATTTTTTTCTCTAAATGTGGCCCCCGAGTCAAAATAATTGCCCAGGCCTGCTCTAAATATATCATAATTATGATACATTTATTTAAATTTAATTTTTTAAATAATTCTATGTCTGGAGAAAGAGAGTCAATTAAATTATTTTTTGTGTGTGTGTGTAAAATCAAGACAAATAATCGAAACATCTGTTGAAAAAATGGCCAATTTATCAAAAACTATAGATCAGGAAGTTGCACACTGTTGACAACAGTAATGTAACATTCATATCAGCATCATGTTTGGAAACATGAAGGGTTAGGGTAAGGGTTGGGGTTGGGATTGGGGTTTGGGTTAAGGTGAGGGTTAGGGTTAGGGTTGGGGTTAGGGTTAGGGTTAAGGTTAAGGTTAGGGTTAGTTTCCTGAAATGGTGAAGTAGAAATGTAATTACCAACAACACAAACATGCCGTGTTCATTTGAAAATATGAGAGATTTGTTGTACGAAAGTCTACATAAAATCGTGGACGCCACATACCACGACGTGTTTAGGTGCTTGTGTGCATGTGTCAGAGCACACGTGAGCACAAGCACACGCGTGACGGGTGGGGCCGCGTGCCTTCAAGGCGGCAGACATCAATAGTGCTTTTTAAGTGCAAAACAACATCATTAGCTGCGTGAGCTGACAGCTTTTCTCTGAATTTATACACTTAAAGGGCAAGTTGGTTTGGTCGCCAACTTGACGGACTAATACAAAGAATCTTGACTTAAAGCAACAATATGTGCCATAGTTTCCGGGCTATAGAGCGCACTGGTATTAAATCCGCATTTACCGAATTTTAAGATGAAATAAATATTTTTATATATAATACCCGCACCAGATGATAAGTTGCAGATAGATATCCGTGTACTTGCCAACCTTGAGACCTCCGAATTCAGGGGTGGGGGGGGTATATATTTTCAAGTATTTCTTATATATAGATATATGTATATGTATGTATATATATATATATATATATATATATATATATATATATATATATATATATGTATATGTATGTATGTATGTGTATATATATATATATATATGTATACATACATATATATATATATATACAGCCACCGTGTTCAATAGAGAAGTCTGATCTACAAAATTTGCAGTCAGCATACCCCTTCCCCTTCGAGCTGTCCTGGATGAACTGAAATTATTTTTTCCCAATCATTTTGGAACTTGCACGTATACTTCTTCTTCTTACTCGTTGTCGCCATGTCTCTCTTCGTTCTACTTTGTCTCTGTTATGTTTTTGGACATTACTACTTGCCGTAGTTTTGAATTAATGCATTATGGGAATCCGGACGTTGTGTGTCAGTGTATTAATGTGCCGGTTGGAATAAACACACGCTCAGAAATAGCTCCGGGCCTGCCTACTTTATGGGTTATAGATAAACATTTGGATAACGGAGACATATATGATAGTGTCCTTTTCAGGTGAGAGAGGACGCTAAAGGCAGTGCCTTTAAGGCACGCCTCCAATATTGTTGTCCGGGTGGAAATCGGGAGAAATTCGGGAAAATGGTTGCCCCGGGAGATTTTCGGGAGGGGCACTGAAATTTGGGAGTCTTCCGGGAAAATCGGGAGGGGTGGCAAGTATGTATATCGGTACGAAAACATTTGTGAATGTTTATTTACATACCATAACTGTTTCCAAACGGTGCTTGTGACGTGGCAGTAAAACGACTGATCAAACAAAACAGAAGTCATCGTCATGGACACACTAGCTGCGGAAGCTAACTCTCCAAACAGCGAAACAAACTCAATCACTCCACGGTGACGTTTTGGTGAACTTACGAAACAGAAACAATGCCAAATAATAATAATAATAATAATAATGGATTAGATTTACATCGCGCTTTTCTATTACTAGATACTCAAAGCGCTCACAGAGAAGTGGGAACCCATCATTCATTCACACCTGGTGGAGGTAAGCTACATCTGTAGCCACAGCTGCCCTGGGGTAGACTGACGGAAGCGTGGCTGCCAGTTTGCGCCTACGGCCCCTTCGACCACCACCTATCATTCATTCATCATTCATTCACCAGTGTGAGCGGCACCGGGGGCAACGGTGAAGTGTCCTGCCCAAGGACACAACGGCAGCGATTTAAATGTCAATAGATGGGAAGCAAACCTGCAACCCTCAGGTTTCTGGCACGGCCGCTCTACCCACTACGCCATGCCGCCCCTAAGTTCTTAAAATCTCGGTTTTATCTCAACAGATGGTGAGTAAAATAGTATTGTTTAATATAAACAAAGAAAATGCACTCAGGATGGAGTGGGAGAACACGTAACTAGGAGTGGACAAAAAGAACAAAATAAGGCGAGTGCAGCTAATAACGTCACAAGACACGGAACTTCTTTTGTGAGTTCCGCATGTAATTTAAAACAAGTCAGAACTCTGTAATAGATGGTCAGAAAAAGGCTTAAAGGCGGTCTGTAAAATAAAGTCGATGTAAAATTTTGACCAATGAACCACCGTTACATTTCATTTGGACATTTAAAGTTAAAGTTAAAGTACCAATGATAGTCACAAACACACTAGGTGTGGTGAAATGTGTCCTCTGCAATTGACCCGTCCCCTTGTTAGCACCCTGGGAGGTGAGGGGAGCAATGGGCAGCAGTGGTGCCGCGCCCGGGAATCATTTTTGGTGATTTAACCCCCAATTCCAACCCTTGATGCTGAGTGCCAACCAGGGAGGTAATGGGTCCCATTTTTATAGTCTTTGGTATGACTTAGCCGGGGTTTGAACTCACAACCTACCGATGTCAGGGCGGACACTCTAACCACTATCATTAGATTTTAAATCAGAGCATGCTTCCATTTTCCGCCGCATCCTATTTGAGGATACATTGTTTTACTGACCGTCATCTCTTCCTGGCAAATTCTGAGCTGGCGCTGATGTACAACGACGGCGTCTGAAGTGTTATCCAATCCAATCCACTTTATTTGTATAACACATTTAAACATCAGTTTCCAAAGTGCTGCACAACAATATTAAAAAAAATATTCAAATATTATCCTTAGCTCCACCAATGACTGAATAAAAACCATACAAAAATAAATATGATTAAAAACTATTTTAAACGGTACAACCAATCTAAAACAATAAATATAAATCAAAATTAAAAAAATAAAAAACACAGAAAATACAGAGGACCACACAACTCACGTAGTGTTAAAAGCCAAAGAATAAAAGTGGGTCTTAAGACACTCCACTGTGGGAGCAGTTCTAACATGGAGGGGCAGAGTGTTCCAGAGCTTAGAGCCGACCACAGAGAAGGCCCTGTCTCCCCTGGTCTTAAGTCTGGTCTTGGGCACCACGAGCTGGAACTGGCTCTCGGACATAAGAGCGCACGCAGGAGTGTAAATTTGGATTAGGTCCGGGATATAATGATGTGCCAGTCCATGTAAAGCTTTAAAAACAAACAGCAATGTTTTAAAATCAATTCTAAAATGAACAGGGAGCCAGTGCAGACTCTGAAGAATTGGGGTTACATGCTGGCGTTTCCTGGCCCCTGTTAAAAGTCGTGCTGCCGCGTTCTGGACTAACTTTTTGGGCTAATGCCAGCATAAAGTGCATTGCAGTAGTCCAGGCCACTTTAAATAAAAGCATGAACGACTTGTTCAAAAAGATTAAAAGATAAAAAAGGTTTTAACTTTGCTAAAAGACGACGATGATAAAAACACGATTTTAAAACGCCATTGACTTGTTTGTCAAGTTTAAAAATCGCTGTCTATAGTGACGCCAAGGCTGGTGACTTTGGGACGCACATCATTTTGCAATGGTCCCAAGTCAGCGAGGGCCGGACCAAAAACTAAAATTTCCGTTTTTCCCCCATTCATTATTAAAAAATTATGAGCTAACTAAGCCTTGACGTCACATAGACAGTTGAGAAGGGGCGTCAGGGGGCCGTGGCCTTTGGAAATCGGCATATAAATTTGGCAGTCATCTGCATAAAAGTGATAAAACACTCCATGTTTCTTAAAAAATTTCTCCAAGAGGGAGGAGATATAGCGCAAAAAGGATGGGGCCTAGAATAGATCCCTGGGGGACACCACAGTAAAGCGGAGTAGAAGAAGAGGTGGCGTCCCCCAGCCTGACAGAGAAGGACCTCTCTGACAGGTCGGATCTGAACCACCCTAATGCAGTCCCCCTGATACCCACTCAGTCTCTCAGGCGCTCTAATAGAATTATGTGGTCGACTGTGTCAAAGGCAACTGTAAAATCTAAAAGCACTAAAATGGCAGAGCTGCCAGAATCAGGCATTGAAAGCAAGTCATTTTAGGATGATTTTTAAGTGTTTTAAATGTAAAAGTTAGGAAGTGTTTTAAATGTAAAAGTTAGGAAGTGTTTTAAATGTAAAAGGAAAAAAAAATACTTTTCTTACCTATTGTTGCCTGCTTTTGTGTTTTTGGGATCTGCATAAGTCCCGAAAATGTGAAATCAAATCATGGAGTCATGGCGGGGATATTTATAAAACAATCTTTCTCTCCTCCAAATTTCTTTCAAACAAGCCGTTTTAAATTTACCCCGACAACATGTGCCCGGTACCACTAAAACACGTTGGATTAGAGAGGTCTTCTACGATCTATAACTGGAAAGACTTTGGTTTTCGCTAAAAGGGTCTGTTCAAGCGTTTCAAAGCTCATGGAGTCCCTTCTTGCTGGATGTCAACTCTCTTGACTTGTGCCCAGACGCAGATGAGGAATAATCTCCCTTGTATTTATTTATTTATTTATCTTATTGATTATTAATTATTTATCTCTCCTTTCAGCCTCTGTCTGTCTCCGTCCTTGTGTGTGTGTGTGTGTGTGTGTGTGTGTGTGTGTGTGTGTGTGTGTGTGTGTGTGTGTGTGTGTGTGTGTGTGTGTGTGTGTGTGTGTGTGTGTGTGTGTGTGTGTGCGTGCGTGCGTGCGTGCGTGCGTGCGTGCGTGCGTGCGTGCGTGCGTGCGTGCGTGCGTGCGTGCGTGCGTGCGTGCGTGCGTGCGTGCGTGCGTGCGTGCGTGCGTGCGTGCGTGTTTTTGTCGTCTTACTTGTTGCATGTTTGTGCCATGTGTCCCTTGTTGGTTTGACCTGAGTAGGGTGGATGGGTGTGTTGGGTTTTAAGGGAAAGAGTCTGAAGAATTTACTTTTTTTAAATTGTACTGATTCCACTTGCACTTTTTTCTGTCTATTTGAAAACGTCAATAAAAAGAGCTTAATTAAATTTACCCCGACATGTGACGTTTTCCAACATGTGACCTCAGCGTTGTATTGTTTTGGTGTCTTCTATTGTCTTGTACACAATACTTGTTATTAAATCAGAGCTATTTGGTCCTTTCCACATTGTCATGGAATCCAGATGATTATCATTGATTTAAAAAAAAGCTTGTTATCTATCATTAGTTTTTAAATTATAGCCTGCTTCCATTTTCCCGCCGTGTCCTATTTGGGGATACGTTGTTTTACTGACCGTCATCTCTTCCTGGCAGATTCCGAACTGGCGCTGATGTACAACGACGCGTCAGTACTAGAGAACCACCACCTGGCTGTGGGCTTCAAGCTCCTGCAGGAGGAGAACTGTGACATCTTTCAAAACCTGACCAAAAAACAACGACAATCACTTCGAAAGATGGTCATCGATATTGTGAGTCCCGACAGACGTATGCCAAATAAATGCTTTACGTTGTATTTCTCAGGTTTGCTGGCCACATTATGATGGAAGTAAGTTAAGCCTCTCAATAAATCTAACACAACAAATGAGCACCGTGTGTCCTCAAAAGATGTATTCCTTCTGCTATTAAGAAGCTAAATACGAGTGTAATTTTGGTTGGCTCTACAAAGTGTTTATACTGTAAGTTAGGGTTGTTCGGTATACCGGTATTAGTATTGTACCGCGATACTAATGAATCATATTCGGTCCTATACCGCCTCTGAAAAGTGCACAACGTATGATCTTGTAACGACTTGGTATCCGATTGATGCCCAAATTTGTAGTATCATCCAAAACTAATGTAAAGTATCAAACAACAGAAAAATGAGTGATTACATTTTAACAGAAGTGTAGATAGAACATGTTATAAGAGAAAGTAAGCATATATTAACAGTAAATGAACAAATAAATTAATCATTAATTTTCTACCGCTTGTCTTTAATAATTTTGTCAAAATAATAGGTAGATAAATGACACAATATGTTACTACATATGTCAGCAGCTAAATCAGGAGCCTTTGTTTGTTTACTTACTACTAAAAGACAAGTTGTCTTGTATGTTCACTATTTTATTTAAGGACAAACTTGCAATACGAAACATATGTTTAATTTACCGTAAGATTTTTTTTGTTGAAATAAAGCCAAATATGCATTTTTTTGTGGTGCCCTATATTTAGAAAAGTATCTAAATAATTTTGGTACCGGTCCCGATATATTGTTATCGGGACAACACTACTGTAAGTATTGTACTTAAACACACCAGCTGTTTGATTGTAACGTGCAATTTGATTACCAAATTTGGAGGCATTAAAATTGCGATGTAAAATCGTTAATGCTAATCTTTAGCATGTCTATGCGAATCCAATGTAAATTAGTATCAAGCTATCACATTTTCTTTATAAGTGAAGTCTTACTGTACTTTTGAGCGCGTTCTTCTTGGAAAATTGGAACATAGTTAAAGTTAAAGTACCACTGATAGTCACACACACACACTAGGTGTGGTGAAATTATTCTCTGCATTCGACCCATCCCCTTGTTCACCCCCTGGGAGGTGAGGGGAGCAGTGAGCAGCAGCGGTGGCTGCGCCCGAGAATCATTTTGGTGATTTAACCTCCAATTCCAACCCTTGATGCTGAGTGCCAAGCAGGGAGGTAATGGGTCCCATTTTTGTAGTCTTTGGTATGAACTCACAACCTACCGATCTCAGGGCGGACACTCTAACCAGAAGGCCACTGAGCAGAGAGCACATAATCCAGAATCCGCTCTAAATGTTGTTGACCGCTTTTTTCCGAGTGCTTGAGTTGTGCCTTGCAACAAAGGTATCGAAATATGGCGCTGTTTTATTTTAGGTGAATCTTAAAACCCGCAGACCTATAAATGTACCGAATTCGGTACCCATCCTTAGTCACACTATATGTATATTTGTATAAGCTTCCAATAGGTGAGTTATTCTCAAACTGTGGAACGTAGGCTCCATCTAGTGGTGAGCCAAAGAAAAACCTGATTAAAAATGTCTTTTTTTCCTATATTCACACACCAGTGTTACTGTTCAAACTGTGTGGATTGGCCAAAAATATTAAATATACTTGGTTAATAGAAGTTCTGCCTTGTTTTAATTAATACTTAGGCCTATTACACCTACTACTAAATAGGGGTGTAACGGTACACAAAAATTTCGGTTCGGTACGTACCTCGGTTTAGAGGTCACAGTTCGGTTCATTTTCCGTATAGTAAGAAAATGACAACATATACATTTTTTGGTTATTTATTTACAAAATTTGCCAAATCTTCCTCCAAAATATTTTTCTTAGTGGAATATTTAATGTAAAGTAATTGGAACCTTGGATAGGTCAATAATTCATAACATTGATTTTGATTCAATATTATGTTTTGAGCAATGACAGTTTGAAAGAATAAAAGCAGCTTTGTTTTATTAGTCAACGTTGCAACTTTTTCTAAATTACATTTAGCCTTTAAGCTTTTTTTATTTTACTTTTGTTTATGTTTTTGTTTATTTTAATAGTATTTTTAGAATGTGCCATGGGCCTTTAAAACATTAGCTGTGGGCCAAAAATGGCTTCCGGAGCACACTTTTGACAACTCTGCTATAGATAATAAAAAATAAAATCTGATAAATCTATGGGTAAAAAGCAGAGCATTTATCATAACTTTCTCGCTCTCTCTCTCTGCCCCTCCCTCACGAATGCTGCTGTGCACACAATTTGTTTTGTTTTTAACCCTTTCTTAATCATGAACGTACATTGAAAATACACGTAACCCTAAGTCAAAATGCCAGACATTTGAGGCATTTAAGAAACTCCACCCGGGCAGCCCCGCAAAAGAAGACATATCCGGTGAAAAGAGGACGTATGGTCAGTCTATCGTAGCCCGGTCTTTGCTAGCATGTGTGTTGTGCCTCGGTGTATATTGTATACACAACGTGCCGTACGCTACTTAATATCTCCGTGTGGAAACTCGTTCGGTACACCTCCGAACCGAACCGAAACCCCCGTACCAAAACGGTTCAATACAAATGCACGTACCGTTACACCCCTAGTACTAAGTGTTTTTTCTTGTAGTTTGTACTTAGTGAAACAAGTTAAGAAGATGTCCTAATGTGATTGTTGCTGTGTAGGTGTTGGCTACTGATATGTCCAAGCACATGAATCTGCTGGCTGATCTCAAAACTATGGTGGAAACCAAAAAGGTGACCAGCTCGGGGGTCTTGCTGCTGGATAACTATTCTGATCGGATACAGGTTTGCTTTTTGTTTATTTAAAAAAAAAAAAATTTTACACATACCACTTTCCTGTTTGGCACAGGCGCACGGGTGTTCAAAAGCTCCATTGACAAATAAGTGATTTTTGGCTCGCAGGTTCTGCAGAACATGGTGCACTGTGCAGACCTGAGCAACCCCACCAAGCCCCTGCAGCTCTACAGGCAGTGGACCGACCGCATCATGGAGGAGTTCTTCAGCCAGGGCGACCGAGAGAGGGAGCGGGGCATGGAGATCAGCCCCATGTGCGACAAACACAACGCCTCGGTGGAAAAGAGCCAGGTGACATTCGCTGCCGTCTTTACCCTGACTCGCATGATTAATGCAAAATATTATCATTTAAACCAGTGGTTCTCAAATGGGGGTACGCGTACCCCTGGAGGTACTTGAAGGTATGCCAAGGGGTGCGTGAGATTTTTTTGCAATATTCTAAAAATAGCAACAATTCAAAAATTATTTCTAAATATATTTATTGAGTAATACTTAAACAAAATATGAATGTAATAAACTGTGAAAAGAAATGCAACAATGCAATATTCAGTGTTGACAGCTAGATTTTTTGTGGACATGTTCCATAAATATTAATGTTAAAGATTTCTTTTTTTGTGAAGAAATGTTCAGAATTAAGTTCATGAATCCAGATGGATCTCTATTACAATCCCCAAAGAGGGCACTTTAAGTTGATGATTACTTCTGTGTGTAGAAATCTTTATTTATAATTGAAGCACTTGTTTATTTTTCAACAAGTTTTTAGTTATTTTTATATCTTTTTTTCCAAATTGTTCAAGAAAGACCACTACAAATGAGCAATATTTTGCACTGTTATACAATTAAATGAATCGGAAACTGATGACATACTGCTGTATTGTACTTCTTTATCTCTTTTTTTCAACCAAAAATGCTTTGCTTTGATTAGGGCGTACTTGAATTAAAAAAATGTTCACAGGGGGTACATCACTAAAAAAAGGTTGAGAACCACTGATCTAAACCACTTTACAAGTTGGATATTCAGAACTTAAAGTAGTTATATGTAATAAACTTCACTTTGAAGTAACAACTTAGCCCACAATAAGAAGGCCCTCTTTCCTTTCCATTGTGATACACTTTGAATAAGCACATACAGTGCTAATATACACATAAATATATATGTGTGAATGCTTACATATGGTTTTTATTACACTACTTCTTCTTCTCCAGATAGTGAGACGCGTTACCTTCCACATTTTTCATCCGATTCAAACCGTTCCAACATCAATCTGTTCAGCCTATTCGGGGATCGCGGGCTATCATTTGACAAATTCCAAAAATTCCCAGATTTTCCAGAGTTCCCAAAAATTCCTGGTTTTCCCGAAATTCCAGGAATTCTGAAATACCATTTCTCCATTAAAAATGTTACTACTTCAACATTTCTTGACCGTTTTGAAAAATTCCAACACCAACCATTTCAACTCATTCAGAAGATTCAAGACAGTAAATAACACCCTTTAGTCCTCTTTATGTTCTTTTTATCAAATATAACAATGCTGCCTGAGTCTGAGCAAATCAGTGACCACAATACTGAACAGCGCGCTCTGATTGTTTTGTCCTCCTCTAGTGGCCAATAATACTGGTGTATATATTTTTTTTTTACTTTACTAAGTAAGTATTAACATAATGTTTGTGCACCAGTCGAGGAAAATGAGCAAACTTCATAAATAACATCCTGCAATTTGATTTTGATATTATTTTTTTCATCTTGATAGATTGAAAATTTGAGATGTCCAATATTATTGGCCGATAAATGTTTCAAAAATGTAATATCGGAAATTATCGGTATCTGTTTTAAAAAAAAGTAAAATTAATGGCTTTTTAAAATGCCGCTGTACGGAGCGCTACATATCCGGTAAAACACGGACGCAGGGAGAAGTACAGAGCAGTGGCATCTCCCAGTCAGCAGCTCTCCCCTCTCCCCTGCTCCCTCTCCCATGCACAACACAGGAGTTGCAGCACGACTGCAGCATGAGAAGTTTACTGGTGACGCTTGATGACCTCATCAAACCGCCGCGAGCGGAGCACAACAACAACGAGAGTGTGTTGTTGCCAGTGCTGTAGCCATACTTGCTAACATTGAGACCTCCGAATTCGGGAAATGGTGGGGGGCGAGGTTGGGTGGGGCCGTTGTTCGGTGGTAGCGGGGGTGTAGATTGTAGCGTCCCAGAAGATTAGTGCTGCAAGGGGTTCTGGGTATTTATTCTGTTGTGTTTATGTTGTATTACAGTGCGGATGTTCTCCCTAAATGTGTTTGTCATTCTTGTTTGGTGTGGGTTCACAGTGTGGCACATATTTGTAACAGTGTTAAAGTTGTTTATACGGCCACCCTCAGTGTGACCTGTATGGCTGTTGACCAAGTATGCATTGCATTCACTTGTGTGTGTGTAAAAGCAGCATATATTTTGTGACTGGGCCGGCACGCTGTTTGTATGGAGGAAAAGCGGACATTAAGACAGGTTGTAGAGGACGCTAAAGGCAGTGCCTTTAAGGCATGTCCCCAATATTGTTGTCCGGGTGGAAATCGGGAGAAATTCGGGAGTCTCCCGGTAAAATCGTGAGGGTGGCGTGTATGGCTGTAGCCGTGGCTAACAAGTGAGCTCGCTCGGTGACTGGCTATCGACACCATGTCAATGGTTTTGGGATTATTTCAAACTGTTTTCTGACGGATACAAAACTGGCAATTTGCAATGACTGCAAAAAGTTGGTTATGCGAGGGGGAACCAAGAAGTCTCCCTTTAATACGAGCAAGTTGATTGACTCAATACTGGGAGGTTAAATTGCAAATGTTGTCACTTAGCGCACACAGTGTGATCTGTCAAGACTAAAACGCTCTGCAGCCGCTGTTTCGCGTCTATATTTAGTACATCCAAAAAGGATGTGCAAACTGGCAGTTTGCAAAAATGGCTGTGAAAAGGGAGGCGATCGCTTTGTAGCTTTGGCAACATATTACTTGTCTTCCGTCATGCAATTTCTTCCCGGAAGTGAAAAATTGTGGTGGTCAACCAAGCCAAGATGGATGTTGTGCAGCAAACAGAGTGCAGACTTTCTGAGTACCCAAGGGGCCTAGATCTTCCCGCAAAAAGCAGATATGAGCAACAAATCTAACTATGCAAAAGATCCCTTTACTTTATCAAGAATAGATTTGTCTTGCGATATCAAGAATTATCCTTTGGTGGATTTCCCAGTCATATTGAACTATCTTGTGCTCCAGATGTCATTCTACACGACAAAACAGATGAAAGCTTGGAAACTTCTTTGTGTGTGGCTGGGTCAAGGAAATTGGTATCAAGAGTCTCCTGGATGAATCCTGCATCATTGTTGCGCGGGTTTTGATTGATTTATTGAAACTTTTATTAGTAGATAGCACAGTACAGTACATATTCCATACAATTGACCACTAAATGGTAACACCCGATGAAGTTTTTCCATGTTAATCAATTCATGGTAAAGTTAAATTTTTTAATGCATCACAACAAAATTTGGCGTAATAATGTGTTAATTCCACTACTGTATATATCGGTATCGGTAATTAAGAGTTGGACAATATCGGAATATCGGCAAAAAAGCCATTATTGGACATCTCTATTGAAAATGACCACCAATGAGTTGACTGATGAACATTATCACATCTATTCAGAAAGTATAAATAACGACAAATAAAGATAGAATAATATTAACCACTAAGGGTGTAATGGTACGTGTATTTGTATTGAACCGTTTTGGTACGGGGGTTCCGGTTCGGAGATGTATTGAACGAGTTTCCGCACGAACATATGAAGTAGCCGCGTAAGCTAGAGTCTTAACAAACTGCCTCTGTCTCCTACACAGCGCCCAACATTGTCCCACCCACACAACCATCTGATTGGTTACATATATAGCGGTAACAGCCAATCAGCAGTGCTTATTCAGAGCGGTAACAACCAATCAGCAGTGCGTATTCAGAGCGCATGTAGTCAGCGCTTCAGCGTCTAGCAGATAGGTGTTTAGCAGGTGAGCAGTGAACTCTCCCCAAATTATAATAAACACCTCCCAGTTAACGTTCTACATGAAGTTCTAGAAGCAAACTGCAGCTCAGCTTGCTCGCAGTCCTGGCTTGAGGTGAAGGCTAATTAACTTTTAGCGTAACGTTAGCTCATTTTGCGGTGTGTGTGTGTGTGAGTGCGTCCGACCGAGCGTGCGTGCGTCTGTGTATGCTAGTGATATAATAATGTAAGTGCATCATTAAGCCTACATGAACTCCATGGTGTTCAGGGATGAATAGTCTCTCCTATTTCTATTGTACTATTTTTTCAGCTATAGTTATATTAATCATTAGTAATGCAGCAGCCTAGTTTTGAATGGCAGGGTCCCTACTATCACATGTTGATAAAAACCTTTACATATTAAAAATCAACTACAGGCTTCCCAAATGCCGTAATAAATTAAGCATGATGAGTTGACTTGAAAATGTTTAATGTTGCACTTTTTATATGTAGAAGAAAAGTTTTGTCATTTTATTTAATCTGTGCAACAACTTGAGGCAGTTTAATGTGGATTAACGTGGGCAGAATTATTATAATGTTCCCAATGCTAGGAGATTAAACCATTGTTTACAAATTTGGTAAATAAATAACCAAAACATTTTTATTTTTTTGTTTTCTTACTGTACCGAAAATGAACCAAACCGTGACCTCTAAACCGAGGTACGTACCGAACCGAAAATTTTTGTGTACGGTTACACCCCTATTAACCAAAAAAAACTAACAATATTATGATTTGTACATTTTCAGAATGTGCTTGTTCTATTTTTAAACAAAACAATCTGAAGTTCTCTTTATTTTTGAGTTATCGTGCTGTGATTTTACCAGTCCGGCCCACTTGGGAGTAGATTTTTGCTAAATCCCATGAAATCTTATACGTCTAGTATCTTACGTGAATGAGCTAAATAATATTATTTGATATTTTATGGTAAAGTGTTAATAATTTCACACATAAGTCGCTCCTGAGTATAAGTCGCACCCTCGGCCAAACTATGAAAAAAACTGCGACTTATAGTCCGAAAAATACGGTAGTCGCACGCCTGGACACTAAAACTAATCGTCCCCGCCTTCACCTGCAGGTCGGCTTCATCGACTACATCGTCCACCCCTTGTGGGAGACGTGGGCCGACCTGGTGCACCCGGACGCCCAGGACATTTTGGACACGCTGGAGGACAACAGGGAGTGGTACCAAAGCACCATCCCCCAAAGCCCGTCCCCCGCCCTGGACGAACCCGAGGACGGCGGCCGGCACCCGGTGGGGGACAAGTTCCAGTTCGAGCTCACGCTGGAGGAGGACGGCGAGTCCGACACGGAGAAAGACAGCGGCAGCCAGCCGGACGAGGAAGAGGAGGAGGAGGAGGAGGAGGAAGAGGAGAACAGCTGTACGGACTCAAAAACACTCTGCACGCAGGACTCGGAGTCCACGGAGATTCCCTTGGACGAGCAGGTGGCGCAGGACGAGGAGGTGGCGGAGGAAGGGGACACTTCATACTCGCAAACTTGTGTGGTGGAGGAGGAGGAGGTGGCGGAGGAACAAGAGGAGGAAGAGAAAAGCCCCGACACATAGCAGTCCAGAACGGCACCTGATGAACTCTTCTGCTTAGTAATGATCATCCATAGAATATTCTATGAGGGGAGGTCCGTGTTCTTTGCTTACCTTCTGAAGCCACGCCCCCTTCTGCTCTGTTCAGACACACCCACCATATGTTTCCGTTGGCCAAGATCAAGCAGGCACACCTTGGCCACGCCTCCTCCGGACTGTGGAGACCTTCTTGGTGACACCCCCACTAAGCCACTCCCCTCACCGGCGGTACTCACCCACTTTTTGTTTTGTACTCAGGTAAAATTCCTCACCATTGCTGTGTTTTCCATAGTCAATTGGCCATTTTTTTTTTTCCCACTTTTCTTTTCAACCAATCACATTGAGGGATGGAGCGCGAGGCGGAGCCAGTAGAAACACACGATATGGAAGTCTTCCTTGGAAAGCGATGTTGCTGTATCAGATATTTTATACACTTAATTTAGCTTTGGTGTGAATGATGAGCTCATTTCTAGTGTGTTGTTTTGCGCCGAGGGGGGGGCAGCAAACTCATTAAAGGCGTTGATAGCATTTATACCACTTAATACGCTCTCACTCGGCTAACAAGGACTTTATTTTTATTCTATCGAGATGGCCGCTGAGGAGAAAGGAAAGAAGGCGGAGCCTTTACCTTTTTATTGTTGCCTACAGTTCTTTTTGAACACATCCTGAGACAATGCAATGCTTTCTAGTCCATACAAAAAGCACTTTGTTTTCATTATTAGTGCTCATAAAAATGTTTAGTGATTCTCAGATACATATATAAATATATATATATATATATATATATATATATATATATATATATATATATATATATATATATATATATATATATATATATATTCCAAAGGTTTTGACACACCTCATTCAATGTGTTTTATTTATTTTCATGACTATTTACATTGTAGATTGTCACTGAAGGCATCACAACTATGAAAGGACACATCTGGGGTTGTGTACTTAACAAAAAAAAAAGGTGAAATAACTTAAGCATGTTTTATATTCTAGTTTCTTCAAAATAGCCGCACTTTGCTCCGATTACTTTTTCCCACACTCTTGGCATTCTCTCGATGGGCTTCAAGAGGTATAATCAACTGAAATTGTTTTCACTTCGCAGGTGTCATAGTTTTAAAGCCTTCAGTGACGACAATCTGCAATGTATATAGTCATGAAAATAAAGAAAATGCATTGACTTTTGGCCTGTACTATATATATATATATATATATATATATACATATATATATGTATATATATATATATATACATATATATATATATATAGATATAGATAGATAGATAGTGTATGTATATGTGTGTATATATATATATATATATATAGTGTGTATATATATATATACACATTTATAGAATGTGTGTATATATGTACATTATATATAAATATATACACACATATATATACATATATACACATGAATATGCACATATATATATACACACATATATATATATGGTTTTAGGTTTTAATCATGATTATGTCATTGCACACTTTGTTAAAGCTGTCTTTGCTTTGGAACGAGACAATCAGCTGACACATTGCCTTCTTTTTATTTATTCTTTTTCTTTTTTGTATACATGCAGCATGCCAACAAAGTCTCACAAAGTAATTTTTTGTCACTTAGCTTTTTTGTCTTTTTTTTTTGTTTGATTGCCATATTTTTCCTCAAGAGTGTGTTATTAAAACAGAAAGGCGGCACAGAAGAGAAATCACTGTAGCGTCGACAGGCTTGCCAGTTACACCAAACCCAAATATTCTGTTTGCCTGTGTGTACTACAAATAATATTACCAAAAAAAAAAAAAAAAGCCCGGAAAAAAACACTTGAAGACTGCACACTGATTTTTTTTTATTCTATTTTATTTTGTCATTTCTTTATTTAATCTATCATGTTTGTGCCATTTTTATTTTATTGTCACGCTCACCCAATGCCCTTACCTGTAATACGATTTTTCCAATTTTAATCGCTGTTTACAAACATATTTATTGTTGTGTATATACTATATTATTATTATTAATGTTATTGCTATCATAACACCGTTTGTTGTAAATGGTCGATTCTTAATCATCCCTTTTGGTGATGGTGTGGCTGTAAATCACGTACCTCTTGTTGAGAGAATGTGCTTTCTTTGGTTTTTAGAAGGTTGCTTGTCCTAAAGCAGCTTGGAGGTGGGGGGTTCCAGGGTTACGCCAAATTCTTTTTCTAAAAGCAATTGTTCCTTGGCCCATGGGCTGTGCCTTAAATTCAACACTTTGTCGCCCTTTGTTTTGTTTATATTCGCCTTTTTGTTCATTCTTCTGCTGCATTAGTGATGACCGTCTCACCTCTGTTATTAAATTGCCTTTTTTTTTTTTTTTTTTTTTGCTTTTAAAGCCAAATTGAAGCCCGGGGTGATGAAAAAAGAGGTACCACTCTGTCCTGTCCTGGCTGCACCAGAACCTCAAGCCAATATAGGAAAGCACACAGGCTTAGCGACACACACACACACACACACAAACACACACACACACACACACACACACATGCATGTTCAGCCGCTGCTGCATTAAACTTGGCTGAAACACAGATTGTGTGTGGCTAAGCCAAACCCCCCTTTTCCCTGGCAATAGAACATCCCGGAGACTCTTCTGTTGACACATATACTGTAGATGCTAAACAGCCCTGGACCAACGGGAACAGTGGGTTCATTTCTTTTCCTCTTTTAGTGTTCTATTTTTTAACGGTATGGAAGGAAAAACACAAACTGTAACTTAAAAAAAAAAAAAAGAAATGGTCTCGAGGACAATTATTTTTTTTGGGGTTGTGTCTTTAGAATGCCAACTTGTCTGTTTTCACAGGACAAATTAAAATGTTATTTTAATGGAATCCTTGTTAATTGCAGTCTATTGGATAGCACTGTAGAGCAAACGACTTTATGTAAAAAAAAAAAAAAGAAGTTAAAAAAAAAAAAGAATGAAAAAATGTTTTTATATGCAATGGATGAAATAAAAGTATCAGTTGATTCTGCTTAATCTGTGTTTTTTTGTACTAATTCTTAAATTATATGTATTTTTTTAAGAAATTATTGCACATATGAAAGGGAATAAGCGGTAGAAAATGGATGGATGGGATGGATAAATAAGGAACTTGGGGGGGTTATTGATTAATATACAATTTAAAAACAAATCTGATGGATTAAACAAAAGCATGGGTTGATTCTAATTAACTGTGTCTTATCATTTCTTCAGTTATATGTAATTTTTTTAATCATTTTTCAAAATAAACTATTGCATGTATAATTTTCTGTAAGATTCTGTTTAATATTCCTGCAGAAGTAGGTCTATACAATTAAGTAGTAAAAAATGGAAATTGGGGAAATATTAAAACATGTGTCTAAAAATAGCAATGGATGGGTTGATTGTGCTTAATCTGTTTTTATTTTTTTTATTTCTTACATTATATGTATTTAAAAAAATATGTTTTTATATTTGTTGTTTAACTAAATTATTGCACACATAATTTTCTTAAGATTCCGTATTTTATTTGGTATTCCAGATGACATATAGGCATATTTGAAATTAAGTAGCAAAAAAGGGAATTAGTAAAAAAAACAAAAAAACATAATTTTATTGTTTTAGTATACTATTTCTGTTTTGAAATAAAATATTGCATATACAATTTTGTATAAGATTTTGTATAATATTGAATATTTCTGCTGAAGTAGGCCTACTGTAAATTCAGTATTTAAAAAAAGGAAATTCAGGAAAACAAGTAATTGAACATTTCCATCCAGCCATCCATCTTATTCCACTTATCCGAAGTCGGGTCGCAGGGGCAGCAGCCTAAGCAGAGAAGCCTAGATTTCCCTCTCCCTAGCCACTTCGCCCACCTCTTCCCAAGGGGATCCCGAGGAGATCCCGAGGCGTTCCCAGGCCAGCGGAGAGACATAGTCTTCCCACCGTGTCCTGGGTCTTCCTCGTGGTTTACTACCGGTCGGACGTGCCCTAAAAATCTACCCAGAGATGCGTTTATGAGGCATCCTGACCAGATTACTGCCGGCAATGCGGACCAAGCTCTGACACTGATCGTACAGGGAGCGGACTGCCACAATCAGACAGTCTGACACCCCATACTCTCTGAGCAGTCCCCACAGGACTTCCTGGGGAGACGGTCAAAGGCCTTCTTTAAGTCCACAAAGCACATGTAGACTGGTTGGGCAAACTCCCATGCACCCTCAATGACCCTGCCGAGTATGGAGCTGGTCCACAGTTCCACGACCAGGACGAAAAACCACTCTGGTCCTCCTGAATCCGAGGTTCGACTATCCGGCGTAGCCTCCTCTCCAGTACACCTGAATAGGCCTTACCTGGAAGGCTGAGGAGTGGGATCCCACGATAGTTGGAACACACCTTGCGTTACCCTTCTTATAAAGAAAGGGACCACCACCATCGTCTGCCAATCTAGATGTACCGCCCCCGATGTCCACGCGAGTCTTGTCAACCAAGACAGTCCCACAGCATCTAGAGCCTTAAGGAACTCCGGGCGGATCTCATGCACCCCCTGGGTAGTTTTTTTAACTACCTCGGCAACCTCAGCCCCAGAAATAAGAGAGCCTACCACAGATTCCCCAGGCACTGCTTCCTCAAAACATTTAGGTGGGATTGAGGAGGTCTTCGAAGTATTCCCTCCACCGATCCACAACATCCTGAGTGGAGGTCAACACTCAACATAATTGAACTTTTAAAAAAAAGTTTTAATGCTGGCTGGACTAAAAGGCATAGGTTAATTCTGTTTAATGTGTGTTTCTATTATTATTGAATTGAATAGAATTGAATCCTTTATTGTCACGTCCACAATGTCACCGACATTTGCTGTGAAAATCAGTAACAGCTGTATGTATTTGTAAATTAATTTAATAAATAATTTTCTGTATGTATTACTACATTTGTATGTACACACCACGTGAGAAAATACGACAGTGGAAATATCAAAACAATTCAGAAATATTAAGTCACAGTACAAGGCAGTGACATGCGGTGAGGTTTATAGCTGTGGAGGCACCGACGTAATCAGAATCAGATTTACAAATATGCAGTATGCGCTCTGCACAGATTATTTGCCATTTGATTGGCAGCAGTTTACGGGTTATGTTTCATTTCTGCATTCTTTTCACATACAAAATGTCGCCCACAAAATGTGCATTTCATTAAAAACGAAACAAAACTAATGTTATTGCCGTCTTCCCTTTACTTATAAATGAAGTCCATGTGCCGGTCCTTTTGGATAAAAATTGCCGCCACTTTCTGGTAAAAGTCCTCCTTCACTTCGTTCAGTTTTAAAAGTCTTTTAAGAGTTCAACATAGTCGCCGCGATTAGCAGAGCTCCTCCTCTCATCATTTCCACGAAATGCGAGCTGCTGTTTGGCGAGGAAGCAGGTCACATTGATGAAATCTTTTAAAATCTCTCGGTTCTCTTTTACCTTAGCATTGTGGACACTGATGTTGAGTCATCCATGTTGAAAGTCGGGGTGCACGAGACGGAAAAAATAAGTCGCCGCGGCACATACCCGCTGAGGCCACCGTATGTTGGGGATCATGAGCTCCTATCGTGAGGCACGAGAAGTGTTTGCCTCAACTCAGACTTTTTTCTCTGCCGTTTTTGATGGCTCAACCAACACACAAAACATGTTACTCGCTGCGGCACTTGACTCGCTTACGCCACCGTATGTCTCTGATCATGAGCACCCCTATCGTGAGGCACGAGAAGTGTTTGCCTCACCTCAGACTTTTTTCTCTGCCGCTTTAAACGCTCAGCAACACACCAGACAAGAACGCGCTCTGACGGCACAGCAGAAAGAGACGTTTACGAGGGATTGCGAAATTTCAGCGATTTTGAAGAAAGAAATAATCCAAGTTGGTGAAGCTAAATGAAAATTAAAAACCAACAATTACAATTATTTTATCATTGTATAATTTATTTATTTGCATGATCACAGATGAGGCACTGCCTCCCCTGCCCACACGTCACTGGTACAACGGTAATGCAAATGTATGCGTCGACCTGCAACTAAATGTGCATCCTTTTTCTATTTTTTGTTATTCAAACACTTTATTTCATATATAATTTTCTATTAGATTTTGTATTCTATTCAGTAGTCCTGATGAAGGCGGCCAATTGTAAATAAAACAGTAAAAATGGGGGGAGTAAGGGGATTGTAGAATTATTATTTTTTTTTTTACATGAAATTGAAGTGAATTATATTTATATAGCGCTTTTTCTCAAGTGACTCAAAGCGCTTTACATAGTGAAGCCCAATATCTAAGTTACATTCAAACCAGTGTGGGTGGCACTGGAAGCAGGTGGGTAAAGTGTCTTGCCCAAGGACACAACGGCAGCGACTAGGTTGGCAGAAGCGGGAATCGAACCTGCAACCCTCAAGTTGCTGGCACGGCCACTCTACCGACCGAGCTAAACCGCCCCTAAATTAACTATTTTAAATGTAAAAGTGCATACAACGTATTTTTTTGGGCAGTTTTTTTTATACTTTATCTATAATGTTTTCTGATTACAAACTCCAATAAAACCTTGCTCCACATTATGCACTGTGTGTGAGTAAATACAATATATTATTCCTCATAATTCTTCCCTTTTTGTATTTTTTTTTTCATTGAAGCATGTGAATTTGTTCCCTTATCATCATGATAACATAAAAAGGTCCAAGAGCTGTCACTATGACCCAGTTGTATTACTACAGTACAGCACAACAAGCACTGTACAGGAAGTGCTATGTGCAAGCCTCAACACTAGATGGCGTGCATGAGACGAGATGGAGAGGCTTGTTAAAAGGTGAAAAGGGCACATTCGGGCTCTCTGACCACAGCATGCAAATGAACACACACAAAAGCCAAACCATTGAATATTTTTTTATTTCCTAAGATGTCAAAAAAAAAACCTTGCATTGACAAACATCTCCTCTCAGTCCATGAATCGCCATGCTCCAAAATGACCCTACTTCTTTTTTATTATATCAATTTATTTTCACTTGAGATTGACACATGGGTATTGGCATGAAACGCTAACATCACACACACACACGTACACACGCACACACACACACACACACACATGCACAAAAAGTAGTGGATCCCTTTAATTGTGTATTATTATTATTAACGTGAGCTCATTTCTCTCTCCAACTACTTCACGACAACACCGACAACACGACTGACACATGGCAGCGAAGCCATTTTTTTCTTGTCTTTCTATATTTTTTTTTTGCAAAAGGTTTACGCAAACAACACACTATTAATCTGTACGCGCACACACACGCGCACACACACACACACACACACACACACACACACACACACACACACACACACACACACACACACACACACACACACACACACACACTGCAGTCATCGCACTGCAGAGACTATTTACAGGGTTTGGATTCATAAAATATTGCACTTATTGGCCCATCGCATGTCACAGCAAGCACTGTGAGCATGCTTTCAAATCTGTTACATAGCCTTGATATTATTTATATATATATATACACATATATTATATTTATACCAGAATATAAATCTACTTGCGAGGACGGATTTCATGCAATGTTTTCCTGCAGCTATCATCAACTATGCAACAAACAAACAACAACGCTAAGAATCTATATTTTTCACGTTTTGTCTTCTTTTTGGCACACTTATTCAACTGATTCCAAGTGTTCGACAGAACCAAAGGCCTTTTTATCTGGAATATTGAAAAAGAAACTACAGAGCTCACTTGCAGTGCAGCCCGCGCCCACTAGAGAGAGCGCTCGCTCTATGAACACGAACATCAACATTGAACATGCGAACTCCAGAAAGGAAACTATGGCTGTCAGTTCCTCCACTACAGGTGTGTATATAACCACTTTCTTTGCCGTTCCATTTTTTTATTCGATAATTCGGACTCATTTGAGAGTTATTTATGTTCCGTTTTGGACGAATGGGAACCGGGAAATGTTCAAAATTAGTCGCAGAGCACATGCTCGTGACGTCACATATTAATGACGGTGCCCTTTTCTGAAAACGAAACGTCAATTAAAGAACATATTAACTACATTATCTGTATGTATTGTGTTTTTTTCGTTTTTTAAAAAGGGGGAAATATGACAATATATAGCTGTATCCTCTCTGCGTTATGTTGTTTTATGTTTGTTTAATTGGAACCCGGAAGTTAATTACAAAAACAACATGGCTCAATGTTTTTTTTGTTTGGATGACGACTTTGCAGGACAGAGGCCATGGTGGAAATGCTAAAAAGGCCACTTTGTCAACAATCCAAGGTAGGTCATTTCCGAAAGTACAGTAGTGTTCACGCCTTATTTAACACATTTGGCAACCTTACAAGACTGTAAATAAAAAGCTACACAAAAGTGTTTTTTTTTTTTTTTTTTACATTGACTTTGGACTACAAACATGGTGGTTATTGACAGTGTCTCTAATAAGAGTAAGTCTTATTTGCTCGTGTTAGAAGGTGATAAAGGTTAGGCTCTAATACGACAGCGTTTAGTAACTCTACCACTAAACAGTCCAGGGAAGGCAAGAGGACGAGAGTTTAAAAAAGAATGAAATCAACACCTTACAGGTTACAGGAAGTTGGCGGCCCCTTCATTTAACTCCTCCGGGGGGGCACTAACAGTTGCAGGCGGGCTGTTGGAGGGGCGGAGCACTGTCTGTCAGTTTGGCGGTGGGCGCTCCCGTGGTAACGGCCGGGTCGCCGTCCAAGCTGTCGGACATCTTGTCACAAATGAGGTCGACCAGACGCTCAAAGGTCTGCTTGACGTTAATGTTGTCCTTGGCGCTGGTCTCGAAGAACTCGAAACCTGCGCAACAACGGGGAAAGATCACAGGGTGATCGAGTTCACAAAATGCTGTAGTCATTTTAACACCATGTATTTTCAGTAATCCTACACTCTCAATGTTCGTAAATCCGGTTTCCATGCAAGTGACGTATGGTGCAGAGTAACGCTGCTCCCATAGCGCAGGTATTTGAGACAGATTCAACAGCACCTTGGCTGGTTGGATCTGAGTAGTGCTCTTTATTTTGTTGCTTTTGATACGTGATTTATCAACAATTAATCTTCACGAAAACAACCAATCAGATCCATGTTAAAATGGGGAAATATGACAATATGACAAACATTTATGTCCCTAAAGGGACATGGCGGTTTTGAAAGATCTCGCAAAGGTTTTTTTTTTCTGTGTCAGTGAACCGGAAGTAACACAGACCTGGCAATGGTGAACTGGAAGTGAAACAGACACAACAATGGAGGAGCGGGAGCATACCCATCATCTGTGCTCTGTTTATCTTGCTGATTGTATTGTACCATATGTTCCGGCAAGAAATCTGCGTTCAAAAACTGCCCTATAGCCCCCAAAAAGTCTGCGGGCTATAGGGCGTTTTCTATTCGGGCTCCAGTACTCTGGAATGCCCTCCCGGTAACAGTTTGAGATGCTACCTCAGTAGAAGCATTTAGGTCCCATCTTAAAACTCATTTGTATACTCTAGCCTTTAAATAGACCCCCCCTTTTAGACCAGTTGATCTGCCGTTTCTTTTCTGCTCTGCCCCCCTGTCCTTCGTAGAGGAGAGGGCACAGGTTCGGTGGGCACGGATGAAGTGCTGGCTGTCCAAAGTCGGCACCCGGGATGGACCGCTCATCTGTGCATCGGTTGGTTACGTCGCTGCGCTGATGACTAGTCTCCGCTCGGGATGGTCTCCTGCTGGCCCCACTATAGGCTGGACTCTCACTATTATGTTACATCCACTATGGACTGGACTCTCACGATATTATGCTAGACGTTGGTCCATTGCACCGGCCGCCCAGTTGGGGGTCCCCACATCTGCGGTCCTCTCCAAGGTTTCTCATTGTCTCATTGGGTTACGTTTTCCATGCCCTGATGTGGGATCTGAGCCGAGGATGTCGTTGTGGGTTGTCCAGCCCTTTGAGACACTTGTGATTTAGGGCTATATAAGTAAACATTGATTGATTGATTGACTTGATGTCTTTATATGTTAGGCCAATACTAAAATAGAAATCAATAAACTTCTCCCATGGATGACGGGTAGGCTCCTCCATCGCTTTGTCTGTTTTACTTCCGGTTCACTGACATAGGAAAAAAACCTTTAGCGAGATCTAGCAAAAAATGTTTTTGCTATTGGACGGTAGGGTCCCAATCCTTGACTGGTCGATCCCTGTTCTACAGCATTTATCAGTACGCAGCCCATCCATCCATCCATTTTCTACCGCTTATGCAGCAAGAAGGTATATTTTTTACATGACGATCTATAAACAGAGGTATCGACATCAAAAATATATTACCTGAGAATAGCGTTGCCGAATGAGATATGATTCCTAAGTTCTTTGCATACATATTATATAATTTTAAAGGCAAAACAGGTGTGGCTATAGGCAAGCTCTTTGTGTAGATGTTTTAATCAACTACAAAAGATTACAGTTGCTGCATTTGAAGTATCATCACGGTTCAGACTGTTGTTTACAATCAACTCATCAGTGCTGGCTCAGCACTTACTGCTATTACAACTTTGCCTCTGATGCTGCTGTGTCGTGCCATACTTCAATACTGTATATGCGTTCTGACGTATTGGAGGGAGGTCTACAGTGTTAGACATTGAACATAGTGAGGGCCGGATCTACTAAATATGTGTATTAAAACACGTGCAAGCTTGATAGCGCACGCGAAGCTGATCTACTAAGCTGGGGTGCAGAGGATTGCATCTTCCATCCATCCATTTTCTACCACTTGTCCCATTCGGGGTCACGAGGGGTCACTGGAGCCTATCTCAGCTGCATTCGGGCGGAAGGCGGGGTACACCCTGGACAAGACGCCACCTCATTGCAGGGCCAACACAGATAGACAGATAACATTCACACTCACATTCACACTCACATTCACACACGAGGGCCAATCAACCTATCCCCAGTTGCATATTTTTGGCGGTGGGAGGAAGCTGGAGTACCCGGAGGGAACCCACGCAGTCACAGGGAAAACATGCAAACTCCACACAAACCTGGGATTGCGTCTTTAAGTAAGCAAAATAATAATTCATTTAGCATGTTTGTCTTCACGAATATGCAGAATATATGCTGATCATAAGAACACTCAATACTGGGAGGTTAAATTGCAAATATTATCACTTAGCGCACACAGTGTGATCTGTCAAGACTAATACGCTCTGCAGCCGCTGTTTTGCATCTATATTTAGTACATCCAAAAAGGACGTGCAAACTAGCAGTTTGCAAAAATGGCTGTGAACAAGGAGACGCTCACATTGCAGTTTTGTCCTATGTATAATTGTCAACCTATTACTTGTCTTCCGTCATGCAATTTCTTCCCTTTAGTGAAAAACTGTGGTGGTCAGCCAAGCCAAGATGGATGTGCAGCAAACAGAGTGCAGACTATCTGAGTACCCAGGGGGCATAGATCTTCCTTCAAAAAGCAGATATGAGCAACATATCTGGGGCGGTTTAGCTCGGTTGGTTGAGCGGCCGTGCCAGCAACTTGAGGGTTGCAGGTTCGATTCCCGCTCCCGCCATCCTAGTCAATGCCGTTGTGTCCTTGGGCAAGACACTTTACCCACCTGCTCCCAGTGCCACCCACACTGGTTTAAATGTAACTTAGATATTGGGTTTCACTATGTAAAGCGCTTTGAGTCACTAGAGAAAAGCGCTATATAAATATAATTCACTTCACTTCACATATCTAACAATGCAAAAGATCCCTTTACTTTATCAAGAATAGATTTGTCGAGCGGTATCAAGAATTATCCTTTGGTGGAGTTCACAGTTATACTGAACTACAATATCTTGTGCTCCAGATGTCATTCTACACGACAAAACAGATGAAACGTTGGAAAATCATGGCGGTCTGCAACTTCTTTGTGTGTGGCTGGGTCAAGGAAATTGGTATCAAGACTCTTTTGGATGAATCCTGCATCATTGTTGCGCGGGTAAGGTTGCATTTCTTTTCTAAAGCCATGTTTGTTGCCTTGTTGCTGTTGCACACACTGTTCACGACTACCGTATTTTTCGGACTACAAGTCGCAGTCTTTTTCATAGTTTGGCCGGGGATGCGACTTATACTCGGAAGCGATTTCAGTGAGAAATTATTAACACATTACCGTAATATATCAAATAATATTATTTAGCTCATTCACGTAAGAGACTAGACGTATACGATTTCATCGGATTTAGCCATTAGGAGTGACCGATTGTTTGGTAAATGTATACGTAAACGCATGTTCTATAGTTATTTGAATGACTCTTACCATAATATGTTACGTTAACATACCAGTCACGTTCTCAGTTGGTTGTTTACTAGTCATATAACGTACACTTATTCAGTCTGTTGTTCACTATTCTTTATTCATTTTAAATTGCCTTTCAAATGTCCATTCTTGGTGTTGGGTTTTATCAAATAAATTTCCCCCAAAAATTCGACTTATACTCCAGTGCGACTTACACTCCGAAAAATACGGTACATATGTTTTTTCCTGTCTTTATCTAAATATAACTATAGATGTCAACGTTATTTATGAGCTGAAAGCCTCATTTATGATTGCTGCCTTTGCTAAATGATTAACTCTTAGGTTTTGCTGACATTTTTTTTTTTTATTTAGACTCGCCAAATAGATGCTTTTTGAAACACTTGTAGCAAAAAGCTGTTTTAAGAAATACAAATAATATCAAGATAAAACTTAAATGGGAAATACTAAACGTTAAAAGTATATCAAACAAATCTTGAACAAAATGATTACTGCGAACTTGTGCATTCTTCGACTGCTCTCTTGGCTTTGAGTGTGTGCTACTTTTTATCGTTGTTTTTCGTAAAATCTTGCACTATCCCACCCTTCTTGATCACCTCCCAAGGAACTCTTAAGAAAACATTTATCCTTTTTGCTATCTGAACAGTTCGAACAGCCTAAAACAATGCAAGCATAGGACATTTTTATTCGCGAAAGGCTAAATGGCGCCTAGTACCCATTAAGATCAGACCATGGATTGATCACCGAGCATACTTAATAAGCCAAGCGTGACGTCATTTAAATCCAAACAATAGGGATTCTGAGGCATTCCCAGGCCAGCCGGGAGACAGTCTTCCCACTGTGTCCTGAGTCTTCCCCGTGGCCTCCTACCGGTCGGACGTGCCCTAAACACCTCCCTGGGGAGACGATCCTGACCAGATGCCCGAACCACTATCATTTTATAATAATTTTCTAGCGGCTAAACAACAAAAGGCTGATTAAAACAAATTCAATTGTTGCGTTTGTGTCTGCTGGCGTTTTTATTTATATTAATGAACCTTATTGTGATATGCATTTTCTTGCTATTGGACCATTCCGGCACATGTTCTCCGTAATGCCAGTTCCGTGGTAGATGCACTGCAGGACTGCCTTTAAAATGCCTCGAAAGAAGTGGTACATACTGTACATGTCTGCTGCATGTTTTAAAACAACAAAACGCTATGAATGTGCAGTAAAAGAGCAGCTCCATGGTTAAAGCTCATTTAAAAAAGGTAGACCGCACCATTTTTGCACTTGTTATCAATAGTATACGTAGTCTTTGTAGATAACATGAAGCATGCCCACTAATAGTACACACAATTTTATACTTTGAACACGTTGTTTAGTGCATGTGATTAATATGGATCTTAGTACAAACCCCGTTTCCATATGAGTTGGGAAATTGTGTTAGATGTAAATATAAACAGAATACAATGATTTGCAAATCCTTTTCAACCCGTATTCAATTGAATGCACTACAAAGACAAGATATTTTGATGTTCAAACTCAGAATTTTTTTTTTTTCCCGAATAATAATTAACTTAGAATTTCATGGCTGCAACACGTGCCAAAGTAGTTGGGAAAGGACATGTTTAACACTGTGTTACATCACCTTTTCTTTTAACAACACTCAATAAATGTTTGGAAACTGAGGAAACTAATTGTTGAAGCTTTGAAAGTGGAATTCTTTACCATTCTTGCTTGATGTACAGCTTCAGTTGTTCAACAGTCCGGGCTCTTTTTGTCGTATTTTAGGCTTCATAATGCACCACACATTTTTGATGAGACATGTTTGGACTGCAGGCGGGCCAGGAAAGTACCTGCACTCTTTTACTACGAAGCCACGCTGTTGTAACACGTGGCTTGGCATTGTTTTGCTGAAATAAGCAGGGGCGTCCATGATAACGTTGCTTGAATGACAACATACAGTATGTTGCTCCAAAACCAGTATGAACCATTCAGCATTAATGGTGCCTTCACAGATGTGTAAGTTACCCATGCCTTGGGCACTAATACACCCCCATACCATCACAGATGCCGGCTTTTGAACTTTGCGCCTATAATAATCCGGATGGTTATTTTCCTCTTTGTGGACACCACATCCACAGTTTCCAAATATAATTTGAAATGTGGACTCGCAGACCACAGAACACTTTTCCACTTTGCATCAGTCCATCTTAGATGAGCTCTGGCCCAGCGAAGCCGGCGGCGTTCCTGTGTGTTGTTGATAAATGGCTTTCGCTTTGCATAGTAGAGTTTTAACTTGCACTTACAGATGTAGTGACCAACTGTAGTTACTGACAGTGGTTTTATGAAGTGTTCCTGAGCCCCTGTGGTGATATCCTTTACACACTGATGTCGGCTTTTGATGCAGTACTCCCTGAGGGATCAAAGGTCCGTATTATCATTGCTTACGTGCAGTGATTTCTCCAGATTCTCTTAACCTTTTGATGATTTTACGGACCGTAGACGGTAAAATCCCTAAATTCATTGCAATAGCTCGTTGAGAAATGTTGTTCTAAAACTGTTCGACAATTTGCTTACAAATTGGTGACCCTCGCCCCATCCTTGTTTGTGAATTACTTAGCATTTCATGGAAGCTGCTTTTACACCCAATCATGGCACCCACCTGTTCCCAATTAGCCTGCACACCTGTGGGATGTTCCAAATAAGTGTTTGATGAGCATTCCTCAACTTAATCAGTATTTATTGCCACCTTTCCCAACTTCTTTGTCACGTGTTGCTGGCATCAAATTCTAAAGTTAATGACTATTTGCAAAAAAAAAAAAATGTTTATCAGTTTGAACATCAAATATGTTGTCTTTGTACCATATTCAACTGAATATTGGTTAAAAATTATTTGCAAATCATTGTATTCCGTTTATATTTACATCCAACACAATTTCCCAACTCATATGGAAACAGGATTTGTAGATCAGTCCCTAACCGTCCAATCAGATTGCTCTAATGCCCTACTTATGTTGCCTACAGCCACGGGGGGTATATTTGCATGCTATCTTTGGGATTGTTATAAAATGTCGTAATGCAGCTTTTTCAGACATTAAGAAATTTGGGATTTAACTTACTAAAACCCATCAGGTATATACATTGTATAACATGGACATACAGCACTGTGCATAAACTAGTGATAAGGAAAGCACTTTACGGGGATTTTGTGACATCAGTATTTCCGCATGCAATTTCTGAGGGAATTACAATTCCTTATAGTTCACTTCAATTACGTTTATGGCACACTTACCCAACTGTTCTGCAAGCAGCCTTCCGCTATCAACGGACACCACCCGCTCCTCATCCATATCACACTTATTCCCAGCCAGAACCACTTGCGCGTTATCCCACGAGTACGTTTTTATCTGGGTCGACCTGCAATTGACAACAAGACACAGTTGGGCAAGTTGTTTTGTGGGTCACTGCGTTGCATAGAATCTCCCAAGGAGTCAACGTGAACAGAGAGATGGACAGGATGTAGAGGTGGTCCGCCATTTGGGCCGTGATTGCATCATCGTTCGCTGCGTTAGTCACGGTCAGGAAAGTGGGTCAAGTGCTGTTCTGGGCTGAACATTTGTGGTTCGGTTTATTGTTTTCTTGTCGTCACAACTCGTCCTCTCATTTGTTCCATGCTTCAACTTACTAACATGCTCAATGTGTGACACCACAAGCGCAAAGGTTTAACTTGTAAATGTCTCCTATTATAATAACATTATAACGCCCTGCGTCCAAACAGAATGTCAGTGTTTGCAGAAAAGTCACAGTGACCTACTGCATTTAGAGAAAGAGCTTAAGGAGCAAATATCTCCTGTGGTGGATGCTGCTGCAGCCTTAACTAAAAGTAGGCCAGCGAACACACCGCCGCTCAAAAACATGAGCGAGAGCGATGGCGCGACATGACGAGTCCGAGGGACAAATGAGATGTTGCCACTCGTCTTCTTTGTTTAAAAGATGTGCTTTACTTGAATAGAAACTATGTGCATTACATGGTGCTGTGAGTGGAATGTGTGTGTCATTGACAGGATATGAAGACGTCACACGGTTTAATTCAGGAGCAGCTGAGGAAGGAATGGTTGCCATGGCAATTCTTTTTTTCTTTTCTGCTACATGTCGCAGGGTAAAATGGCAGGGGGGGGTGGGGGGGCGGAATAAGAGTCAGCGGCGCTTAAGTCAATAGAGAACACATCCGTCTGTGCATGGGTATGGATTGTGTTTCTCAAGGTAATGATTGTTACATAGACAAAGGTCAATCATAAGTATTGATGAAAATATCGGGATAGGTGTCAACATTGATGAATCAGTCTTTACCATATTGTATCTCAGAAAGCAGTTCATTATATTATCTCTAGGGAAAATATCCTACCACTATGGAAATGAGACTTGGATAGTAGTCAGTGTGCAGCTCGTACAGCAGTAAAGATTTGGAGTCTTCCGAAAATAAAATCAATCATAATATCATCAATAAATATTGTCAATAGGACTATAACAGTTTTAGTACCAGTCAATTGATTCAGGTTTAGTTTTGAACTCTTGTTTGTTTTAGTACAGATGTCCCTCACCACATCGTGCTTTGAAGTTTGCCACTTCACTCTATAACACATTTTTAAAGCATGCTTTAGATCCAAATTTAGCATAAAATATGCTACATGAACTAAAAATATCAATACTACAGTAGTATTGACCACTAGATAAGACCAAACTTATTAGAGCATGCGCTTTCAAAATTGTGGCCACTGATTGGCTCAGCCGTACTATATTAGATTAAACAAGTGTGAAGGTGACTATGTGGATGTTATTTCATGTTGAGAGGGTTCCGAAATTGTTAAAGTCATACTCACTGTAGAGGGTCGTAAACAGGTTTTTATGCCCTCGCTATAAAAATATTCGATTTACAATGAATAATTCCTGCATTTAGAATGGTCAGGCTAAAAAAGGGTTTCATTTACTTTGCCTTGTGATGCTCAAGGGTGGTGGGAAGCCAGGAATATTCCATTGTTGAACATAAACCCTAAAAATGTCTAACAGTCATTAACTATTATTGTTTTTTGTGATTTGGCTATGTAAGCTTTAAGTATAATATTTCCTACTTTTATAAGAGTCTTCCATGCAGCATTTATGTTACCTATTTTGGATAGCATTCACTTTGCCTTTGTTTCAATTACATTATTTCCAAATGTTGGTAATGTAGTTTCCAAATCCTTTATTGTCATTGTGCGCTTACTGTAAATGACAATAACAATACTTTCCACCGTTATAGATCATCCTCTGCCACCATTACTTCAAGATAGTAATTTACTGTATTTTACTGTTATATTACTATCATTTTTGCAGATGCTATTTTGTTTGAATTGCATAGATGTTAGTGAAATTAGTGAGTAAAAAAAAAGCTCATTCACCATGTTGGGCCTATTGAGCACAGCTTCCAGTTACTAACAGTGCGTTGCATTTACTAGTGTGAAAATGCAAGTACAAAAAAGAAGTGCACAAATCTAAACACAACCATGGTCTCATTAGTCCCGCCCTTTTAAGCACTGTCTAGGTCAGCCAATCAGCTCCCAGAATGCCTTTGTGTTCTACCCGAGCTGTGTCTATGTAATTAGTCTATTCATGTTATGTTTCCCTTCGGTCTGTTTGTTATGACTGCCTTCTAATTGTTGTCCCCCCTCAGGTTCTGCTTGTTCTGCTCTTCTACACCTCCCTCCATCCACTACAGTAGTATGCAAGTTGGATGTCGTACTGTATGTACACACCTCCCGGCTTCAACTGTGCGCCCTGTTCCATGACGTGCAGCAGATATTTTTTTGCCTTGACAAGCAAGCTTGTGTCACGTGATGTTATGGAACTGATGAGCAGCAAGTCGACATCAGCCTTAATGGTAATTGTCAGTCCAGTAAGCATCTAGGTCAAAGGTCCAAAGGCTGTATAAGCTACGGAGTTGCTGTATGTAAGTATTTTTTGTGTTGTTTTTAGAGCGACATTGACAACCTAGAAACCTGGTTGCTCAAGATGGCTCACTGTGGCCCATTTAAGAAACAATATTATTTGAGCTTGCGTGTGACCTATGGATGCATCAGACATGTTACGGTATAAAATACATACAACCGAGACTCACCAGTCCTGCACGGCGCCAAAGGACTCCTCGTTGGTGATGTCATACATGAGGATGAAGCCCATGGCGCCGCGGTAGTAGGCCGTGGTGATGGTCCTGTAACGCTCCTGGCCTGCTGTGTCCTACACACACGCACACACACACACACACGTTCTGTTCACTGTCATGCTCATGCCATCGTTAATCAGATTGCAAGGCAGCATAAACCATATAGGCTGCTGTGCACACATTTAATCACATCTTTGTATTGTGTTCATGATGCAGACATTGTTCTGCTGATTGTCTGTCATTCTGCACTCAAACGAACAGTGACTCATTTGTGTCTCTTTTCAGGCTTTGCCATTTTAGCTGTGAACAAAGTTCAGCTTATAATAATAAAATGATGACACATTCTGTCTTTAAATGAGTAAAATGGTATTCAGTGATACATGTTCCCATTGTAAGCTAAATAAATATTTAATCCACTCCAGGGTTAAACTGTGTTATAAAACACAAGTTTATTTATGTTTTTGATTGGTTATACCTTCTCTGCATCCTAAATAGTGCTGTTCCTGGAACCTTTATGGTCAAGTTGTCCATGTTTAGAAACACATATTCCAAAAGGAACTAATAGAAATAGCATTCGTTTCTGTCACGGCCCGGGCGCATTCCAATGCGCACTCGTCTGTGCGCTCTGCTGATTGCACCTCCAAGAGCGCACCTGTGCGCGCCACTCCTGCAGAAGCTGCGCCGGTGCCCAGCTGCAATCAATCGCCAGCAATCAACGCATCTGAAGCTGATGAAGAGATCTGCTTTCTTAAGCCGGCACAACCTGCTATCCGGCGCCAGAAAGTAGCTAGCTGTCCTGTACAGTAAGCCAAACCAGTCTAGCTCTATGCATACTCTCTCTCTGTGCTTCTCCCCCTCCGTGTTGATTTATCTCATGTTTTCTTGTCGATCCAACAGCCTCCGTTCGTTACGAGCTGTGCGTCTTGCCTCCCCGCGTTCCCTCTGCCTCCCTGACTGCCTCTTGGATCTCGACCTCCCGCCTGGACACGGACCTTCAACGCCCCACTATAGCCCCGACTTTCTGACTGCGACGGACCTCCGAGCTCTGCCTTGTCCCTCTTGATCTTCAGCCTCTTGCTCAACACTACCGGTATCACCACATAGTCTCACACACACACACACACAATTTGGATTCGCCACACTCCTTTTCCTTTGTTTATATATATTATTATTTGTTAATTATAAAAGGTGAAACTGCCAATGATTGTCACACACACAATAAGTGCAGTGAAATTATCCTCTGCATTTGACTCATCCCCACAGGAGAACAGTGAGCATTAGCGGTGGCCACGCCCGTTAATCATTTGGTGATTTAACCCTCAATTCCAGCCCTTCATGCTGAGTGCCAAGCAGGGAGGTAATGGGTTCCATTTGTATAGTCTTTGGTATGACTCGGCCGGGATTTGAACTCACGACCTACCGATCTCAGGGCGGACACTCTAACCACAAGGCCACAGACATAGATAGATAGATAGATAGATAGATAGATAGATAGATAGATAGATAGATAGATAGATAGATAGATAGATAGATAGATAGATAGATAGATAGATAGATAGATAGATAGATAGATAGATAGATAGATAGATAGATAGATAGATAGATAGATAGATAGATAGATAGATAGATAGATAGATAGATAGATAGATAGATAGATAGATAGATAGATAGATAGATAGATAGATAGATAGATAGATAGATAGATAGATAGATAGATGGATGGATGGATGGATGGATGGATAGATAGATAGATAGATAGATAGATGGATAGATGGATAGATGTGTTTAATATCCATCCATTTTCTACCGCTTATTCCCTTTTGGGGTCGCGGGGGGCGCTGGCGCCTATCTCAGCTACAATCGGGCGGTAGGCGGGGCACACCCTGGACAAGTCGCCACCTCATCGCAGGGCCAACACAGACAGACAACATTCACACTCACATTCACACACTAGGGCCAATTTAGTGTTGCCAATCAACCTATCCCCAGGTGTATGTTTTTGGAAGTGGGAGGAAGCCGGAGTACCCGGAGGGAACCCATACATTCACGGGGAGAACATGCAAACTCCACACAGAAAGATCCCGAGCCTGGATTTTGAACCAGGACCTTCGTATTGTGAGGCAGACGCACTAACCCCTCTACCACCGTGAAACCCATATATATATATATATATATATATATATATATATATATATATGTGTGTGTGTGTATATATATATATATATATATATATATATATATATATATATATATATATATATATATATATATATATATATATATATATATATATATATATATATATATATATATATATATATATATATATATATATATATATATATATATATATGTGTGTGTGTGTGTGTATATATAGTATTATATACATATATAAATAAAACATAGAGTTATGTATGTACACATAACAGTTTTAGAGTCAATTTGTGGCCAACATAAAACTTTTATAATGGTACAGGCAGTGTTACGTAACATTTTAACATTCTTACAATTGTGAAAATAGTAGACCGATCACCTTTTGACGCTTGACTGAGACATTCTTTTTTTGCTGTCGATGTACTTAGCAGCCAGGACAAAGACTCGTATGTTTAATTTGGCGAAATTCCCCTCGACGGAGTTGATCGATCAGCCTTTGGTGATGAATGGATAACTTTAGTATCCAATGGTAGCGGCAGCCATATTTTACTGAGCATCCGGGATATATTTCCAACGTCTTGTGTTGGATCTTATTAGATTGACTAAAGGTTTGCAGGTGTTGGCCTCAGCTGGTGAAAAACCTCCTGGTAGGAGAACAAACGCCAGCTGCACTTTTGGCAACAAAACCTGAATGAAAATACTGACGTTTGCCTGATCATGAAGGAGTACATATGGGCTAATGTTTACTTGCCGTTTGCTACTAGTTACATAATGAACAACATGCCTGTGCTGCACAGTTGTTCCGCCTACAGCAAAGTGTGTTTTGCGGGCGTCTGTGAATCATGATGGAGGACTTTTGGCTGATCCACTTGGCGCCGGTTATGCTCATGCTTTGCTCTCTGTCGGCATGCACATGGCAACAACGGCAGCGTAGCCAAAGGACCGCTCTGACCTTCATTCTGCAGAGATGGAGCTCGCAGTACACACACACACACACACAGCAGCGACCTTTTAACCGCATGCAATGACGAAAAAAAAGACACATTTTGTGCACGGACGATAATGTTTCATTGCAGACCTGCCTTTAACTATTACAAGATTTTACAAGATGCTACTAGCTTTTTAGTCTTGGGTTCATCAGACAGTGGCGCCGTGTGCTACTCTAATTTCCTTTTGTTCTCATTTAAAAAGACAGAGTATGACTGGAAATAAAAACTGCTGAGTCATGCAAATTGGAGCTCAATGAAAAACTGGACGCGTGCGGCTGACGGGAAATTAATCAATCTAATCGGCTGACGGCATCAAGTGGAAATGCGGTGGGCGGAGGCTGAATCCCGACTCAACATTTGAGCATTTAAGCTCATTTCTGCAAAGCTCGGACAATCGTAGACAAGAGGAGTCACTTGGCACGCTCAAGTAGCGGGGCTGACTGATTGCTGACATGTCACACAGATCTGCAACTTTCACACAGCAAACCAATATCCTTTAATTAGTTTATTGCTGTAGATGCAGCATCTGATGTGACGCATAAAATACAGCAACAATTGCATTCAGCACAACAGGACGTTAGAAATAAGTCTTGGGTGTCAAACTTTCTGACCTTCCCTTTTACACAATGAAGGGACTGGCCACTTTTACGGCTGGAACGTTACTTCAGAAGTTCGACTTTACCCCCCAAACTCTCTCTCTCGTGCTGTTCATAAAGAATTACGTAAAAAAGGCAGCTTTTGCTGGTAGCGTGAAAGAGGGCCATTAGCTGCTACGGCTAGCTTGTTATCGACTGGTTGGTTAATTACTTGTCATTAAAAGGAGCGTAAGCGTGACAATGATAAATATGTTAATGTTCAAAAGTCATTTAAAAAATTGCCTATTATTACAGTAGCCAATATATGTTGGTAACTACATCGTATTCCAATGTTATGTCTTCTTTCTACTAAATTCACTCAATTTATTGGATTATTTTTCTTGGTCACATCACACATTTGTGAGTATATCCCCTTACTACACTTAGAACTTTTTCTTGTAACATTCTTTCTTTTTTCTTGAAGAAATATGACCATTCTCCTCACCATTACAACTCTTTTCCCGGAACATCCCAACTTTATTCATTTAATATTACCGCTTGTTTTCTTTTAATATGACTTAAAAAACCTGTCTTCTCGGAAATTCCGACATTTTTCTACAAAAAAATACGAATTCTCTTTTTTTTTTTCATTGCATCTATGTTCTTGAAATGGCACGACTCCATTTGTGTAATATTATATTATATTTTTATAACAATAGTTTTATTTGCACAATATTATGACGTTCTAAAAAATACCATGTTTCTCATAATTTTCCATTTTTTATAAATGTAAATTTGAGAAAAACAACTTTACTTTCATATCTTAAAAAATAAATCATAACCGTGTGACACCGTATGCAATAAAGACCTTTTGTAATTCTAAGACTTTTTCCTCAAGAAATATAAACACTCTTCTAACATTACAACATTTTTCTTGACATGTCGACTTTTGTATCGTAACATACTAACTATATATTCTTTTAACATTACAGCTTTTTTCTCTTAATAAAAATTTGCGAGAAAACATGACTTCTCGGAAATTGTGACTTTTTAGCAAAAACATTTGACTTCTAATTTTTTTTTTAACTTTACTACAATGTTCTTGTAACTGCACAACTTAATTGTTTTAAGATATATTTTTATGACATTACAGTTTTGTTTGCGCAATAGTGTCCTATGACTTGGTTCTAAAAGAATACCAGGTTTCTCGTGATATCCTGAATTTTTCTTGTAAGATTCCATAGTTTTTTTCTTTGTGATGTTACATTTTCACAATATTGAAAAAAAAATGCTTGTTAACAATACGACACACAATATGCCAGTATATCTTTTTGATAAACTGCCATATGCTAACTATTAGCGGTGGGAATCTTTCGGCACATTACGATTCAATTACGATTCAGGAGCTATGATTCGTCTTTATTTTTGTACATTGATACGGTTTTACTTTTGTTTTAATTTCACTAGATAAAAGTTTATTACTTTCAACTTTAAAAACATTGTATGTAATAAGAAACAGTTGAATAAATTTGCACGTTTATCAAATGAATAAAAATGTGTGCAAAACTGAAACACAAGTGCCCTATAATAAAGGAGCTGGTTGGATTTCTTTGTGAGGTGGCCTGTAGCGGTCAATCAAATTTTAGAATTGTCTGCATTGCTTTATTTACAGTAAATACATAGATTACTGACGTTCACTAATCGATTTTATAACCGTCCACGTCCGAATTGCAATGCATCTAAAAATTGATTATTTTCCCCACCTCTGCTATTCATACCCATTATGGCATGATTATTACCCAAACAACTGCATTAAGAGCTTCTTTCTTTTAAATAGGCTCCAGCCCTCCGCGACCCTGAGAAAGACCCTCCATCCATCCATTTTCTACCGCTTGTCCCTTTTCGGGGTCGCGCAAGGGGTGCTTCAGCCTATCTCAGCTGCATTCGGGTGGAAGTCGGGTACACCCTGGACTAGTCGCCACCTTATCGCAGGGCCGCTGAGAAGGACAAGCGGTAGAAATTGGATGGTGGGATGGATGGAAATAGAGATGTCCGATAATATTGGACTGCCGATATTATTGGCCGATAAATGCTTTAAAATGTGATATCAGAAATGATTTGTATCGGTTTAAAAAAAAAAAAAAGTATTACTTTGTATAAAACGCCGCTGTATGGAGTGGTACATGGACGTAGGGAGAAGTACCTTAAAAGGCCTTTGCATGCCGGTCCGATCACATATCTACGACTTTTCACACACACAAGTGAATGCAAGGCATACTTGGTCAACAGCCATACAGGTCACACTGCGGGTGGCCATATAAACAACTTTAACACTGTTACAAATTTGCACCACACTGTGAACCCACACCAAACACAAATGACACACATTTCGGGAGAATATCTGCACCGTAACACAACAGAACAAATACCCAGAACCCCTTACAGCACTAACTCTTCTTGGACACTACAATATACACCCCTTGCCTCAACCCAGTCCACCTCAACCTCCTCATGCTCTCTCAGGGAGAGCATGTCCCAAATTCCAAGCTGCTGTTTTGAGGCACGTTAATAAAAATAATGCACTTTGTGACTTCAATAATAAAAATGGCAGTGCCATATTGGTATTTTTTCCATAACTTGAGTTGATTTATTTTTGAAAACCTTGTTACATTGTTTAATGCATCCAGCAGGGCATCACAACAAAATTAGGCATAATAATGTGTTAATTCCATGACCGTATATATCTGAATCGGTTGATATCGGAATCTGTAATTAAGAATTGGACAATATCGGAATATCGGATATCGGCAAAAAAGCCATTATCGGACATCTCTAGACGGAAACATTGATTTGTGTGACAGAGGAGCTATTAGCTGCTAATGATAGCTTGCTAATTAGTTGCTATACATGTTTTCATCAAACTGAATGTAAGCACGAGATTGATGAATATGTTAATGTTCAAATGTCACTTACAACATTATAGTATCCAATGAGTGTTGTTAATAGATTGTGTTCCAATGTGGGCCCAAAAATAATTTCAGCGCGTTGGTTTTTTTAGGCACAATCCTACTTGAAATCAAGCTACACTCAATGATGAATATCTCAATGTATTAATAGAGCACTGATGACATCATCCTGGAGGCTTAACCAGCCACTTAACTGCAAGTCTCAGCTGCATCTGGGCTCAATTAGAGGCAGTCAAGCCAGTCTACTGGATGCAATTTAAACACACACGACCCGTCTCGTCGGTGTTGAGATTCACTTTACAGTCCTTCAAGAGTTGAATGTCAGGGTCTGGCTTAATTGCTGCAAAAGAGTGTAACTATGACATGAGAACACGATCTCTGCAGGAACGTTAACCTTCAGTGTGAAATTGAAAAGAGGGACGAGAACTGAGATATTACACTGCAGCTCCTAATTAACGAAGCTTCAGATGATCATCACTTCCAAGCACACACACATTCGCGGGAAGGTGTTGCGTGCGTGTTGTTCCCCACTGGGCGCCAAGCTGACACTTACTAGTCTCTTGTCAGAAATGTTCAGGGTTCCATCTGTCTCTCATCACAAAGACACAATGCAAGATTGCCCTTAAGATGGCGGGTTTTATATATACATATATATATATATATATCAAGAAGCGAACAGATGTGCCACACCCTGCTAGTGTTGCAGTCTTTGTAGTCGTTTTTAAACAAAAACATGAAGCCCTGACCTCTCACCGCAACTAAAATGTTCCTAATTGATGAATGAAGATAAGGAAAGAGGCAGAGTGAGCGAGCAAAGATAGATGGAGATAAGATGAGAAAAAAAGGGAGTGTAAGGTCGCTTTTTAAAGCTCCCACTTGTGTTGATTAAAATCAATGTGCAGAATAAATCCAAAGCTGACAGGAACATTCCGTACCCATATCTGCAGCTTGATCCTCTTGTCGTTTTTGTACACCGTTTTCACTTTGAAGTCGATGCCCACGGTGCTGACAAAGGCCGAGGTGAAGGCGTCGTCAGCGTAGCGGAAAAGGAAGGACGTCTTGCCCACGCTGCTGTTGCCGATGATCAGTAGCTTGAACATGTAGTCAAAGTTTTGGTCGCCGCCCTCACCCTTCCCTTTTGCATCCTGAGTGGCAGCCATCTGCAGTAGCATATAGAAAAAGTGGAGGAGAAGGAGTCTTTCAAGGTACCTTTTTAAGGGTGCAATGGGGTTGCAGCTTTAAGCACAGTGATGAACATTTTTTTGGGTTATTATTATTTTTCCTGGTCACATCACACATTTGTAAATATTCACTTAGATAAAATTAAAACATCCCAACTTTTATTGAAAAAATTTGACCATTCTTCTGTCATTACAACTTTTCTATCGTAACATAGCAACTTTTTTATCGAAACATCCTAACTTTATATTTTTAATATGACAACTTTTTTCTCCTAATATTACTTACATGTTTCACAAAAAATGCAACTTTACTTCTCTTACATTGCAACAATGTTCTTGCAATAGCACAACTTTATTCATGTAATAGTGCAGTTGTTTGTATGCATTAGTATGACATTGTTCCAAAACCATACCACGTTTCTCGTAATATTCTCACAATTTTTCTTGTAAAAATTCTCAGTTTTTTCCTTGTAACGTTGCATTTGTGTAGACTTTATTTTCACTATTTATATAAAAAAAAAAAGAACGTTTCATAACAATATGACACTACATGCAATATGCCAGTTTAGTTTTTTAATTCATATGACCCCATTCCTGGGTGGATCTCTTAGAACAGGGGTCAGGAACCTTTTTGGCTGAGAGCCATGGAACCCAAATAGTTTAAAATGTATTTTCGTGAGAGCCATATAATATTTTTTTAACACTGAATACAACTAAATGTCTGCATTTTTATGTAAAACCAACATTAGGGTATAATACGTCTGTTGTTCTTTTTCATAACATTTTTATTCTGAAGCTAACTAATAATGAATAAAATACTTCTTACCATTCTTGACTTCTTGAACAGGTGCGGTATGAAACGGATGGATGGATAAAAATGCATGAGATTTTTTTATATTTTGAACGTTATTTTTAACACTGATTACCAGTGGAACTATTCATTACTTATTGTGTTGAGCAATGTCACCTAAGATTTATCCGAGAGCCAGATGCAGTCATCAAAAGAGCCACATCTGGCTCTATAGACATAGGTTCCCTACCCCTGTCTTAGAAGGTGGGGGATTAATCATTTTTGCAATGCAGTTGCACCACTCTATAGCAACTGACACTGGTCAAATTTGGAATTGCCACTAAACACATTTTAAGATACTCAACACACTACTGGCTGCTAAAGTGGATAGTGCAATTCGTCATGATTCATGTGTCTTTAAACCGTGACAAATGGGGCCATATCAATCACCTTCCAACTGTATGCTAGTTATTAGGGTTGCTAAAAAATGTATTCACATTTTAATAATGATTCTAATTATTCGGATTCTTAACCGTTTCATAATTTTCAAGAATCGATTAAAAATACATATACATATTAGGATTTTTTTTAAATATTATTACATAATATAATATATTATGTCAATATATATTAATGTATGACTATTTATATAAATGGGTTGTACTTGTATAGCGCTTTTCTACCTTCAAGGTACTCAAAGCGCTTTGACACTACTTCCACATTTACCCATTCACACACACATTCACACACTGATGGAGGGAGCTGCCATGCAAGGCGCCAACCAGCACCCATCAGGAGCAAGGGTGAAGTGTCTTGCTCAGGACACAACGGACGTGACAAGGTTGGTACTAGGTGGGATTTGAACCAGGGACCCTCGGGTTGCGCACGGCAACTCTCCCACTGCGCCACGCCGTCCCTCAAACATAAACATATTAAACATAAACATATATATACACATTCACACATACATATATACACACATACATATATACACATACATACATATATACACACGTATATAGACGTGTATATATACATATATATGTATATACACATATATACACACACTTATATAGATGTGTATATATACTGTATGTATATACATATATATACATTATATATACACATATGTACATATATATACATACATATATAGACACATGTGTACATATATATATATACATACATATACACACATATGCATACATTTATATATATATATATATATATATATATACATACACTTTTTAAATGTATTTTAAAATATGTTTTTAGGCCATCTCTGCACTTTTTCACTGCGCCATATACATCAGCGGCCAAGAGTAGCTTTTGTCACTTGTTTTGAAAAGGTTTCATTGTTTTTATATGAAATAATATATTTCGAGAATCGGTTTGAATCGAGAATTGAGTTGAAACAAGAATCGATTCTGAATCAAATCATCACCCTGGGAATCGGAATTGGAATTGTGTGTAGATGGCCTATGCCTACTAGTCAAACCCATTATGGTATGTTTATTACTCAAATACCAGCATGATGATGGCCTTTAGAAGAGAGAGAACATGCTGATTTTTGTGGATGAATCACTACTCTGTATTAATTTCTAAAATTGGAGTGAAAGAAAAAACATATCTGCTGCGGGGCACCGCCTCCTCTGCCTGTGTATGCATCCACAGCCATCACTGATTGTCTGCAAATACTTCTATTTTTATACTCATTTCTATGACAGCCAGTCAGGAGAGGACACAGTCATCTTTGCTCCAAGGTGAACCGTGCAGACAAAACCATCACTGCACTCATTGGTGCCAAACGTGCAGCTTTGCTCTTCCTATTCATAGTATACACAAATATGTTTTCAATGTATCCATCTGCATGCACATCTTTGCAAGGGCATGTCATAAAACAGCTGTCACACATGCTATTGAATAATATATGGATCATAATGACTGATATAAAAAAGGGGGATGCGGTGGGGGGGGGGGCGTGCTGGCTAATGCTAGCAATCTGATGGTGAGGTCATTTAATGAATTATCAAGCATTCATTGATGAAGCTAGCAGTATAGTATTAGGACATGATAAAAAAAACAAACCTGTGTCGAAGGCTTTGGCTCGATTTCAGTCGGTGCCAAATAAATGTTCTGCCTTTATTTCCCTATGAATTATTTTCTTTTTCTTTTTTCCTTCCCACCCTCCGCGTCGCTCGTTGTCAGTGTAGAAGCGATTTCAGCACCGGGGAGCTGTTCCAACCACATCTCGCCCGCCCTCTTCAGTAGCGCTCTGACGTCATTGCCGAGCATCATGGGAGTTGCAGTTTTCATCCCACTCAAACCCGGAAGTGCCGCACCGTTTTTTATTTTTTATATATAAATATAGAGAGAGCGTTGACTGCATGGCTATGTTAGCATTAAACGCGTTACATCTGTCCACAGGTGTGTTATTTACGACAGAGAACCAGTACAAAGCAGTAATAATAAATAACCCCTTGAAGGCTCATGTTTAATGAGCGTCGTAAATATGGCTTCCATAGCGTGACAAACATAGCAAACATCGCCAATGACAGTGTTGAATATTGTGTCCTACCTTCCCGTACAAGTCCATTTTTCCCCCCACGGCGCGTTGGCGGGATTATTTATTTGCCGTCTTTTCAGGACGTCTTCTTTTACGTCACTTTAGCATCCCCGCCCCCAATCAGTAATAATAAAAAAGGCCTGGTGAATATCATTACGGGGGCTCTCTTTGATGTGAATAAAGCCGTACTAAACATGGAAGATAATAACAGGAGGTAGTTACTATGGAGTGATTTGTTTACCATATTAAGAGAAGGCACGCTTGCATAACACACACACGGTCGGGCAAAAGTACAGAAACATACTTTAAATAATTTATGTCCAGTCCAGGTAGGGAGCACACATTTATTAACCGAGTCTTCTTGCGAATGTTTGCCCAAATTTACCACATCTTATTATTATTATTATAATTGATATTATTATTATTTATTAAATTTTTTATTGAACAACAAACACACATTTATAATTCGCACAAAAGTAAAGGCACTTTCAACATCAAATAAAGAAAACTAAAAGCAATTAGAGCTGGAGTTGAGTTGAGTTTCAGTTTATTTGGAACATGCAGCATACAACATGATACATCACAATTTCCAGTTTCTCTATTCAACATGTGCGAAAAGGAGTAGGAAGAAAAGGAGCTTATTTAATCCTACCCCTTTTCTTTTACATAACAGTTGCTAAAACTTTTGCTCACTTCCTGTTCTCAATCTATTCACAATAAACTCCATAAGTAATCACAATAAAAATAAATAATAATTGGTGAAGTAAGTTATATTTCATATGATGAGATGAGTAAGATTATTTTGAGAATGGATGAAAACAATTCAGAATGTTTATCATGGTTCCTCTAATAATACTAAAAAAAATTAAATCACTTTAAATGTTTTTAACAAGAATGTTTTTTTTCATAACATGGTCATGCCTAGTTTCTCTTGTTATATTACTGTTTATTTTTATTCCCACTGTTGCTTTTTATTTTTATTCTTACTGTAATATTTTTCTAGTTTGTTTCCATTTATACCCCCGTTATTTACTTTTTAAATTGATCTCAACTCTGTACACTGCTGCTGGAATTTTAATTTTACTGAAAGAACTCTCCTGAAAGAATCAATAAAGTACTATCTATCCATCTATCTATCTATCCATCCATCCATCCATCCATCCATCTATTTAAGGGCTTTTGTACTCTTAATCCTTATCCCTACTTAAAAATGCACACATTTAATTGTATTCAGTGTTAAAAAATATTATATTGCTGTCACGGAAATACATTTTGAAATATTTGGCTTTCATGGCTCTCTCAGCCAAAAAGATTACCCAACCCTGCCTTTAGCCAATTAGAAAATGTAGGCCTTACTTTCATAAATCGACATTTACGTGGATTTTTTATTTTTTTTTGCCTGGAGCATAATAATGTACACTCTCCTACATTCGTAATCCACCACTTCTAATTTTTTGCTTGCTTCCTTTCGTTTTTAGCCATTTTGTGTCGTATTCCCAAGCAAATGGTGAAGTTATTTACTTTTGACTTTTTCAATTCGATCTCAATTCTGTACACTGCTGTTGGAATTTTAATTTTCCTGTGGGAACTCTCCTGAAGGAAACAATAAAGTACTATCTATCTCTCTCTGTCTCTCTCTCTCTCTCTCTATATATATATATATATATTAGGGCTGCGAATCTTTGGGTGTCCCACTATTCGATTCAATATCGATTCTTGGGGTCGCGATTCGATTATATATCGTTTTTTTTAATTCAACGCGATTCTCGATTAAAAAACGATATTTTTCCGATTCAAAACGATTCTGTATTCATTCAATACATAGGATTTCAGCAGGATCTACCCCAGTCTGCTGACATGCTAGCAGTGTAGATTAAAAAAAAAAAAACTTTTATAATTGTAAAGGACAATGTTTTATCAACTGATTGCAATAATGTAAATTAGTTTTAACTTTTAAACGAACCAAAAATATGACTTGTTTTATCTTTGTGAAAACATTGGACACTGTGTGTTGTCAAGCTTATGAGATGCGATGCAAGTGTAAGCCACTGTGACACTATGTTTTTTTATTTTATAAATGTCTAATGATAATGTCAATGAGGGATTTTTAATCACTGCTATGCTGAAATTATAACTAATATTGATATTGTTGTTGATAACATTCATTTTTGTTTCACTACTTTTGGTTTGTTCTGTGTCGTGTTTGTGTCTCCTCTCATTTGCTCTGTTTATTGCAGTTCTGAGTGTTGCTTGGTCAGGTTTGGTTTTGGAATTGGATTGCATTGTTATGGGATTGCTGTGTAGTGGTTTGTTGGATTGATAAAAATAAAAAAATAATAATAATAATCGATTTTTTTCCACACTCCTAACATATATATATATATATATATATAGATAGATAGATAGATAGATAGATAGATAGATAGATAGATAGATAGATAGATAGATAGATAGATAGATAGATACTAGATCGTAATTTATTGATTACTTCAGGAGAGTTTGCAGTCGTCCATATTGGATCAAAGTTATGTAGAATAAGAAGTTTTTTGGGAATAGTTAAAAGTTGATAAAGAGGTGGAACTTTTCTAGAAGGTTTGGTGGGAGAGGAAAGGTCGCAGTGGCGCCATCTTGCGTCCGGCATTGTAGCTTGCTCGGCAGAATGTTGTGGCCGCACGCGGGTCAGGAATAAGAAAATAAAAAATAAATAATAATGGTAAAAAAGAGTGAATTTAGTCTATCCTAAATTTCATTAGGGCGGTTTATGTATCCAGTTTGACGTATATTATATGCTTCCAGTCTATCGAGCTATCTGCTAGCTAGCTGCTACAGCTAACATTGTTAGCCAGCAAAGATTTCGTCACGCTGTGGGGCAGTTCCAAGGTAAAATAAGACTATTACTAACTTTTAGACTATTAAATACCCACAAACAACACGTGTGTTTAACAAGTGTGTATCTGTCGGTGTCAAACTGCACGTAGCTGTACTGAGTTATCTGCGACGCATACTTCGGTAGTGCAGGAATAGAAAATCTCTTCGCTTCAGTCCAGTGCTTGCATGACGGAGTCACTATTGCTAATTTTGGGTCTTCTTTCTCTCTCTGGGACCAAAATATACTGAAATACATCATTTATTCAAAACCTGGCAACACGAGTCGTCATACTTGCCAACCTTGAGACCTCCGATTTTGGGGCGTGGTTTAGAGAGGGAGGAGTATATTTACAGCTATCCATCCATCCATTGTATACTGCTTATTCCCTTTGGGGTCGCAAGGGGCACTGGTGCCTATCTCAGCTACAATCGGGCGGAAGGCGGCGTACACCCTGGACAAATCGCCACCTCATCGCAGTATGTGTAGAAATCTTTATTCATAATTTAATCACTTGTTTATTTTTGAACAAGTTTTTAGTTATTTCTATATCTTTTTTTCCAAATAGTTCAAGAAAGACCAGTACAAATGAGCAATATTTTGCACTGTTATACAATTTAATAAATCAGAAACTGATGACATAGTGCTGTATTTGACTTGTTTATCTTTTTTTTTCAACCAAAAATGCTTTGCTCTGATTAGGGGGTACTTGAATTAAAAAAAATGTTCACAGAGCGTACATCTCTGAAAAGAGGTTGAGAACCACTGCTCTAAAAGCTGTAGATGTTATCGTCACATATGCATGCACAGTAGATGGCAGTATTGTCCTGTTTAAGATTGTCACAACATTGCTGTTTATGGCAGACAAAGTGCTTTAGGGTAGACGAAAACGTGACTGCTGTTGTTGTGTGTTGTTGCCGTGCTGGGAGGACGTTAATGAGACTGCCTAACAATAAACCCACACAAGAAACCAAGAACTCGCCCTCGATCATTCTACAGTTATGACGTAATTGGGCAGGCACTCTGTTTATATTGTGGGAAAGCGGACGTGAAAACAGGCTGTCGACACATCACTCGGGTCCGCATGGAGCTGGAGGGGGCGTGGCCTCTAGCGCTGCCTGAATTTTGGGAGATTTTCGGGAGAAAATTTGTCCCGAAAGGTTTTCGGGAGAGGCGCTGAATTTCGGGAAGGTTGGCAAGTATGCGAGTCGTCCTGTCTGTGCATCACCATCTTATGCTGCTGACATTTGGCAGCTGTGGTTCATTGGAGTCAAGATAACAGAGTGACTAACTTGCTGACACTAAATATTGACAACAAAGACACTCTTTAGTCTAGTTTTCTGCAAAGTGTACTCGTCACTGTGTTGCCTAATTTTCAGGGATGGATAATCTTTTCTACCAGACAAACTTTACACTGACTACTCTAAAGCAAAGGTTTAATTGATTGAATGAAACTTTTATTATTAGATTGCACAGTACAGTACATATTCCGTACAATTGACCACTAAATGGTAACACCCGAATAAGTTTTTCAACTTGTTTAAGTCGGGGTCCACATTAATCAATTCATGGTAAGGTCCCAACTTTTTTGCATCAGAGACCAGTTTAATGTTGGCGTTATTTCAACGTGTCGCAAATAAATACAGCAAAAATAAGTGTAGGAAAAATACAACTCTTCTTAACACTGAATAAGTGGGGCTTCTTTCTTTGCGATGACATGATCCTCGGCAGCGGACTCTGGATTTAAACTACAATCTGGCACATTCTATATCTTCAATAATGTGCATTGTCTCATGTAACAAAGATATAACAAATGGGGACTTCCTATCGGCAGTTTTATTATACATCTACGTGTTTATTGGATCAGGCAAAAAGTTAAGTCAGAGAAAATGGGTCGTTTATAAATTATTTGTTTCTGGGCAGCCCAGTAATAAATGCATCTCGGACTAGTACCATTGCCTGGACTGGTGGTTGGGGACCACTCAAGCTTTTTTCCACCTCAGAAAACATGTTTCTGCAAGTACCACCATAATGACCAACATTAAAATATGGTACCATAATAGGACAAATGATTCATTAAAAACAAGGCAGAGGTTTTATTTAACAAGTATATTTAATGTTTTTGACCACACAGTTTAAACAGTAACACTGGGTTTGAATATTGGAAGGTAAAACCCTGTATTGAAATCAGGTGATTATTTGGTGTACCACTAGATAGAGCAGTGGTTCTTAACCTGGGTTCGATCGAACCCTAGGGGTTCGGTAAGTTGGCCTCAGGGGTTTGGCGGAGCCTCCGCCGTGGAGGTCAAGACACACCCGACTCATCGTGTAAATAAAAACTTCTCCCTATCTGCATATTAGGGATACCCCCAAACAATGTTCCCTCTAATGTTCCATCTGATTTGCAGGTGTGTAATTAGTTGTGAGTTCATGCACTGTGTTGGTTTTGTTCTTTGAACAAGGTGATGTTCATACACGGTTCATTTTGTGCACCAGTAAAAAAATATATAACTTTGTCTTGGATTTTAAAAAAAAAAAAAAAATTTCACTAAAGACGGGTTAGGACATGGGTGTCAAACTCTGGCCCGCGGGCCAAATTTGGCCCGCCGTGTACTTTCATTTGGCCCTTGAGGCAATATCAAATTAACATTACAGCTGGCCCGCCGCTTTAACGCCACATTCACCGCTACTACTCATACTCGTCAACCCTCCCAATTTTCCAGGTAGACTCCCGAAGTTCAGTGCCCCACCCGAATTTTTCCCGATTTCCCTCAGGGTAACCATGTTGGTGGTGGGCCCTAAAAACACTGCCTTTGGCGTTCTCTACAATCTGTCGCCACGTCCGCTTTTACTCCATACAAACAGCGTGCTGGCCCAGTCACATAATATATGCAACTTATACACACAGACAAGTGAATGCAACGCATACTTGGTCAATCCAATTCAATCCAATCCACTTTATTTATATAGCACATTTAAACAACAATAATGTTTCCAAAGTGCTGCACAGCCATGTTAAAAACAATATTAAAAAACAATATTATGCTCCACCAATGACGTAATAAAAACAAAAAATATATAAATACAAAACCAATATAAAAAAACAAAAACAAAAAACAATATAAAAACAAATATGATTAAAAACAATTTTAAAGGGTAAAATCAATTAAAACCGTAAAATAGAAATCAAAGTCTATAAAAAACACAGCCATACAGGTCACACTGAGAGTGGCCGTATAAACAACTTTAACACTGTTACAAATATGCGCCACACTGTGAACCCACACCAAACAAGAATGACAACCAATTTGGGAGAACATCCACACCGTAACACAACAGAACAAATACCCAGAACCACTTGCGGCACTAACTCTTCCGGGACGATACAATATACACCCCCGTTACCACCAAACCCCGCCGCCGAAAAGAGGCATTCAATTTTTATTTTTTATTTTATTTGATATGCCATTGATATTTTTTAAATTATTATTATTTGAAATTTGATTTTGCATGTGACTATAAAGTTATATAAGCCTTGCTTGTTCAATTTTCAATGCAAAACTTGTTTGGGTCCCTATTAAAAGGTTAATTTGTTCAACCTTGGCCCACGGCTTTGGTCGGTTTTAAAACTTTGGCCCACTCTGTATTTGAGTTCGACACCCCTGGGTTGGGTGAATGTGGATATGAAATTGGTAGGGTTCAGTACCTCCAACAAGGTTAAGAACCACTGAGATAGAGCCTGCTACCTCTACAAAAGTTTGTGAGAATCACTACCGAAAAGTATACCCAAGTTGTATTTCTATAGTACTGTCCCTCTGTTTTTCGAGGCACTGTATGGTAACCATGTGTTTCTTTTAACATTTGGCAGTATCAGGAATGGAGGACTCCATCGAAGTGATCCTTCAGGACTACGGGAACGTCTTCCCCACAAGCAGACCTCACCTGGTGCTGTCAGCCTGCACAGGCACGCTACTCACGGGACTCTACGGAGTCTGGAGCCTCTTCACCATGCCCGGTTTCCGCAAAGTCCCATCAGGCTTGAAGGTTCTTAAATGTTCCTTTATTTGTTTTTTTTTTGTTTTTTTTGTTTTCCTTTAACCTGTGTGTTTGCATTTTCTTTTCTATTGAACATTATTGGAGTTGTGTGATTTAGTGTCAACTTGCACGATAACAGTCATTTGCTTGTTTTGGAGCCTCGTGTGCTCCGTGCTAGCAACATGTGAGGGGAAAAAGCCAGCGGTATGTCTGTATTTGTGATCTGTGATGTTTTTTTGGACATAATGCACTTCTGTTTTTACTATCAGAGCAAGAAATTATTTCGCTGATCGGGAGGTGCTTGTCCTTTTGTGTGGTATGTTGCAGTTTAACACATCATCCTGCTCTGCATTTGATCATGCCAGATATGTGAATACCACACCTTTGTGCCAGGACTCAGTGTACATTATAATCAAGTGCATAACAGAAACATGTGTGTGTGTATGTACTGTGTTCCAGGTTCCCTATTTGCCCTCCAATAGAGATCAGACACGGAACGTTATGAAGCTCCTTGAGGGTCGGACAGGTTGCTTAGCAGATCTGGGATCAGGAGATGGAAGGCTGGTGTGTGAGCCAATACCTCTGATGTAAACAATATAAATCTGCGCTATACACACAGAAGTGTGTGTGATCAAGAATCAAACTTTACAACTGTAATTAAATTTAGCTTTGTAGTCAGACCGTATGGTACCACAGCCAGATGTTATTTAGAATTACAACAGTAGTGTCCACACACTTAAAATTTTTACTCCAAAAAACACCAAATATTACGACATTGTTTTTAATGAAATAGTCGATTGACTGAGGTCGTACAATTTTATAGATGAACGAAATGTTCTGCAAATATTAACTCCTAAATTTAAACGAAAAACTTTTTCTTAAAACAGCGGTGTCAAACACATTTTAGCTTAAGGGCCGCATGAATCAAGGCATAATAGCTTAAAAATACAACTATGACAACTTCACATTTTCTTTTCTTTTTTTACTTTGGCGCAAAATAGAACAAGCACAATATGAACATGAACATATTACTAATAATCCTCTTGACAAAACACTTCAAGTTAGTTAAACATTTTGAGGAAAAAATGAGTAAATCTGCAAAAACACCATGAAGAACACACTGAACTTAGACTTTGTCGCAGAGTATCTAAAAAGCCAATAAACTGTAAGTCACAGTCTATCTCGGATTGAATAAAATACAAAACAGATAATAAATAAAACGTGTTCTAGGTATCAAATACCTCATTTGTTATTTCCACGTATTAATCCTGTGCAAAATCAACAAACCCTGCAAACTGAGGTAGAAACTATTCAGTTAAGTTACTCCCTTCCTTGTAAGCATCACTGAGTATGGATAGAAAAATACAAGCTGTGCAATGCATGAGCAATTTCAACAAACCAAATGTATGAATTAAAGAGACTGGCAGTATTACAGTATATCACACACTCTTTACTTTCTTTAAATTTTCACAGAAGACAATAGTTTTTATAGAACTATATTGAGGTGCAATGTCTCATGCATCCTTTTAAGTGGGGTTAACAATTTTTTAATTTTCTCCTAAAACCTGGCTTTTTTAAGCTTTCACCAATGCATCAATATCAGGTTTCACATCTCGAGAGATAGACATTTTTTTAGGATGTTATCCAAGTGGTTGGGTGTGACTCTTGAGCATAAGCTTTGTTTTGTTGATGCTCATTACAGAAAAAACTTGCTCGCAAAAATATGTGGTTTCCCATTCACTCCCGTGAAAAAATAGGAGGATGATCATTTTTCTTGGAACACTGCACTCTGTGCCTACTGTTTTGTTTTTTGACAGAGACATGTTGTGGGAATGAGAATTCCAAATCACGATGTGTTCGAAGCCGGAGACGTAAAATGGCAGGTTTTACGTTGTGTCGAGTGGGAGGAGCATCAGCGTTGCTTTACTGTGTACCTCTTGCTTACTTGGCCTGTATAAACCGTTTACTTGACTAACAAAATTGCTATTGCGACATCCAGTTGACACATTGAGAACAGCAGGTTATTTCATTTAAAAAAGGCAGCTTATTTTTACACTTAGCAAACCTATATCGCGGGCCGCAGGTTTTACATTCCTGGTTTAAACCATCAGTAAATCTTGCAAAACACCACTTCTACGAGAAATTGTATGCTGTGCTTTGTCTTTGGCTTTCACTTTTTTCAAAATAAGGACCAGCCTCAAAAAATATTATTTTACTTTTCTTTACACTTGCCACAAATATTAGAAATGCTATCTATGGGTTAAACGTTAACTCAAAAAATGTAGCTACGCTGGCCACTATTTAATCCTGGAGCGGATTATTTCCATTTGCATTACAGTAGTACCTCGATTTATAAGTTTCATTGGTTTTGTGAAGGCGCTCTTAACTAAAAAAACTTGTATCTCAAATAACCATCTACCATTGAAATCAATGGTAGATGGTTATAATAATAATAATAATTGGTGCTTGGACGCCAAAAGGGGCACCACGTAACATGCTTAACAATAACAATAAAATAACATTAAAAAATCGGTCAAAGCCTGGGCCCCTGGAGAGGGGGTCCAGACTGAGGCCAAGGGGGAAAAAAAATAACTCATAGCCATAGTACACACCCCTCTTACATGTGTGTAAGAGGGAAACATGAAACATTAAAGAAGACAAAGCACATTAAAGCAGCGGTTACAACCAGCCATTTCTACATACAGCTATGAATAAAAAGTAAAAGAAACATATACACTGTGCTTGGCCTCTGCGGTGTTCGACGCCATCGTCTGCTAGGGTGGAGGGAGCATGGCCAGAGACAGGAGCAGACCCAACAAAGCAACCAGGAGATTCAAGATTGCATCCAAAAGTTCAGTTAGCAGCTTTCAAATTTTTTTAACACTCATTTTGTCCCAAATAGCCAGATAAATAAAAAATACATGTTATACAATATTTCATGTCTTACAGTGTTCACTGTGACAATTGATACGCCAACTAATGGCTGTCTTGTTTGTAACTCAGATGTTTGATTGCAATTTAATGCATAACAATTAGCTGAGAGACAGCTCTTATCTCAAAAACACTTTTTATGTTGAATGCCATTGTATTTCCAATGTGTAACACCTACTCCAAAACAAGAGGTTGACCGGCATGTTTTCTCTTACCGTAGGTGTTTGCCGCCTCATCTGCTGGCTTCAAGTGCACCGGGTTCGAGATCAACTCCATACTGCTAGCATATGCCCGGACAAAGGCCCGATGGACAGGAGTTCCTTCAAGCCAGGCAAATTTTGTTAAAAAAGATTTTTGGAAGGTAAGTACACGAATTGAAGTTGCATTTTTTTTAAAACATTTGACATAGTTGTTTTTTTTACAGACTGATCTCTCAAAGTACAACAACATAACTGCTTTTCTTGCTCCAGGAGCGGTAAGTTGTTTCAGCGTTATCTCCTCCATCATGTTAGTAGTTTGCTTCATCTGCCCTCGTCCGAATGGTCGACAGATGGAAGTGCTGGGCGACAAGCTGCTGAAAGAGCTTCCTGATGGCGCGCTTGTCATCTCTTGTCGCTTCCATTTCCCCTACTGGCCTCACCAGTCCACTGTCGGCTCCGGTCTGGACCAGACGTGGGCCTACGACATTACAGCTGTGCGCAAGGCAGGACTGAGGGAAGTATCTAATGTTGTGGAGGATAGATAAAGGACAGTCCCTAGGTCGGGGGTGTTCAAAGTGCAGCCTGGTAACCATTAATGGCACACACAACACATTCTTATGACAAAATACACACAGGTACAAACATTACACAAACAAATATAGGCAAACCTGCCCCATTCCCCCAAAAATGTTAGCTGTAAAGTAAAATGGTCAAAGACCCGTGCGTCTTACTACATATGGTCTTTGTGGAATTCCGTGCATCATGTCATGATTACCATGTGTACAAATTTCTTGCAGGATGTGGTAAGTTTTTTTTAGCTTGCTAAAGTTCTATTGAGTGACTGACATCTTTACATTTTCCTTGGTACGTCTCTCCCTGGAAAAAGTTTGGACACCCCTGCTCCAGGCTTTACTTAAAAATGACTACTTATTA
>NC_084611.1:32528734-32633734 GCF_033978795.1 Nerophis ophidion
TCCTGGCCCACCTGCAGTCCAGACCTGTCTCCAATCAAAAATATGTGGCGCATTATGAAGGATAAATTACGACATCGGAGACCCGGGACTGTTGAACGACTGAAGCTCTACATAAAACAAGACTGGGAGAGAATTCCACTTTCAAAGCTTCAACAATTAGTTTCCTCAGTTCCCAAACGTTTATTGAGTGTTGTTAAAAGAAAAGGTGATGTAACACAGTGGTGAACATGCCCTTTCCCAACTACTCTGACACGTGTTGCAGCCATGAAATTTAAAATTAATTATTATTTGCAAAAAATAAAAAATAAAGTTTATGAGTTTGAACATCAAATACTTTGTCTTTGTAGTGCATTCAACTGAATATGGGTGGAAAAGGATTTGCAAATCATTTTATTCCATTTATATTTACATCTAACACAATTTCCCAACTCATATGGAAATGGGGTTTGTATATGTATTTATACCTTGGATTAGATTAGATAGATTAGATAGTACTTTATTTAGTCCGTCAGGGGAGTTCTTTCAGGAAAATTACTATTTTCAGCCCAATCCCATTCAAGATCAAACAAACATTACAGGGAGACAGAACAGGATCGCTCACGGGTCTGCTGGCTTCCAGCGCCCCTTACACAAAAGATGAGATATAGGTAAACAAGGGGGAATGGGAGAAAAAAAATAAAAGATTAAAATAAAATAAAAAAATCGGTCTTAGCCTCGGCCCTGGAGAGGGGGTGCAGACTGAGGTCAAGGGAAAAAAACAACTCATAGCCATAGTACACATCCCTCTTCCATGTGTGTAGGACGGAAACATCAAACATCAAAGAACACAGAGGACATTAAAGACATTAAAGCAGCAGATACAACCAGATACTTCTACATACAGCTATGAATAAAAAGTAAAAGAAACATATCCACTGTGGTGGCCTCTAAGGTGTTCCACGCCATCGTCCGCTGGGGTGGAGGGAGCATGGCCAGAGACAGGAGCAGACCCAACAAAGCAACCAAGACAGCCGACTCCACTCTCGGCCAGTGTCCAGTCCGCATGGATGAGCGAGGATACGTCCAAGGTGACTGAGGTGTCCGACACCTGCTCACCCAGTCAAGACACCGCGAAGCCTCTCCATCCCAGCGCTCAGTGCTAGCTCCGCAGCCCTGTCCTCTCATCCGCTTCTCCTCCAGTCCCTCCAAACCGACTCCGGTGTGGCAGACACCCAGCAGCTGGTCTCCATGGCCAAAGGCTCCAGGAAGGCAGATCCAGAAGTCCACAAAAAAAAGCACCACAGAGGTCACGAAAGTGCCACCCCTTGTCACACAGTCCCAAAGGGTCTTGGACCAAAAGGAAAAAAATATAATAACACATGAAACCAAGAGGGAAACACAACAGGATGACACAAGAGCACAGAGCTCCTGCCAACAGCAGCCACTACAGCAGCGCCATCTTGGGGGAAAAAAAAAATAGTTAGAGTGCCACTGATAGTGAAATTACTCTCTGCATTTGTGATAGTGAAATTACTCTCTGCATTTTACCCATCCCCTTGTTCCAGTATATATATATATATATATATATATATACATATATATATCCATCCATCCATCATCTTCCGCTTATCCGAGGTCGGGTCGCGGGGGCAACAGCCTAAGCAGGGAAACCCAGACTTCCCTCTCCCCAGCCACTTCGTCTAGCTCTTCCCGGGGGATCCCGAGGCGTTCCCAGGCCAGACGGGAGACATAGTCTTCCCAACGTGTCCTGGGTCTTCCCCGTGGCCTCCTACCGGTTGGACGTGCCCTAAACACCTCCCTAGGGAGGCGTTCGGGTGGCATCCTGACCAGATGCCCGAACCACCTCATCTGGCTCCTCTCGATGTGAAGGAGCAGCGGCTTTACTTTGAGTTCCTCCCGGATGACAGAGCTTCTCAACCTATCTCTAAGGGAGAGCCCCGCCACACGGCGGAGGAAACTAATTTCGGCCGCTTGTACCCGTGATCTTATCCTTTCGGTCATGACCCAAAGCTCATGACCATAGGTGAGGATGGGAACGTAGATCGACCGGTAAATTGAGAGCTTTGCCTTCCGGCTCAGCTCCTTCTTCTTCACAACGGACCGGTACAACGTCCGCATTACTGAAGACGCCGCACCGATCCGCCTGTCGATCTCACGATCCACTCTTCCCTCACTCGTGAACAAGACTCCTAGGTACTTGAACTCCTCCACTTGGGGCAGGGTCTCCTCCCCAACCCGGAGATGGCACTCCACCCTTTTCCGGGAGAGAACCATGGACTCGGACTTGGAGGTGCTGATTCTCATTCCGGTCGCTTCACACTCGGCTACGAACCGATCCAGCGAGAGCTGAAGATCCCGGTCAGATGAAGCCATCAGGACCACATCATCTGCAAAAAGCAGAGACCTAATCCTGCGGTTACCAAACCGGAACCCCTCAACGCCTTGACTGCGCCTAGAAATTCTGTCCATAAAAGTTATGAACAGAATGGGTGACAAAGGACAGCCTTGGCGGAGTCCAACCCTCACTGGAAATGTGTTCGACTTACTGCCGGCAATGCGGACCAAGCTCTGGCACTGATCGTACAGGGAACGGACCGCCACAATAAGACAGTCCGATACCCCATACTCTCTGAGCACTCCCCACAGGACTTCCCGAGGGACACGGTCGAATGCCTTCTCCAAGTCCACAAAGCACATGTAGACTGGTTGGGCAAACTCCCATGCACCCTCAAGAACCCTGCCGAGAGTATAGAGCTGGTCCACAGTTCCACGACCAGGACGAAAACCACACTGTTCCTCCTGAATCCGAGGTTCGACTATTCGACGTAGCCTCCTCTCCAGTACACCTGAATAAACCTTACCGGGAAGGCTGAGGAGTGTGATCCCACGATAGTTGGAACACACCCTCCGGTCCCCCTTCTTAAAGAGAGGAACCACCACCCCGGTCTGCCAATCCAGAGGTACCGCCCACGATGTCCACGCGATGCTGCAAAGTCTTGTCAACCAAGACAGCCCCACAGCATCCAGAGCCTTAAGGAACTCCGGGCGAATCTCGTCCACCCCTGGGGCCTTGCCACCGAGGAGCTTTTTAACTACCTCAGCGACCTCAGCCCCAGAAATAGGAGAGTCCACCACAGATTCCCCAGTTACTGCTTCCTCATAGGAAGACGTGTTGGTGGGATTGAGGAGGTCTTCGAAGTATTCTTTCCACCTATCCACAACATCCGCAGTCGAGGTCAGCAGAACACCATCCGCACCATACACGGTGTTGATAGTGCACTGCTTCCCCTTCCTGAGGCGGCGGACGGTGGTCCAGAATCGCTTCGAAGCTGTCCGGAAGTCGTTTTCCATGGCTTCCCCGAACTCTTCCCATGTCCGAGTTTTTGCCTCCGCGACCGCTGAAGCTGCACACCGCTTGGCCTGTCGGTACCTGTCCACTGCCTCCGGAGTCGTATGAGCCAAAAGGACCCGATAGGACTCCTTCTTCAGCTTGATGGCTTCCCTCACCGCTGGTGTCCACCAAGGGGTTTTAGGATTGCCGCCCCGACAGGCACCAACTACCTTGCGGCCACAGCTCCGATCTGCCGCCTCGACAATAGAGGTGCGGAACATGGTCCACTCGGACTCAATGTCCAGCACCTCCCTCGTGACATGTTCAAAGTTCTTCCGAAGGTGGGAATTGAAACTTTGTCTGACAGGAGACTCTGCTAGACGTTCCCAGCAGACCCTCACAGTGCGTTTGGGCCTCCCAGGTCTGTCCGGCATCCTCCCCCACCATCGCAGCCAACTCACCACCAGGTGGTGATCGGTAGAAAGCTCCGCCCCTCCCTTCACCCGAGTGTCCATAACATGAGGCCGCAAATCCGATGACACAACTACAAAGTCGATCATGGAACTGCGGCCTAGGGTGTCCTGGTGCCAAGTGCACATATGGACACCCTTATGTTTGAACATGGTGTTTGTTATGGACAAACTGTGACAAGCACAAAAGTCCAATAACAAAACACCACTCGGGTTCAGATCCGGGCGGCCATTCTTCCCAATCACGCCTCTCCACGTTTCACTGTCGTTGCCAACGTGAGCGTTGAAGTCTCCCAGTAGGACAAGGGAATCACCCGGGGGGGCACTTTCCAGTACTCCCTCGAGCGTTCCCAAAAAGGGTGGGTACTCTGAGCTGCTGTTTGGTGCATAAGCACAAACAACAGTTAGGACCCGTCCCCCCACCCGAAGGCGGAGGGAGGCTACCCTTTCGTCCACCGGGTTGAACTCCAACGTACAGGCTTTGAGCCGGAGGGAAACAAGAATTGCCACCCCAGACCGTCGCCTCTCACTGCCGGCAACGCCAGAGTGGAAGAGGGTCCAATCCCTCTCGAGAGAAGTGGTTCCAGAGCCCTTGCTGTGCGTCGAAGTGAGTCCGACTATATCCAGCCGGAATTTCTCGACTTCGCGCACTAGCTCAGGCTCTTTCCCCCCCAGTGACGTGACGTTCCACGTCCCAAGAGCTAGCTTCTGTAGCCGAGGATCGGACCGCCAAGTGCCCTGCCTTCGGCTGTCGCCCAGCTCACAATGCACCTGACCTCTATGGCCCCTGCTATGGGTGGTGAGCCCATTGGAGGGGTGACCCACGTTGCCTCTTCGGGCTGTGCCCGGCCGGGCCCCATGGGAACAGGCCCGGCCACCAGGCGCTCGCCATCGTGCCCCACCTCCGGGCCTGGCTCCAGAGGGGGGCCCCGGTGACCCGCGTCCGGGCGAGGGAAATCTGGGTCCATGATGTTTCTTCTTCATAAAGGTCTTCGAGCTGCTCTTTGTCTGATCCCTCACCTAGAACCTGTTTGCCTTGGGAGACCCTACCAGGGGGCTTTATGCCCCCGGACAACATAGCTCCTAGGATCATTGAGACACGCAAACTCCTCTACCACGATAAGGTTGCAGCTCAGAGAGGAGACATATATATATATATATATATATATATATATATATATATATATATATATATATATATATATATATATATATATATATATATATATATATATATATACATATACATATATATATCTATATCTATATATGTATCTATATCTATATATATATATATATATATATATATATATATATATATATATATATATATATATATATATATATATATATATATATATATATATATATACTTACACTCACTGCTCCCCTCACCTCCCAGAGGGTGGAACAAGGGGATGTGTTGGATCCACTATGGATTGAACTTTCACGGTATCATGTTAGACCCGCTCGACATCCATTGCTTTCGTCCTCTCCAAGGTTTTCATAGTCATCATTGTCACCGACGTCCCACTGGGTGTGAGTTTTCCTTGTCCTTATGTGGGCCTACTGAGGATGTCGTAGTGGTTTGTGCAGCCCTTTGAGACACTAGTGATTTAGAGCTATATAAGTAAACATTGATTGATTGATTGATGGGTCAGATGCAGAGAGTAATTTCACTATCAGTGGTCATCATCATCAGCCGTTGTCAGTCCAATGCTGCACGAAAGCCTCAGCATGTTTCTGCCATAGTGAACGATCTCTAGCTGCTCCCTGCCACTGCACAGTTCCCCAAAATTTGTCTATTTCATCTCGCCATCTCATTCTCAGTCTTCCTCTATTTCTGCTCCCATCCATGGGTCTCCATGATGTCATTAGGGAAGTCCATCTATTATCCGTTCTCCTACTGATATGTCCAACCCACTTCCACTTACTTAATTTGATAGTTCTCATAATGTCTTGGACTTGCGTTTGTTTTCTCACCCATTCATTTGTTTTTCTGTCTTTATATGTGATTCCGAGCATATTTCTTTCCATGTTGTGTTGTGCTGTTGCTATTTTCTTTTCCATTTTATTTGACAATGCCCAGGTTTCAGCTCCATATGTCATGGTTGGTAACATGCATTTATTAAAGACCTTTCTTTTTATGCTTAACGGTATTTCTCTTCTCATGATGTTGCTCAGTTTTCCATATTGGCACCAACCCAATCTGATTCTCCTCCCTATCTTCTGTTCTTGACTCTTTTCTTTCAGGCTAAATCCCTGCCCCACATAGATATATTCATTAACTTCATCAATTACATTTCCACTAACAGTCACAGGTCCATGAGGTACCATGGAATTTGCCATAACTTTTGTTTTCTTCAAATTCATTTTCAATCCACAACATTTGCTGGCATTTGCAAGGTCTTTAAGCATATCTTCCACTTCACTGAATTGCTCTCCCAAGACATGTCATCTGCAAACCTCAGATGATTAAATGTGTCTCTGTTGATATCAACTCCTTTATCCCCTCACTCCAGAGAGCAAAATATGCCTTCCAAACAAGCTGTAAACAGTTAAGGCGAAATTGTATTGCTTTCTCGGACACCCTTCTTTATGTGGATTTTCTCGCTTGGTCTGTGCATCGTAACTGTGGTAGTGCAGTTTTTGTAGATGTCCTTGAGTAAGTTAATGTACTTATGATGAATTCCTTGATCTCGGAGAGCTTTTAGAACCGACTGTGTCTCCACCGAATCAAATGCCTTTTCATAGTTTATGAAGGCCATACAAAGTGGTTTGTTGTATTTTTGGCAATTTTCTTTGATCTGATTCAATGTATGAATATGGTCCATGGTAGAAAAAACACTTCTAAACCCTGCTTGTTCTCTGGGTTGATGGCTATTAAGTGTATTTTCCATTCGATTTGTCAGGATTCTTGTAAACAACTTGTATATGTTTGAAAGAAGGCTATTAGGTCTGTAGTTCGTGAGGTCCCTTTTGTCCCCTTTCTTGAAAAGGATGATCATGTTAGCTTCTTTCCACTTCTCTGGCACTTTTCCCTGATGTAAGCAAGCTGTGTATAGCTTCGCCAGCTCCTTATCAATGACATCCTCCCCCTCTTTAATTGTGTCTATTAAAATATTATCTGGTCCTGGTGCTATCCCTTGTTTCATGTTTTTGACTGCATACTGCACCTCCCAATATTTGATGTCTGGAATTTCTTCTGAGTCTATGGATATTTGAAGTGGTACTTTAACTTTAATATATATATATATATATATATATATATATATATATATATATATATATATATATATATATATATATATATATATATATATATATATATATATATATATATATATATATGTATACAGTATGTATATATATAAACATATATACATATATAAATTTTTTTACATATATTTACGTGTGTGTATACTGTATATATACAGAATACAAATATATACACAAACCCCGTTTCCATATGAGTTGGGAAATTGTGTTCGATGTAAATATAAACTGAATAAAAGGATTTGCAAATCCTTTTCAACCCATATTCAATTGGACTGCAGGCGGGCCAGGAAAGTACCCACGCTCTTTTTTGACGAAGCCACGCTGTTGTAACACTTGTATTGCTGAAATAAGCAGGGGCGTCCATGATAACGTTGCTTGGATGACAACATATGTTGCTCCAAAACCTGTATGGACCTTTCAGCATTAATGGTGCCTTCACAGATGTGTAAGTTACCCATGCCTTGGGCACTAATACACCCCCATACCATCACAGATGCTGGCTTTTGAACTTTGCGCCTATAACAATCCGAATGGTTATTTTCCTTTTTGTTCCGGACGACACCATGTCCTCTGTTTCCAAATATAATTTGAAATTTGGACTTGTCAGGCCATAGAACACCTTTCAACTTCGCATCAGTCCATCTCCGGTGAACTCGGGCCCAGCCAAGCCGGCGGCGTTTCAGGATATTGTTGATCAATGGGTTTGGCTTTGCATAGTAGAGTTTTAACTTGCACTTACAGATGTAGCGACCAACTGTAGTTACTGACAGTGGTTTTATGAAGTGTTTCTGAGCCCATGTAGTGATATCCTTTACACACTGATGTCGGTTTTTGATGCAGTACCGCATGAGGGATCAAAAGTCCGTAATATCATCGCTTACGTGCAGTGATTTCTCCAGATTTTCTAAACTTTTTGATGATTTTACGAACCGTAGATGGTAAAATCCCTAAATTCCTTGCAATAGCTCGTTGAAAAATGTTGTTCTAAAACTGTTAGAGAATTTGCTTACAAAGTGGTGACCCTCACACCATCCTTGTTCGTGAATTACTTATAGCATTTCATGGGAGCTGCTTTTATACCCAATCACGGCACCCAACTGTTACAAATTAGCCTCATCAAACACAATAAGTGTTTGATGAGCATTCCTCAACTTTATCAGTATTTATTGCCACCTTTCCCAACTTCTTTGTCACGTGTTGCTGGCATCAAATTCTAAAGTTAATGATTGTTTGCAAAAAAAAAAAGTTTATCAGTTAGAACATCAAATATGTTGTCTTTGTAGCATATTCAACTAAATATGGGTTGAAAATGATTTGCAAATCATTGTATTCCGTTTATATTTACATCTAACACAATTTCCCAACTCATATGGAAACGGGGTTTGTAAACGGAATACAATGATTTGCAAATCATTTTCAACCCATATTCAGAGTAGGTGTGGTGTTCTTGGGATGCAACTCAGTATTCTTCTTCCTCCAAACACGACGAGTTGAGTTTATAACAAACAGTTCTATTTTGGTTTCATCTGACCTTATGACATTCTCCCAATCCTCTGCTGTATCATCCATGTGCTCTTTGGCAAACTTCAGATGGGCCTGGACATGCACTAGCTTAAGCAGGGGGACATGTCTGGCACTGCAGGATTTGATTCCCTGTCGGCGTAGTGTGTTACAGACCTTTGTTACTTTAGTCCCAGCTCTCTGCAGGTCATTCACTAGATCCCCCCGTGTGGTTCTGGGATTTTTGCTCACCATTCTCATGATCATTTTGATCCCAAGGGATGAGATCTTGCGTGGAGCCCCAGATCGAGGGAAATAATCAGTGGTCTCGTATGTCTTCTATTTTCTGATAATTGCTCCCACAGTTGATTTTTTCACGCCAAGCTGCTTGTCTATTGTAGATTCACTCTTCCTTGTCTGGTGCAGGTCTACAATTATTTTCCTGGTGTCCTTCAACAGCTCTTTGGTCTTGGCCATAGTCGAGTTTGGAGTCTGACTGTTTGAGGCTGTGGACAGGTGTCTTTTGTACAGATAACAAGTTCAAATGGGTTCCATTAATACAGGTAACGAGTGGAGGACAGAAGAGCTTCTTAATGAAAAAGTTACAGGTCTGTGAGAGCCAGAGATCTTCCTTGTTTGAAGTGACCAAATACATATTTTCCACCATAATTTACAAATAAATGCTTTAAAATTCCTACAATGTGAATTCCTGGATTTTTTTTTTTCACATTCTCTCTCTCACAGTTGAAGTGTACCGATGATGAAAATCACTGACCTCTTTCATCACATTAAGTGGGAAAACTTGCACAATCGGTGGCTGACTAAATACTTTTTGCCCCACTGTATGTATATATATATATATATATATATATATATATATATATATATAAATATATATATATATATATATGCATGTACATACATACGCTGGTTACAGCACCTTAATGTTGCTCATTATACATACACATACATACATAATGTATATGTATGTACATGCATTGTATATATATACACATATACATATATACATGTATATATATATACAAATATACATGTATAAATGTATATATGTATGTATATATATATATATATATATATATGTATGTATGTATGTATGTACATATTTATACATATATATGTATATATATATATATATATGTATGTATGTATGTATGTACATCTTTATACATATATATGTATATATATATACATACATACATATATACATTTATACATGTATATTTGTATATATATATATATATATATACATGTATATATGTATATGTGTATATATATACAATGCATACACATACATATACATTATGTATGTATGTGTATGTATAATGAGCAACATTAAGGTGCTGTAACCAGCGTATGTATGTACATGCACATATATATATATATATATATATATATATATATATATATATACATATATATATATATATACACACATATATATATATATGTGTGTATATATATATAAATATATATATACACACATATACATATATATATACATATATATATGTGTGTATATATGTATATATATATATATATATATATATATATATATATATATATATATATATATATATATATATATATATATATATATATATATATATATATATATATACATACATATATTTATATATATATTGTAAGTGTTGTTGAAAACTCACACTTAATATTTTTTGTTTTAAGGGTTAACATTTTTGGTTGTAAATTATTATGGTTCTGAAGTCATGTTATATTTTTTGTAAATAAGACACATTTGGTGTACTATAAAAAGGGCAATTTATTTTCTTTGTCACACTGCTATTCTCGCGAGATTTGGTGTGGTGTTTGGAGTTGCAGACATGCAAAGGACTTTGGGCCATCAGCAGCAGTGGGGAACATTTGGCTAGCTGAACAAGTTGTACAACACTGGAGTGTTTGCTGCCCAAGAACCTCCGAAGTGGCAGGCGGCCACGAGTTTTCACGACTTAAAACTCAAGTAAAGAGCCCGTTTTTAAGAAATCGAGCCAGTGTTGTCATTTCGGAGCCACAGCCACAGTACCAAAGCTCATCACACACAAGCAACTAAGCAATGTATTAAGAATGAGTAAAGTGGAAATTAAGAAAGGACTTTGCTAAAGGAAAAACGAGTGGTTTAAGTCAAGTTTAAAGGTCCACTATAAGTTTCTACAGCATATTTGTCAAAAGTTACTTAATTTTTACTGTACCTCAAAGTGATGCATTGCTGTTAAAATAAGAGTTTTGTGCATTTTGCTTAAGGTCAAAACAGCATTTTAAGTTTCTAAAAAGATACTTACAAGGTAAAGTCCAACTAAGCGAATTTGAAGAAGTATTTTTGGAATTTAAACAGTGTGTTAACCAAACGCTAAAGATGACTGACAAAGATAAAGAAGAGTTACCACTTAACGAAATTGCAGAACATGATGAAGTGCAAGCTGCAGAACAAAAAACTGTTCGTAGAAGTGAAAGACTAAGAACATTAACCGAAAAGGGTAAAGAACTTCAAGAGGAGAAACTAAAGAGCCTCAAACACAAATATTCACTTGTTTTTGAAAAATGGAGATATGAAGCAAGATTGAGCAGAGTAATGCTGAGAAAGGAAGCTTCAGAAAGTGAATTAAAGGAATTAATCAATAACGTAAACATCACTTGTAAAGATGTGCAAGTTGTTTATGACCGGATACGTCAAATACAATCTCCTGAAGCAGAAATTAGGCGTAAAGTTGATTCATGCACGTCACTCTCCAGATTTATAGTCAACAGAGCTGAAAAATGGCTTGGAGGAGACATTGAGGATGACGAAGAATCGTGGCCAGATGTCGGATCATGCTTAGGATCTGAAAGTTCTAAATCAAGGTCAATATCACAAAGGTCCAAAAGTAGTTCAGGACAATCCCGCTCACAAATAATAAAAAGAATGGAAGCTGAAGCTGAAGCAGCTGCATCTCAAGAAATACTGGCAGTAATGGACGAGCAGGAAAAGGAAAAGGCTGAACTACAAAAATTGGAACGCGAGAACTTTGCAAGGCAACAAGCAATGGAAGAGCGGCGTAAAAAGATCGACCGCTTAGAAGAAGTTAAGAAAATGAATTCTGCTAAAGCTCGCGTAAAGGTTTACGATGAAGTTGAAAGTACTGCTGAAAGTCGAAGTTTGTCACACAGTATTAAAGCAGCAAGTGAAACCCAAGCAATCCCTATCACACCAAGCATTCCCTTTCAAGCTATAAACACAACCCAAGTCTTTCATGCTACAAGCCATGCGTTTGCTCCACGCATTCAACAAACTCCTATCATACAAGCAAAGGCCACAAGTCAAACACTCAAAGCATCAAGTCCACCATTCATCCCTCAAGCCACACAAGTTCAAACGGTTGTAACGCAACCACAAGCAAATTCTGATCTAGTTGGCAAACTAGCAGAAGCAATAAGTGCAAATCGACTTCCAACTCCAGAACCTGCATTGTTCACTGGAGACCCACTGAAGTTCAAAGATTGGCAGTTGTCATTTGAAACCTTAATTGAAAGAATGAACATTCCCAAGAATGAGAAACTTTACTATCTCAGGAAGTATCTTGCTGGATCTGCAAAAAGAACAGTAGAAGGATTCCTCCTAGTAGGTACAGATGAAGCGTACGACTCAGCTTGGAAATTGCTGGAAAAGCGTTTTGGAGATCTGTTCACCATAGGAAAATGCTTCAGAGACAAGCTTCATGGTTGGCCGAAAATAAGCTACAAAGATGGAAGTGAGTTAAGGGAATTTGCTGACTTTCTTGGAAGTTGCGAAGCTGCGGTACCACACATAAAGGTTGTTAGAAGTTCTCAATAATTGTATGGAAATTCAGAGACTCTTCTTGAAACTTCCAGATTGGTTGACTACAAGATGGAACCGCACAGCCATGAAAATAAGACAAACAAATAATGGAGAGTATCCATCCTTCCGCATGTTTGTGGAGTTTGTGACTATGGAAGCTGACTTAGCGTGCGATCCCATAGCCTAAATGCAAGCACTCAAAGGTTTGGACACAAGTAAACCCAAACATTCACGAAGTCAAGTCATTCAAGCAAAAACGTTTACTACAAAGTCAAGTCACTCAACAAGCTCAGGTCACGCAAATACTGTAACCTGTCTCTTCTGCAAAAGGAATGGCCACACTCTTGATAAATGTTTCAAGTTCATGGAAAAAATGGTTCAAGATCGTGTCAAGTTTGCACAGACAGAAAAGCTGTGTTTCGGATGTTTAAAGACTAGACATCATTCAAAGAAGTGCGATATCCTACATGTCTGCATGACGACAAGTTCATGGAACGTAAAAGGGCAACACCTGCAAAGAGTGAGGATAACTCTCAAGACAAAGTAGACACTAAAGTCACAAAGGATGAAGACAAATCTACTGCAAACTCTAACAGGGTAATTCAAGACACCTCAAACACGTTGACATCCTCTATACTTCCTGTCTGGGTCTCATCCATAAACCACCCAGAGAAAGAAGTTTTAGTGTATGCGCTTCTCGACTCACAGAACGATACATCTTTCATCTTGGATGAAGTAGCTCAAGATCTCAACACAGATAAAAGCAAAGCCAGTCTGCAGCTATCTACTATGTCCGCCAAGTCAACAGTTATACCATGTGAGAAGCTGGTAAACCTTCAAGTCAGAGGATATAAGTGGGGAAAGAAAATCATATTACCACCAGTCTTTACTAGAGCGTTTATCCCAGTTAACAGGTCACATATCCCAACGTCTGAAACCGCTTTGAAGTGGCCTCATCTGGAAAAGCTAGCAGATAAGTTACCACCAATGCTCAAATGTGGAGTTGGTCTGCTTATCGGCTATAACTGTCAACAAGCCCTTCTACCAAGAGAAGTTCTTGCAGGCAAAGAAAACCAACCCTATGCACAGCTAACCGATCTCGGCTGGAGCATAGTTGGTTGCTCGTATCAAGTACACAATCACAATGATGCCATCGGCACAAGTCACAGAATATACACATGTATATGCATGCATATACATATATATATGCATGCCCATACATACATACACACACACACACACATATATATATATATATATATATATATATATATATATATATATGTCTTGATTGGATTATCCAGAGAATAGTGCTCGATACCGTGGTAGAGCGCAATGTGTAGGTGTGGGAAAAATCACAAGACTACTGAAGTAGTAGATGAAGTAGTCTTGTGATTTTTCCCACACCTACATATATATATACATACATACATACATACATATATATGCATATATATATATATATAAATATGCGACCCCAAAGGGAATACGCGGTAGAAAATGTATATATATATATATATATATATATATATATATATATGTATATATATATATATATATATATATATATATATATATATATATATATATATATATATATATATATGTATATGTATATACATACATACATACATATATACATACGCTACAATACGTAATACTTTAATGTTGGTCATTATAAACATACATATACATACATATATGTGTATACATACAGTACATATACATATATATATATGTATATATATATATATATATATATATATACAGAATGTATAGATACATACAATAAAATACATGTGTGTATATATATGTACATATACTGTATATAATTACATATATGTGTGTGTATCAATTCATGTGTGCATATATATATATATATATGTATATATATATATGCACACATGAATTGATTGATTGATACTTTTATTAGTATATTGCACAGATCAATACATATTCCGTACAATTGACCACTAAATGGTAACACCCGAATACGTTTTTCAAGTTGTTTCAATCGGGGTGCACGGTAATCCATTTATGGTAATACATATATTGAATGATGGTAATGAATATATTATGAGTGTTCAGATATACACCACAAATAAACATCAACATGTACTCATAGGTGCACAGAAACATGAGCCGTATAGATAAAACATGTTTTATTTGGAACATTTTGCACATGGTTACAAATGATTGTATAATCTGGATTCATTCAAATGAACCGGCCGTGTAAATAATCGAACGGTGACGTGTGCTATGTCGTCACGGTGACGTCATTAGTTAAAGATTACGACATCTCAATTTATGCGTCACCGGGTGCCGGCGCGTAATTACGCATCACACTTTGTGCTAAAGGCTCAGCGCTCTCTCAAACCTGCACGTACAGAGCGATGAGACCCCGCAAAACCTTACGAAATGCCTTTTGCCCACACGCTCAACATTTTATGAGAACATTTTAAAGCCTAACAAGAAGTTGAGAGAGACGCGCTGTGGTGTTGGAGCGCAAACGACACAGTTTCGAAAAACAAAAACAAACAAACAAAAAAAAAGACAAGTCGAGACATCACTCAGTGATTTCTAGTTGGAATTGAACAATGTCGGCGTCACTTGCACCTTTAGGTCCGAGGAGAGCCAGAAAGAGGAGCGGCCCCACGGTGTCCACGCTCATCCTCAACGCCGTCTCCTCCCACGAGGGCCCGCGCGGCGTGTCGCTGGTGGCCCTCAAGAAGGTGCTGAAGGCCAGCGGCTACGACGTGATCCGGAACAGAGGCCGGATCCGCCTCACCATCCGGAGGCTGGTGACGCAGAAGTACATCCGGCGCACCAGAGGCAAAGGAGTTTCCGGCTCCTTCAAGATCAACGCCAAGGCGCTTGCGCGACGCGGCGCTAGGAAGGGCCGGCGGAGGAGGAGGAGGAGGAGGAGGGGGCGGAGGAGGGAAGCCGGAGCGGCCGGGGGGAGGAGGAGGAGGAGGAGGAACCCCAGGAGGGGCCGCTCCAGGGGGAGGCGCAGGAGGACCACCCCTCCGGTGAAAAAGAGGCCAGCCCGGAGGAGGAGTAGGAGAGCCCCGAGAAGAAGATCCAGGAAGCCTAGGGTGGTCAAACGCAGGAGGCCTCAACCCACCAACACCCGCAGCAGGAGGAGGAGGAGGAGGAGGGTGTATTAGGACCCCCAAAAAGGTGGTCCTGGCATCCAGACGGCACATATGGACTAATAATGTATTGATAATGAAGCTATATTTTTCCTTCTATAATAAGGACTAATAATCCTGCTGTCTCAGCACTTAATTATTTTCCACAATGTCCATGTTGTGTTATTAAAAATAAAAAAACAAACACTTTAATTGCTATTAAACGCGTTTAACGTCATTGTTTTTAAACCAGTTGATCTGCCGTCTCTTTTCTGCTCTGGGAGATGAGACGTGGACCCCGACTTAAAAAAGCTGAAAAACTTATTCGGGTCGGGTGTTACCATTTAGTAGTCAGTTCTCCCGTCCAAAGGCAAAACCCAGTAACTCAATTTTGGTCAAAACTGAGCTGATAATAATTTTGGAGTTCCTAGGTGATATGCTTTACATTAGTGTATGCGATATTTTAATTTGTTACGTGAGTAAGCTGTTACGCACATGGCAGGACTTAGCAACTACCACATAACCGTGTAGATACAACAGAAAAACCTAGTATCTCAAGGGACCAATCGGAGCTTCTTTGTCAGTCGCCTTATTGTCTTTAATGAGACATTTGCACGAATGGGGGCCGACGGTCAACCTGATTATGTGATATTATGGCACGAGGGGATATTTGGAAGATTGGCCCAGGACGTTGCAAGCACCTTCATTAAATGTATTGTTCTTGATTCTTCCCCTTGCATACTCTTTTGGGCAGATAACTGTGGAGGTCAAAATAAAAACTGGACGCTGTACACGGCTCTTGCCCAATGTGCAAACGCAGAATGGGGCCCACCCGAGATTGTGATAAAATATCTGGAGAAAGGGCACACGTTCATAAGAGCAGATTCAATCCATGGCTCAATCGGCAAGAAAATGAAAGCTCAAGAAAACATCTACACGTTTGATGACTTTGGAGATCTTTGTAAGACAGCATCAAGATGGATTGGTTTTCGTTTGTTTTCTCAAAATCAGCTAGAAGTGAGTTACTAGGTTTTGCCTTTGGACGGGAGAATTGTACGGAATATGTACTGAACTGTGCAATCTACTAATAAAAGTATCATTCAATCAATCAATCAATGGGGGGCACATATTAGGTGACCTGAGGTCGACGCACTAGCTGTTCGTAGAGCCAAATCCATGCAGTAATGCAGGGGTGTCCAAAGTGCACATCTGAAAAATACTTCGGAAAAAAATTAAAAACGTAAAAAGTGGTATAAAAGAGCACACAGTTGAAATGTAACAAGAATATGTTGCAATGTTTACTCTAATAACGCAAAGCTGTCATGCATGCTGTTTCTTTCTTTAAAAAAAACATAGTGAATAATAATAATCCTGCTGTCTCCGCACTTAATTATTTTCCACAATGTCCATGTTGTGTTATTAACAATAAAAAAAAAACCCAAACACTTTAATTGCTATTAAACGCATTTAACGTCATTGTTATAAGACCAGTTGATCTGCCGTCTCTTTTCTGATGGGAGATGTGGGGCACAGATTAGGTGACCAGAGATGACGGGCTAGCTGTTTAAAGTGCCAAATCCATGCAGCAATGCAGGGGTGTCCAAAGTGCGGCCCAGGGGCCATTTGTGCCCCGCAGGTCATTTTTTAACGGCCCCACGCCACATTATAAAAATACTATGGAAAAAAATTTAAAACATAAAAAGTGGTATAAAAGAGCACACAGGTGAAATGTGTAACAAGTACATGTTGCAATGTTTACTCTAATACAAAACTGCCATGATGCTGTTTCTTTCTTTAAAAAAAAAAAAAGTGAATAATAATCCTGCTGTCTCAGCACTTAATTCTTTTTCACAATGTCCATGTTGTGTTATTAACAATAAAAAACAAAAACAAACACTTTAATTGCTATTAAACGCGTTTGACATAATTGTTTTTAGATCATTTGATCTGCCGTCTCTTTTCTGCTGGGAGATGAGGGGCACAGATTAGGTGACCAGAGATGACGCGCTAGCTGTTCGTAGTGCCAAATCCATGCAGCAATGCAGGGGTGTCCAAAGTGCGGCCCGCTGGTAATTTTTCAACGGCCCTAAGGCACATTTTAAAAATACCGTATTTCCTTGAATTGCCGCCGGGGCGCTAATTAATTCAAAACCTCTTCTCACTCCTGCGCTTATCAAAGGCATGCAGTAAAAGAAAGCATGCGCTAATTATTTTAAAACCTCTTCTCACTCCGGCACTTACCAAAGGCATGCAGTAAAAATTTGAGTGTGATGTAAGCTTGGACCTTAAATCCTACTGAATAGCTCTTAAACTTCTTCCCTTTATGCAATTTCAAATTACCGGTATTGAAATCAGCCTCCTCCATTTTGAAAATGATGACAGGGGAAGTGTCACTTGTGACGTCCCGAGTTTGACCAGGCGGTAAAATTAAGCATGCGCTAATTATTTTGCGAAGCGAGTTCAAGGCAGGCGCATACTATATGCCCTGCGGCAATTCAAGGAAATACGGTATTATGGAAAAAAATTAAAAACAAAAAAAGTGGTATAAAAGAGCAAACAGTAGAAATGTAACAAGAACATGTTGCAATGTTCACTCTAATAACACAAAGCTGCCATGCAGGCTGTTACTTTCTTTAAAAAAAAAGTGAATCAAAATCAATTATGAATTATTGACCAATTCAAGGCTCCAATTACGTCACATTAAATATTCCACTTTGAGATATTTTTTGGGGCAAATGTTGGATATTTTGTGTTTGCCATATACAAAACAGCTGTTTTTTTTTTGTTTTTTTTTAAAGAACGGCCTAAAACGATTGAACAAAAAACAAAAAAAAAAACTTAAAAATTGACGGATGGATCTGAAGTTGATCTCGGGAACATTGTGATAAAAGTAAACAGTAAAAAAAATGTACAAATAATTTTTTAACACTTTTATGAGTAGGACCCTTTTGGATCAGTGTGTTTTGTTTTTAAGTGTCATCGCACAAAAAATAATAGTGAATTAAAATCAATGGTGTTATGAGTTGTTGACCTTCTTCCGGCTCCAATTATTATATAATCTCAAACATTCTACTTAAAAATGTTATTGAGTAAAAATATTGCATATTTTGTGTTTTTTTTCAATAAAAAATCATGGTTCTCATTGACAAAAAGAGCATACAACTTAAATCTTTAAAAACGTCATTTTGACGGATAGACCTAATGTTGATCTAGAGATTTAAAACTTGAACAATAATACAAATGATAATACTGAATAATGACATATTTTTAACATTTTAACAAAACAAATCCCTTTGGGGTCCCCGGGATCAAGCTTGAGTGGAGGCCTAAATGTATATTTTTTTATAAATACATTGTATTGGTTTTTAAAATAAATGGCCCCCACTTGCTTTGATTATTCAGTGTGCGGCCCTCAGTGAATAAAGTTTGGACACCCCTGCGAGTAATGTAATGTATGTTGGGTTTCGGGGTGCAATAGGGGCCTTTATTGCAGTCATGTGTAAGGGGGCCCAGAATTGTGTTGGTATTTCCCTGCCCTCCTGGTAACAGAGATGCTACCTCAGTAGAAGCATTTAACTCCCATCTTAAAACTCATTTGTATACGCTAGCCTTTAAATAGACCCCCCTTTTAGACCAGTTGATCTGCCGTCTCTTTTCTGCTCTGCCCACCTCTCCAGGGGTTATTAGGTGACCACAGATGAAGCGCTAGCTGTTAGATTTTTCAGGACCCGGGGTGGACCGCTCATCTGTGCATCAGTTGGTGACGTCTCTATGCTGCTGACTTGTCTCTACTCAATAAGATCCCCTGCTGGCCACACTATGGACTGGACTCTCACTATTATGTTAGATCTACTATGGACTGGACTCTCAATATTATGTTAGATCCACTATGGACTGGACTCTAACACTATTAACTAGATCCACTCGACGTCCATTGCACTGGTCGCCCAGCGGGGATCTCCACATCTGCGGTCCCCTCCAAGGTTTCTCATTGTATCTAATTGGGTTGAGTTTTTCCTTGACCTGCACCACTGCTGCCCACTGCTCCCCTCACCTCCCAGGGGGTGATCAAGGGTGATGGGTCAAATGCAGAGAATAATTTCGCCACATCTAGTGTGTGTGTGACAATCATTGGTACTTTAACTTTACTTTACTTAACTTAACTTGAACTTGACCTGATGTGGGATATAAACCGAGGATGTTGATGTGCCTTGTGCAGCCCTTTGAGACACTCATGATTAAGGGTTGTATAGATTAACTTTGATTGATTGTTTTACCATAAATAGCCTGGTGTGGTTCTCAACCTACAAGGAAATTCGGCTTCAGAATGAATGCCGAAATAAACAAAACCCAAATCTTTTAAATATATTTGAAAATGTCAGAGGTGAATATGATGAATATACCTCCATTAGAAACATTTAAGTAATCAATCAACGTTTATTTACACAGCCCTTAATCACAAGTGTCTCAAATGGCTGCACAAGATCCCACATCCGGGCAAGACAAAAATTCAACCCAATGGGAAACAATGAGAAACCTTGGAGGGGACCCCGCTGGGCGACCGTTGCAATGGGCGTCGAGTAGATCTCGATAATAGTGTGACAGTCCAGTATATATATATATATATAGATATATATATATATATATATATATTTATATACATATATATATATATGCACATATATATATACTGTATATATTTACATATATATATATATAAAAAATATATAAATACATTTAAATATATATATATATATATTATATAATGGATGGATATATACATATATATATGTATATATACATACGTATATGTATATATATAAAATATATGTATATAAATGTATATATATATAATTTATGTTTATATGAATATATATATGTATATATACATATATATATATATAAATGTATGTATAAAAATGTATATATAGACAAAAAATATATGTATATATAATATATATATATATACATCTATACACAAATATATATATATATACACGTATATATATGTATGTATACATATACATATATGTATATATATATATATGTATATATGTATGTATATACATATGCATACATATATACATACATATACATACATACATATATATATACACATACGTATGTATATATATATATACATACGTATATATATATATACTCATACGTATATATATACATATATATATATACTCATATGTATATGCATATATATATATATATGTATATATACATATATATAAATGTATATATAAAAATGTATATATAGAGAAAAAATATATGTATATATAATATATATATATATACATATGTACACATATATATACATATATATACATGTATATATGTATGTATACATATACATATATGTATATATATATGTATGTATATACATATGCATACATATATACATACATATACATACATACATATATATATACACATACGTATGTATATATATATATACATACGTATATATATACTCATACGTATATATATATATATATATATATACTCATATGTATATGCATATATATATATGTATATATATATGTATATATACATATATATATAAATGTATATATAAAAATGTATGTATATATAAAAATGTATATATATAGAAAAAATATATGTATATATAATATATATATATATACATAAGTACACAAATATATATACGTATATATATACACGTATATATGTATGTATACATATATGTATATATATATATATATATATGTATATATGTACATATGCATACATATATACATACATATACATATATATACACACATACGTATGTATATATATATATATATACACATATGTATATATATATATATATATATACACATACGTATATATATATATACTCATACGTTTATATATATATATATATATATATATATATATATATATATATATATATATATATATATATATATATATGCAATGTTGTAGTTTGCTGATAAATATTAAATGCAGCCTAAAATACAAGTTGTGTATATGTACACTAGATTAATTCATTGGATAAACTGAATTAAAAAAACATTTCAATTTAAATGATCACTTGGCATCCTTCCATCCAATTTCTAACGTTTGACCCTTTTGGCATTGCTGAGGGACTGGAGCTTAACCCAGCTCATTTATTGCAAATGTACAAAACATTTTATGTATTTTCTTGCCACTTATGAGTCTAACAAATTCCCTCTACTTCTTAACTGCTGAGTTCTAATACTCGTGCTCACCAGTAACCCAGCGACAGGCCAAGGTTCTCATGCCTTCATGACACATCGATCCGAGCGTTAACTGTATAGTCGTAGCTGCATATTAGCTACAGTGTGCACAATGAACATTAAGGATGCCAGGTTGAACCCTGAGCAACACCACAGGTTGCCTGGTTTGAGACAGAGTTATCTGTTCCAACAAAGTACATCCTTTGTCCGGGATGAGACTTCAGCCTTTTCAGAGCAGCATAACATTTTTCCACCCTCTGTGGTAAGACTACATGATCAACTGTCAAATGCAGTTTAGTCATAGCAAGAAGGAAGCAGGAAGGACTTCGATTGCATGGTCTGAAACAGTTCTTTTCAACCTTTTATGAGCCAACGCACATTTCTTTAATAAAGACAACACAGAGGCACACCTCCAGCAGAAATAGTTAAATGAAACTCCATCTGTTTGTCTTGCCTTATTTTGAATTTGTTGTTGTTTTCCTGTGTGAATTCCTTTAGTTCCTGTCTTGCGCTGTTATTTCGGTTACCCTTCTTTCCTGTTTTGTTGGTGTTTTCCTGTAGCAGCCTCACACCTTCCTTTGAGTGCTATTGCCTGATCTGCTTTGTGTTAGCAATTGAGACTACTTAAGTTGTGCGTACGCTATTCTCCTTCGTGGGCACATTGTTGATTGTTATATACGGATGTACTTTGTGGATGCCATCTCTGCTCCGCACGCTGTAAGTCTTTGCTGTCGTCCAGCATTCTGTTTTTGTCTACCTTGTAGCAAGTTCAGTTTTACTTTCGTTCTGCATATATATCCCTAAGCTTCAGTGCCTTTTCTTTTTGTTCATTTTTGGTTTAATCATTGCATACTATTTTACCTGAACGTCGTCTCCCGATGTGCTCTGCATATTGGGATCACAACAAACCATCCTCGAAGCATTCCGACTTCCACAAAGCACTGAACTAGCTGCTGCCACTTACTGATATGGAGTCCTATATGGTTACCCTGCCGAGCTCTATCATCACCATAGTCGGCATTCACTCAAAGAGAGTATGACAGTCCGCCTGGTAGGGGGGTATTCCTTTATGGAAGATGCCTGTGCGTGACTTTGTTTAACGTGGGGAGACTGGTGCACAGACGGTCACCACACGATCCTTGACAGATCCTGTGGCCCTGTGGCATGGAGTCCAAGATGACTTAATCCGCCATCCCAGCCGTTGTGACGATCCATAGGGTTAGCAATCATCCTCCACCTGTTCCACCATTGAAGTCTTGGGTTGTTATTTCCCCATAACTGGGCCCGCATGGATGTGGGGGTGCCTTCTTCTGCCATTGCAGCCGTTGTGGTGGTTCTTCCATCTATCGTCTCCCGCCTGCTCCGCCGTTGAGGTCTTCACCGTATCCCTGGCTAGGGGGCAGTCAGGTACTAGGCCTTTGCCAAGGGCCATCTGGGGTAACAGTCGTAAAGGGGTTAAACTCCCAGTGCCCCAAGAGGAGCCTCCACTGCCATATGCACTTTAACGTCATGCCCAGGACCAGAGCTCTATACAGCACAGACATATATTTTTTGGAACAATTAGGTGAAGTTGCACACGGCACATCAGACAATATCTTACGCAGTGGTCCCCAACCACCGGGCCGCAGCCCGGTACCGGGCCGTAGCCCGATTGGTACCAGGCCGCAGAATAATTTTTTATTAATTTTTATTTAAAAAAAAAATAAATATATATATATATATATATATATATATATATATATATATATAATTTTTTTTTACTAAATCAACATAAAAAACACAATATACACTTACAATTAGTGCATCAACCACAAAAACCTCCCTAATTATTAAGCATTGACCGGTCCGCAGATACAAAAAGGTTGGGGACCACTGTCTTACGGCACATTAGAGCATCGGGGCACAGTGGTTGAAAAACACTGGTCTGGAACATTCAATTGGTCCGGAGTTCAGTGTTTTTATTGCTGTCAAGCTAACTAAAGCCTTCCATCCCATTTACCTTGTTGCACTTTCAGGTTACACAAATATTTAGTCGCTGTTAGATGGGCTGCTTAAAATTATTTTGGTTGGTTGAGTTTAAAAATAGGTTAAAACAACTGATCAAAATCAAAACTTTGTTTGGCAGGGCAATGTATTTTTGGGTTTTCTTGCAAAAGTGCAGATTATTTAAGCCATGTGACAAGTGCGTGGCGTGCGGCAACACATCCTTCTTTTTTCTGGTTTCACTTTTACTTATGCTTCTTAAAGGTCACAGACATGAGGAGCGCATTATGAATGCTCCTGTTATACAACTTGTTTATAGAGAATAGGAACAATGTGAAGAGCAGTTTAACATGGGTCAGTCGGTCCTAAGGGATGGGCGACTGCCCGAGAAGGGCAGGTCAAATGAAAGGGAGTCGGGTCCTGATTCTCGCAGAAAATACTTTGTGGCGTACCTCAGGGATCAATACTTGGACCAAAATTGTTCAATCTCTATACAAACGACATTTGTAAAATTACAAAGGACTTAAAGGCCAACTGACACCCATTACTACCCACCACGCAGTCTGATGGTTTATATATCAATGATGAAATATTAACATTGCAACACATGCCAATACGGCCTTTTTAGTTTACTAAATTGCAATTTTAAATTTCCGGGGAGTTTCTTTTTGAAAACGTTGCGTAATGATGACGTGTACGCGTGACGTCACGGGCTGTTTGGAAATATGAGCGCTGCACACACACACAGCTAAAAGTCGTCTGCTTTAACCGCATAATTACACAGTATTTTGGAGAACTGTGTTGCTGAATCTTTTGCAATTTGTTCAATTAATATTGGAGAAGTCAAAGTAGAAAGATGGAGTTGGGAAGCTTTAGCCTTTAGCCACACAAACACACGGTGAGTCTTTGTTTAAAATTCCTGGAGGTAAAACTTTACTATGGATCACAGCGAACAAGGATCCCGACCGAATGTCAACCAGCAGGTTTCGGTGAGAAAATCGTGGGTAAAAGTCTCTTCTTACCGGAGATCAGCTGAGCTTGCGACGTCCATGAAGCTGCCGTTGACTTCCCTGAGACACTGGCGTCAAAACAACCGTGGACACCCCCCCCCCCGACTATCAGGTACTGTTAAACTCACTAAAACACTAGCAGCAACACAATAGAAAGATAGGGGATTTCCCAGAATTATCCTAGTAAATGTGTCTAAAAAGATCTGAATCCGTCCTAATGCAATCGCGGTTTTTTTTTTTTCCTAGTCCGTCGCTATCAATATCCTCAAAAACAAATCTTTCATCCTCGCTCAAATTAATGGGGAAATTGTCGTTTTCTCGGTCCGAATAGCTGTTTTTGTTGGAGGCTCCCATTAAAAACAATGTGAATGTGTGAGGAGCCATCAACATGTGACGTCACCGTCTGCGACTTACGATAAAGGCAGGGCTTTTCTGTTAGCTACCAAAAGTTGTGAACTTTATAGTGGAGGTTCTCTACTAAATCCTTTCAGCAAAACTATGGCAATATCGCAAAATGATCAAGTATGGCACATAGAATGGACCTGCTATCCCCGTTTAAAAAAGAAAATCTCATTTCAGTAGGCCTTTAAAGTAAGTATTATTTGCAGATGATACGACTGTGTTTTGTTCAGGAGAAAACACACAGAAGATAATACAAATAACAATAGAAGAAGTGAACAATTTAAAAAGCTGGTGTGACAAAAACGGACTCTTTGAATTTCAGTAAAACTAAAACAATTCTACTTGATAATAGTAGAAGAGAAAGCAAACTATTACAAATAGTAATAGTAAATATAAAGGGTAAACGAAAACACATTTTTGGGTGTAATAATGGATGATAACATGAACTGGAAATCTCATGAAAAATAAAAAATACAACATGAAGTAGCAAGAAACACGTCAATAATGAATAAAGCATAACATGTTCTGGACCAAAAATCACTTCATTGTCACAACGTGGTGAGGGATGTTTTGTCTGGGTTTTTTCTGTTTTGTGAATTTCATGTTTTAGTTTGAAAAGTAACTCTCCTCTCCTTTCAGGTCACTTGCCCTTCCTTTTGTGTCATAAGTCTGATGTCGTCCCTGATACCTGATTGTTTCCACCTGTTCCCCATTACCCCCACATGTCTTATAAGCCCACGCCTCCCTTTGTTCTGTGCCAGAATGTCTCGTACATTTCCAGCCTCATGCCCAAGCCTTGTCTCGTCTTGCTTTGACTATCCTGATCCTGAATTCCTTGTTGGTATTTTGAGTTTCCTTTTTTCCTCCTCTGCAGTGTGATTTTTTGTTATAATTTGCAGTCGACGTGGTAAATTTCAGTTTATTCTTACAGTTCCTGCTTTTCCTCAATTTTTTGAGTGAATTTTTGTTAACTATTTTTGTAGATCAGAAACAGTGTAGAAGTTGTATCGTCATCGTTTCCCACTCCTTTTGGAGCGTTTTTTGTTATTCATAAATGTCAAAGTTGTATTCAGCGCTAAGTATAGTTCGCGATTGAGATTTTTGTTTCCTCCTTTCAGAGTGATTTTCGGTTTTTCCCTTTTTGTGGAACCTTTTCGGCTAGCTGTCAGATATAGCCATTGTTGTATTGCCCTGACTCTGGAGGTGAAAAAGTAACATTCAAAATAAAAGCCTGCCGGATTGTTCTCCACTCTGCATCTTAGTCCTATTCTTGATCAATTCCTGACATTCACATTCTCTACTGCTCGCTGTTACCGTATTTGCGTTATATGGAGAAACAACTACAAATTTGCGCTTCATTCACTAACTGTGTTACAAAAAAAATCAATTAGAAAAATACATAATGTTGGATATAAAGAACAAACAAACCCTTTTTTTACCGAATCACAAATATTGAAATTCAATTATTTGGTGCATTTGCAATCAGCTAAAATTATGTATAAAGCAAACTATAATCAGCGACCCAAGAATGTACAACAATTGTTCTTAACAAAAGAGGAGAAATTTCACCTAAGAGGAAAATCTAAATTAAAACATTTGTATCCTCGTACATTTAAAACCTTTACCATATCCGTAAATGGGATTAAATTATGGGATGGATTAACCAAAGAAATCAAACAAAGCAGCAATATGATTCAGTTTAAGAGACTGTTCAAACTACAAGTGTTAACAAAAAACACAGAACAAGAATTATGATGAACATCTTGAACCCTTGTTTTTTCTTTTGAGATAAAGACCATTTATGCATTTAATAATTGTTTACTTACTATGGTTTATTCATTATTTATTGATTCACTGTTCGGTTACAGAGAACAAGAAAATGGGATAAAATTGCTATGGTATTGAGTGGGGGCGTGGCCTGCGGACCTGCAGCAAGGTGGGGCGTGCCAAGGGCCGGCTCCGAGATCGGCGACAGGTGCGTAGATAGCCCACCTGGGCGTGTTTATCTGAACACCTGTCACTCTATAAAAGGGCAGCAGCCGGAAAGGAAGAGGTTGGAGAAGTTGGAATTAATGGTGGAGAGTAGGATTGGGTATCGGGTATCGGGTATCGATTGGAACCGGGACTAACTTTCCGATTCTCCCGGAATCGTTCAAAAGATTAAATTTCGATTCCTAGTTTCGATACCCAGTCCGGGGACCGGAAAAAAAGAATAAGTCCGCCGACCGGAAGAAGAAGCCGCTGAACACCAACGAAGAAGCGCCCACCGCCGGAAGTGTTAGCATAGCCGAGCCTATGTAGCCGAGCGAGTCAGTCAAGCATGGATAGCGGGCGTCGCGGTCAAAAGTGTGGATTTATTTTACTAAAAAAAATGAAATATCGGCGAAATTTAACAAGTGCGACAGGACTGTTTCGTGCTTAGGGGGTGCACGTCGAACATGATGAAGCACCTCCGAGTTCATGGAGTTCAAATAAATGCGTGTCCCGTCTTCGACGCGCTGCGCCGACCGTCCTCCTCTGCCTCTTCCTCTGGCTCCGGCTCCGATGCCCAGCCTGGCACCTCGGTGACTGCACTGCAGTCCGAATCCGGTAAGTAAAACAATATATAAGCAATAAATAATGTGTTTTGCGCCAACGTTGAGGCAGCAAACAGATTAGCCCGCAAATTTTTTCATTGACAATTTACAACCTGCTAGCCAGGCTCCGCGATGTGCTCAGCGTACTCCGTTCACCGTAGCGGCAATGGGGAAGATGTCGGTGCCACAGACGGAAGAGTGCCACAGAATGGTAACTGCACACATAGTCAAAAGACTGCATCCCTTTTCAGAGGTGGAATCTCCAACATTTAGGTTAGTTAAGCAATAACGTTAGAGCTAAGCTAATTGATACTGGGCTAAACAGTAACAGCAACATTACATGTTTGTTTATGTTTGCAGGGATATGGTGAAAACTCTCAACCCAAAATACATACCACCTTCCAGGGACTACCTGGCAAACACATTGGTCCCGGTACATGGTACAAGAAGAATTGGAATAGAGAATCGTAAGGAATCGGAATCAAAACAAAGAATCGGAATCGTTCGAATTCAAACGATACCCAACCCTAGTCGAGAGAGAACTGGAGCACGAGCACGAGTGGAGGGCTGAAAAGCAACCTGAGGAGCGACACCATCACGAGAGGCGACTGTTGAAAAGCAGAATGATAGATTTCTTGAAAAATAAAACAAATCACAAAACCGTCAAGCCTGTCATGTCCGTCCTTGGTGGTCCGAAGAACCCAGAGGTGCAAGACCTCCACAAGTATGAAAAGAGGTAGGATTAAATAGGCTCTGCTTCTTTCTACTCCTTTTCGGACGTGCTGTAATAAAATAACAGGAAATATGTGATGCATTACATGGTAATTGTATGCATGTTCAAAATAAACTGAAACTGAACTAAAATCTTTACCCTCACTTATCAGAGAAAACGCAGGTAAACATTATCTGCTTTATTGGACGGTAATTGTATGCATGTTCAAAATAAACTGAAACTAAACTCAAATATTTACCCTCACTTGTCAGAGAAAACTCAGGTAAACATTACCTGCTTTATTGGACTTGAAAGCAAACCAAAAGCGAAACCTAATAACCAAGCACAAGTTCCTGAAAAGAACATCCCCTTTTTGATATGACTAATAAAAAGAAGGAACTCCTTTTGACTCTTTTGTTCAGTAGTCCTTGCATGCATTTCAGACATGTTCAAGATGAAAGCACCAGTGACTCTCCTGTGGTTCTCTCTTCTTCATCTAGGTTTGTCAATTCCTGTGGGGCGCCCGGGAAACTGGCTAAGACAATGTCGAGCCTCCACAAACCTCTCCATCACAGCCTTAGAGGTGCTACCGGGCGGCGGCTGGGATAATCTACGAAACATCGATATGGGCCGGGTCATGAACCTCAGCTACTTCCAGTGCCAGACTACCGAGGACGGGCTCTACCTCATCCCAGATGAAGTGTTTGTTATACCTAACAAAGAGACGAGAGTGGAAACTAACTCAGAGATAATGAGCTCCTGGCAGGTGCAGCAAAGCTCGACAGCTCGCAGCATGAATGCTGAAGCGTCTTTTTCTTCTCTGCTAAATGGAAAATACTCCTCTGAGAATCAAAGGATGAAAATCCATCAGGTCCAAGACTCTTCAAATGGAACCAGAGTGCAGGTGACGTAGAAACTTGTATTTTTGTTGATGCAGTATAAAGGTTTATACCACAATGTTATGAACTATTATACAAAAACATTCTAACATGTATTTTATTTGACTTTAAGGTGCGTAACCACATCTACACCATTAAGGCTTATCCGGACTTCAACCTTGATTCCCGTTTTGCTCAGCAAGCCAAGGAGATAGCGGATGCTATAGAAAATAACCAAACCAGGAATGCAGACTATCTTTCAGAGAAGATGGTTCTGGACTTTGGGACCCATGTCATCACCAGTGTGGACGCCGGGGCTACTTTGGTGGAGGAGGACTACCTCCGCTCCTCATATGTGTCGGACACCGTGTCAGGAAATTACAGCGTCAAAGCCTTAGCTGGCCTGAACTTTTTCGATAAGCTCAAGTTTGACATTAGCAGCCAAAACACACAACAGAGCTCATTGCTTCAGACATATCAGTCAAATATTCAATATTCTCTTACTCAAAGCCACGGCGGTGCACCTTTCTATCCTGGCATCACTCTGCAGAAGTGGCAGGAAAGTACCAGAAACAACATGGTTGCTATTGATCGGCAAGGATTACCCCTTCACTACTTTATCAATGAAAACTCCTTGCCTGACCTGCCACAGCCGACAGTTGCCAAAATTGCTAAATCAGTCAGTAAAGCCATCCAGCGCTATTACAAGGTCAACACTCGCCCTGGCTGTATCGACGTCAACTCCCAGAACTTCAACCTCCAAGCCAACATAGATGACGATTCTTGTGAGGGCCCCGCTACAAACCTCAGTTTTGGTGGTGTCTACCAGGAGTGTAATCCCATCTCCCAAAACGCAGGGCCACTATGTGATGCCCTGGCTCAGAAAAACCCTCATACAGGTGCCTTTTCCTGTAAGCCACCTTACTCGCCCACTTTACTGAGATCAGAAGTGAGACAGCAAGCTTATACCGCGTATGAATGTCACGATCAGCGGTACTCATGTGGGATCTTTCACATGTTCAATTGCCATCGCCAAGTGTGTCAGGATAACACTCACGTACGCACAGCTCACATAAACACCGTTTGGTGTTCAGTCAATGGCAATGCCCCTGATAACTCTGGGTATCTGTTCGGAGGGGTTTATAGCCCGTCCCAAGTGAACCCCATCACCAACGCAAAAAGTTGCCCATCAAAATTCCTTCCACTAAAGTTTCTCTCAGATGGCCAAGTAATCTGCGTGAGTAATGACTACGAATTTGGTTTCAGATATTCTGTACCATTCGGGGGTTTTTTCAGCTGTCAGTCAGAGAACCCCATGGCCGGGCAACAAAGTCGCTGCCCCCCCAAGTTCAGTCAACACCTTGCTGCAGTCAGTGATGGCTGTGAAATCCTCTACTGTGTCCAGTCGAGACGGTTCACCGGTGGGCAGCTGCTTCCAATTAACCTCCCCCCTTTCACCAGAGCACCACTTGTCAGCTTGCAAGCAACCAACACGGTCATGGTGATGACGGAGGGCGAAAAAAGCTGGGTTAGAGTCGGACTAACCAAGACGTGGAAACTGGCCAACCAGGAGGATTTTCAAGAGATTTACAAAAGCTTTAACTCGGACCAGAGTCAGATGTCCACCGGGGAAAAGGCAGGGGTAGCATTTGGAGTGATGGGCATGATGGCGCTGGTGCTCGTGGGAGTGGTGTTCTTGGTGAAAAGACGTCGAAGAGGGCTGTCCGGGACGACGGTGAGGCGAGGTTACGTGGAAATACTTCAAGAGGAAGTTGAGAGCGATGAAGGGGGAGATAGCGTTACTGGTTGAGAACGATTGAAATGTTAAGTGACAACTGTTGACATATTTCTTTTATGGCTCCGGTGTGTGAATGTGATGGTGAATGGTTGTCTGTCTCTCTTTGTCGACACTGTGATGAGGTGGCGACTTGTCCAGGGTGTAACACGCGTGGATCCTACCCCAGCCCCCCTCGCTCTCATAAGGGACAAGCAGTAGAAGATTGATGGATGTTGTTTAAAGACTTTTGAAAAGCTGTACTTTCACTTTTTATTTCAATAGCATAGTTCAGACTCTATACTGTATATCATACCCGATATTAAAGACAATCGTGTGAATGGCTTGAAGTCTTGGACTAAATAAATAAATCTGAGATTTCTTTCACATATTTTAATCTTGCTGTCTTTCTGTCAAAGGACTAATAAAGTGCATCCATAATGATAAAAACAAATCCACAATGTTAACATAACTGCGGCTGTATAGGTAACCTTGTTAGTCATTTAGAAAATAAATTACACTTTCCGGGGAGTAATTATGTGTTTTTTTAAATATAGACTGACTCAATTTGCAGGGTTTGAGCGTGAAGAGAAATGTTTAACTTAAAAAGCAACCTAGACACTGGCTGAAGTGACCTCATGGTTATGGTAAGGTTGAAAGCACACAGACATATAGGTACACAAACACACTGACACACACACACGACACTTCCTCCTGCACGCACACATTTCCAGTAAATGTGCAGTTGTCCATCTTGCTCTTCAAACAATAAAAGATTCACCCTCCCCCCTCACATGCACATACACAGCTGCAAGAGACTAGGGCGATCTTGAACATGAAAAAAAAACAGCTCACGCTGAGGAAATTGGAACAGCCTCAGGGGGCGAAAGAGAGAGAGAGGCACGAAAAAGCCCTGACCCATAAAGTCCCTCCTTGGTGTTTTTCAAACAACGGACCACAGACAAAAGTGAGCCATCCGCTGGAATCTCGGCCAGTCTGCAGCTTTATGTCCAGCACGACCGAAAGTTTAAACAGGCCCTTTGTAGGCTGGCGCCATCGAGACTTTGGAGGAATTTCTGCACAGATTTGTCGAAAGGGAGGATAAGACATAAACTGAGGTAGGTGTGGACAGTCTCATCAAGTATTTTGGGGTATTTTTCACAACATCTGTGGCAGGATTACATGCTCCAGTTTTTCAAGACCTAAGGATTAGAGACTGATGTTTGACCACTGTGCGACTGTAATCAAAAGTAAACAAGAAAGACTTCTTTAAATACAGTTTGTTCACCTGACATTTAGGTAACCATGCCTGCCAAAGTATTCCATACAAGCCGCTTTGTCTTGTGGGCGTTGGCATTGTCGCTCAGCAACGTTTGGTCCTGTCGACTTGGCTCTTCGACAGAGTGTGAGAAAGCCGCCTTCATTCCCGGCTACAATCTCGCCGGGGAGGGTTTTGATGTGGTCCGGATGCGTCGGACGGGGGCGTATGTGATTAACGTCAAAGCTCATCTGGTCAACAATCACACGTGCACACTGTGTCCGAACCGCTTCCACGATGGACAGGTGACTACTGCCAAACAGGGCAACTCAAATCAAATGTGTCATTGTTCTTACCCCCCCCACCTTATTTTCATCTTCAGATTCAGAAGCTCCCAGCTGCTGTGCTTGACTGGCGTCCTTTCAGCCGCTGTAGCAAGCAGCTTTCCAGTGCCCTCCACCATTCGGTGGATTCACTTCTGCGCAGCTCGAGTTCGCTGGTAAACAACAACTGGGGCGTAGGTTTGAGCCTCGATAACATCGGAAAGGCAGTGCTGGGAGGGAGTCGCTCGGAAATGGCCAAATTTGCTCGCTCGCAGCACAGCGTGGACAAGGCCACATTTGCCATTCATGAAATCAGTTGCACTTACTACAGGTAAGTGAGAATGAACGGATAAGAGGAATCGAAGCATATTTATCGACACAAGGCAATCCGTTTCCTGCTTATTCATTTATGATAGATAACATTCCAAGTATGCTGACCTCCACATTATCATTTCAGCTATAGGGTGGCTGACCACCCCCAGCTGAGCGCAGAGTTCACAAAACATCTGAGGAGACTCCCACAGAGTCTTAATACAACCCGAAGCAGAGCCCTGTACAGACGGCTGATCGACACTTACGGCACACACTACATACACCAGGTCAGATCCTAATAAAGTCCCAGACTGTTTTGATTTTGTTTCAGCAATCAAATAATGTTTGATTGTATTTCTAAGGTTCAACTTGGTGGCAAGGTTAGGCGAATCACGGCGTTCAGAACCTGCCTTGCCACACTGAAGGGATTTTCCGAGTCGGAGATCAAAAACTGCCTGAATGCTGAACTCCGCATGGCCTTGGGTTTCCTCCCTGCTAATGCATCTTTCTCCAACAAATGCGATGACGTCTTAAAGGGCAACATGAGTATGGGCTTCTATCAGGGTTTCATGACCCATAAGATTGAGGTTATTGGAGGGGAGAAGTACTTTCCGGACATCCTTTACCAGCAGGACCCTTCCGATGCCTACCACAGTTGGATGAACAGCCTCCAAAACAACCCAGACGTGGTATCCTACGGGATTTTCCCCTTGCACCACCTAGTGGAGGATTCTCAGATAAGCACTAACCTAAGGGAGATTATCTCGGAATACATCCAGGAGAACAAGCTACAGGAGGATCACTTTGGCTTCAAGAACTGTTCCCCGACTCCCAACCTGGACCACAACTGCTGTCCTCTGCGGGCTGGCCGAGGGACACTCAAACTGGAAATCCACAGAGCGGCAGGCCTCAAAGCAGACACCTTCACCAAAACAGATGCTTATGTGAAGATTTTCTACAACGGCATGTACGAGGAGACGGAGACAGTCATGGACAACAACGACCCCGTGTGGAACACCACCTATTACTTTGGCTCGGTGGAGCTTGGGCGAGAGTTGAGGTTTGAAGTGTGGGATAGAGATGTTCTGTACAACGATGTGGCGGGCAGATGCCTTATCTTTCCTGAGCGAGGAACTCATTCTCTCAGCTGTCAGCTGAGCAAAGGTGTTTTATACTTTTCCTACACCATTAAATGTGACGCTCACTTGACAGGCTTCAGGTGTGGACGCTACTCCCCCAATGTAGAGTAGTTAACTGGATTCTCGAGTTGACTTGGTACTTTCTTCTCGAAGTAGTATATTGAGCTAACGGGTTTACTTGGAATACAACAAAACATACCTTACACTTACCTTATATGTTTTTTTTTATCCATATTATTCCTACAATGGATTTTTTAAAAGTTACTTTCATATCCTGTACATCCGACTCACTTTAACGATAACATGTACAAGCTTATAGTGCAATGTAAAATGATTCGGAATGCCTAAATTGTCTTTTCAGTAATCAAAATAAATCTCTTATGGAACAGTGTGGTGGTCAATATACAATTACAAAGAAAATTATGCATTTACTTCAAAGTTATTTTATTAAACGTAACCAATTCTAATTGACAAATAAAAAACAAACATACACATTTGAAAATGATTTACAAAAAGGGTAACACTTGCCACATATTAGGCATCAGTCATACAGTACAACAATTATGCAAACGTGCATTATCTATTGGTTCCATACCTTTGCTTTGTTCCGTTTCACAATAAACACCACCACCACCGGGTGTTCTCTACTTTGCAAGAAACTACTTATATCAATCCGTTTTCAAATTTTAAGAGTAATGGATAGTCACTCCACTTTGTTCTCTTGCTAAAAGCATTGAACAAAGTGGACTAATTGTGCCCTCTGGTGGCCAACAAAAGCCAAAATGTGGTTAAACCTCATGTTGAGTAAAATAGTTGGTCACTCTTAAAGACAGACTGACAATAAGTATTTGCAAGGTTATGCTTCCAAACTGTACACATATGTAATACTGTTGGACTGAAACCAAAGTTATTGAACAAAGCTTTGGGCTGTGGATCAAGTTTCATGGCCAATTAAAACAATTCTAAGTTGCATTACTACCAGTTTGAGGTCTGAAAGTGAAAGCTTGAATCTTTTGCCTACCATCAGAAAACAGCAAAATTACATTCTTTGTTTAGCCTTCAACACAATTTAAATTGTATTTGTTGTACAACACAAGGTTGGCATGTACAAACAGGCACAAGTGTGGTCATCAGATATTTTTTTATGTTCAGTGTATGTTTAAAACTCAAGCCTGCCCTGGATCCGAGATGGCTTTGAAAAAGTTTGCTTTCAAGTCATTTCGTTTCATGCATTTGAATTATCACAGTCCCAGTGAGGCTTTGAGCAATGATGCCATGTCTTCAGGTATGGTCCCCTCATCACCTAAAAAACATTAAGTTTTCATATTTTCATACATTTGTGTCACAAAGGTCGCATTAAGCTTGAAACTTTCACACAACATTCATTATCAACACAGCATTCAACTATGTTTTTCAAAGGCTTTGTATACAAAACATTTTTACATCCCTCATGATTGTTTTATTGAAATTGCATTTTAGGGACAGTAACGCAATCAAATGACTGAATCTGCAACAATGCTAGGAAGCTCCACTTCAGCCAGTATGGACTTTTAATGTACCGGTACTAAAAAAGATGTCCAAACTATGTCCAAGAATGTCTAAACTAACTGTTGCCCTTTGTCTGCATTGCTTTAGTAAAAAGAAAAATTTTGGGGGAGATTTCTCACTCAGCTTTTGAATGACAAGTAGTCATATTGGAAAAGAAAAGCATATCACCTGACACAGAAGTGATGTGGGTACTGTTCGGCTCGTTGGAGTAAAATATATATTTTAGTAGTTTTTTTTGCACATTTGTGCTTGAGGTGGACACTTTGAGGTCTGAGCAATGCGTTCAATTTGTACTCGGAAGTCAAAATCTCTCATTCAACTAGGAACGCCCGCCGAGGTCGGATTTCCTACACTGAAAGTCGGAGAGACTCCTCACTACCCTGGAGTTGGCTTTCAAAGATGGGTGCTCTGGGTGTAAACAATACGGGTGTTAAAAAAAAAAAAAAAAAAAAAAAAGAAGGATTTTCGAATTAATCACTTATATTTAACGTTTCTTAATCGATAAAAAAATCAAAATCAAAAATCAATCTTTTCCCTTGGGCAAATAATATTGTTGATGAAGATGATCATATCTACATATCTGTACAGAGTTGCTTTAAAAGAAGAAGCTACTTTTCTTGCCTTATTTGTATATGACCTTATTAAATGTTTGGGAAGCATTTTTTCCCAAACAAAACCAGATTTTTTTAAAGCGATATAGAAATTCATTAGAGCGGTTTGTTTTTTAGAAGAATGTAGTTAATCATGGAACTGACACCCGATATTTTTAAAAAAGTATTGATTTTGGATCAAGAATTGCTTTGAATTGAATCGATACCCCCAAGAATCGAATTGACTCAAATCATGTGGTCTCTAAAGATTCACAGCTCTAAGTAGACAAAAATTGAAGCTCCAGTAATACTCGTTAATAGCGCTTCTGACTAGAATGTCGCACTAAATCAGCCATAAATGAAATATTGTTGGACGTACATCTAGTATATATGGTAATATATGGTAACGGTCTGTGGTAAATGCGTAATACATCGCTGGTAATGGCGTCTTTATGTTTCCTTTTCATCCACCGTGTTTGAAGGTGGAGAAGGGAGCGCATAATTGTCCAGAAGCTGTTTAAATTCAGATATGTAGAGCACAAGAATAGCTTTCGTGGATGTGGCAATTTTGATTTATGACTCATAACCAGGCCCGGCCACCAGGCGAGCGCCTGGTGGCCGGGCCTGTTCCCATGGGGCCCGGCCGGGCACAGCCCGAAGAGGCAACGTGGGTCACCCCTCCAATGGGCTCACCACCCATAGCAGGGGCCATAGAGGTCGGGTGCATTGTGAGCTGGGCAACAGCCGAAGGCAGGGCACTTGGCGGTCCGATCCTCGGCTACAGAAGCTAGCTCTTGGGACGTGGAACGTCACCTCACTGGGGGGGAAAGAGCCTGAGCTAGTGCGCGAAGTCGAAAAATTCCGGCTGGATATAGTCGGACTCACTTCGACGCACAGCAAGGGCTCTGGAACCACTTCTCTCGAGAGGGATTGGACCCTCTTCCACTCTGGCGTTGCCGGCAGTGAGAGGCGACGGGCTGGGGTGGCAATTCTTGTTTCCCCCCGGCTCAAAGCCTGTACGTTGGAGTTCAACCCGTTGGACGAAAGGGTAGCCTCCCTCCGCCTTCAGGTGGGGGGACGGGTCCTGACTGTTTGTGCTTATGCACCAAACAGCAGTTCAGAGTACCCACCCTTTTTGGGAACGCTCGAGGGAGTACTGGAAAGTGCTCCCCCGGGTGATTCCCTTGTCCTACTGGGAGACTTCAACGCTCACGTTGGCAACGACAGTGAAACCTGGAGAGGCGTGATTGGGAAGAATGGCCGCCCGGATCTGAACCCGAGTGGTGTTTTGTTATTGGACTTTTGTGCTCGTCACAGTTTGTCCATAACAAACACCATGTTCAAACATAAGGGTGTCCATATGTGCACTTGGCACCAGGACACCCTAGGCCGCAGTTCCATGATCGACTTTGTAGTTGTGTCATCGGATTTGCGGCCTCATGTTATGGACACTCGGGTGAAGAGAGGGGCGGAGCTTTCTACCGATCACCACCTGGTGGTGAGTTGGCTGCGATGGTGGGGGAGGATGCCGGACAGACCTGGGAGGCCCAAACGCATTGTGAGGGTCTGCTGGGAACGTCTGGCAGAGTCTCCTGTCAGACAAAGTTTCAATTCCCACCTCCGGACGAACTTTGAACATGTCACGAGGGAGGTGCTGGACATTGAGTCCGAGTGGACCATGTTCCGCACCTCTATTGTCGAGGCGGCAGATCGGAGCTGTGGCCGCAAGGTAGTTGGTGCCTGTCGGGGCGGCAATCCTAAAACCCCTTGGTGGACACCAGCGGTGAGGGATGCCGTCAAGCTGAAGAAGGAGTCCTATCGGGTCCTTTTGGCTCATAGGACTCCGGAGGCAGTGGACAGGTACCGACAGGCCAAGCGGTGTGCAGCTTCAGCGGTCGCGGAGGCAAAAACTCGGACATGGGAAGAGTTCGGGGAAGCTATGGAAAACGACTTCCGGACGGCTTCGAAGCGATTCTGGACCACCGTCCGCCGCCTCAGGAAGGGGAAGCAGTGCACTATCAACACCGTGTATGGTACGGATGGTGTTCTGCTGACCTCGACTGCGGATGTTGTGGACAGGTGGAAGGAATACTTCGAAGACCTCCTCAATCCCACCAACACGTCTTCCTATGAGGAAGCAGTGCCTGGGGAATCTGTGGTGGACTCTCCTATTTCTGGGGCTGAGGTCGCTGAGGTAGTTAAAAAGCTCCTCGGTGGCAAAGCCCCAGGGGTGGACGAGATCCGCCCGGAGTTCCTTAAGGCTCTGGATGCTGTGGGGCTGTCTTGGTTGACAAGACTTTGCAGCATCGCGTGGACATCGGGGACGGTACCTCTGGATTGGCAGACCGGGGTGGTGGTTCCTCTCTTTAAGAAGGGGGACCGGAGGGTGTGTTCCAACTATCGTGGGATCACACTCCTCAGCCTTCCCGGTAAGGTTTATTCAGGTGTACTGGAGAGGAGGCTACGTCGGATAGTCGAACCTCGGATTCAGGAGGAACAGTGTGGTTTTCGTCCTGGTCGTGGAACTGTGGACCAGCTCTATACTCTCGGCAGGGTTCTTGAGGGTGCATGGGAGTTTGCCCAACCAGTCTACATGTGCTTTGTGGACTTGGAGAAGGCATTCGACCGTGTCCCTCGGGAAGTCCTGTGGGGAGTGCTCAGAGAGTATGGGGTATCGGACTGTCTTATTGTGGCGGTCCGTTCCCTGTACGATCAGTGCCAGAGCTTGGTCCGCATTGCCGGCAGTAAGTCGAACACATTTCCAGTGAGGGTTGGACTCCGCCAAGGCTGTCCTTTGTCACCGATTCTGTTCATAACTTTTATGGACAGAATTTCTAGGCGCAGTCAAGGCGTTGAGGGGTTCCGGTTTGGTAACCGCAGGATTAGGTCTCTGCTTTTTGCAGATGATGTGGTCCTGATGGCTTCATCTGACCGGGATCTTCAGCTCTCGCTGGATCGGTTCGCAGCCGAGTGTGAAGCGACCGGAATGAGAATCAGCACCTCCAAGTCCGAGTCCATGGTTCTCGCCCGGAAAAGGGTGGAGTGCCATCTCCGGGTTGGAGAGGAGACCCTGCCCCAAGTGGAGGAGTTCAAGTACCTAGGAGTCTTGTTCACGAGTGAGGGAAGAGTGGATCGTGAGATCAACAGGCGGATCGGTGCGGCGTCTTCAGTAATGCGGACGTTGTACCGGTCCGTTGTGGTGAAGAAGGAGCTGAGCCGGAAGGCAAAGCTCTCAATTTACCGGTCGATCTACGTTCCCATCCTCACCTATGGTCATGAGCTTTGGGTCATGACCGAAAGGATAAGATCACGGGTACAAGCGGCCGAAATGAGTTTCCTCCGCCGTGTGGCGGGTCTCTCCCTTAGAGATAGGGTGAGAAGCTCTGCCATCCGGGAGGAACTCAAAGTAAAGCCGCTGCTCCTTCACATCGAGAGGAGCCAGATGAGGTGGTTCGGGCATCTGGTCAGGATGCCACCCGAACGCCTCCCTAGGGAGGTGTTTAGGGCACGTCCAACCGGTAGGAGGCCACGGGGAAGACCCAGGACACGTTGGGAAGACTATGTCTCCCGGCTGGCCTGGGAACGCCTCGGAATCCCCCGGGAAGAGCTAGACGAAGTGGCTGGGGAGAGGGAAGTCTGGATTTCCCTGCTTAGGCTGTTGCCCCCGCGACCCGACCTCGGATAAGCGGAAGATGATGGATGGATGGATGGACTCATAACCCTGCTGTGACGTCATTCCAAGCTTCAACTTCCAACTTCTGAGGTTAATGTAACGCACCATGAGTCCTGGAGGCATGCAGGCAGCCCATTTGAAAATAGGGCAGGACGGGCGGCTCAAGTGAGGGCGCTGCTCCATGGAAGTAAGTAAAACATTTAGTTTTGGTGGGAGCAGTTGTGTGTCCCCCTGTAAATTTCACCAAATTTTTCAGTCACATTACGTCAATACCCGCGTTGTTCCGCATTAAAATAGTAGATTCCATATTTATTTGCTAATTCTGTCCACCATTTCGTTAACACTGAAATCTTAGGGTCCTACGGTCCAAACTGATGAGTAACACGAAGAAAAAAAAACATTATCCGAACGACACATACTCTGAATCGTGTCAGGCCCTAAAGCGGTTCCATTGCGAACACAAATTGTATAAAATACCTAATAATAATATAAGAAAATATTGTATTGGAAATAGGGCACATCGAATATACTTGATATATCGCGGGTTTGTCTTTGCAATATATAAAATGACTATATCGTGATATTCGAGTATACGTTCTTACACAGTTGCTTTTAGCTGCGGGCATTACACCACAGGCGTTTCTCACTCTCTTGTCTCTGCTTCTCACAGAGAGGTAAAACAAGCGCACCTTCTCACATACGTCACATACTGTCGCGCATGCAACGTCACTCGCCCTCGCGGAGCAGAGAGGTAGCTGCATGGTAACATTAGCTGTTGTGCTAGCGGTGTGGAGAGAGTGATAAGACGAGAGAGAGAAGGTGCGAATCTGGTAAAAATTAAGGAAAAATAATTAATTCCCAAGAAAAACAGCACGGGGTGCATCGTCTAGCAGTGGTTTGGCTTCAAGCGGGAATATGTGGCGGAAAAAGCGTTTTTACAAAAAGTAGCAGCATTACTAATGTAGCATCATTTGAAAAGTCACCCGCTAGAGAATTAAGAGTGCTTGAAACTCCGCATGTCAACATCTCTGCCCGGTGCCACACCAACAAAATGCCAAAGCAACTATTTCCAGATCAACACCGTATGAAAAAAATAGTCAACAACAGAAGGAGATAATGTCCGCAGTAACCTACCACATAGCGAAGGACATACACTATTTTATTTCCTATTATTCAGCTAATTTTTATTTGACAGTTATTGAAATGTCTTGTGTGACATCATGCACAAAAGTGCACTTTTTCTGTTTTTAACTATTGTAGTGGCGTTCTGTACAAAAAGTGCAGTTTAATGACATCATGCACAAAAGTGCACTTATAGCTTGTTTTAAAATGTCTCAGACAATCTTGCAATGTCTGTTTTGAAAATTATATTAATGTTTGTGCCACTGTTTACTAACTGTTTAATAAATAGAGTTTTGGAAAAACTGACTTATTTGTGATTTCCCTCTCTGCATGAAAGTTAAAAATTAGCATCTTTTAATGCAGTATGAAAAAGAATGTTTTTAATGTAGACACATAGAATCATCAAACTGCTGTGATTATATGCATCAAGTGTAAATTTAAGGCTGAACCAAAAATATCGAGATATATATCAAGTATCGTGACATGGCCTAAAAATATCGAGATATTAATAAAAAGCCATATCGCCTAGCCCTAATTGGAAAGCGTTTATTAGTTGAAGTGAACAACAAATCCGGTGATTGTGTCTTCTTGAGTGGAGGCCAGTATTTGAGAAAATATGGTATTTCAGCTGCAATGTAGATTTTGACTAAGCTTTACCATGGAAATATGAGGTGAAAATTGTGTGTGTAAGCTTACTCTGTTCAGCAGCTGTCATGTCCCGCTCCAATTTGAGCTTCTTCTGACCCAGCTGCAGTATACCGTCCTCGATGCTGTCCTTACTGATCATCTTAATGACCTTTACAGTCCTGGCACAAATCAAACGGGTGCATTTAGTGTTGTAAATATTTCATTTGGCCAACAGTGATATTGTGTAGAAAAAACTGAGTAAAAATGCTTTTTTGTACCTGGTCTGACCAACACGGTGACACCGGTCCTCGGCCTGCTTGTCGTTATATGGGTTCCAGTCTATGTCGTGCAAGATGACAACGTTGGCCGATGTGAGGTTGATGCCGAGGCCACCGGCGCGGGTTGACAGCAGGAAGATAAATATATCGCTGTCTGTGTTGAACTCGTCTATAAGAAAGATCCTGCGGGACAAAAGGCATCATGAAACATATTTTCTAAAACTAAAAAAACACAAAACCAGTGAAGGAAGTTGGCACGTAAATAAAAACAGAATACAACAATTTTCAAATCCTTTTCAACCTATACTCATTTGAATACACTGCAAAGACGGGATACTTAACGTTCGAACTGGTAAACTTTGTTATTATTTGCAAATATTAGCTCATTTGGAATTTGATGCCTGCAACATCTTTCAAAAAAGCTGGCAGGAGTGGCAAAAAAAACTGAGAATGTTGAGGAATGCTCATCAAAAACTTATTTGGAACATCTCACAGGTGAACAGGCTAATTAGGAACAGTGGGTTCCATGATTGGGTATAATAGATGGATAGTACTTTATTCCCTTCAGGAGCGTTCCTTCAGGAAAATTTAAAATTCCAGCAGCAGTGTACAGAGTTGAGATAAATTGAACAGTAAAAAGTAAATAATGGGGTTGTAATAGAAACAAAATAGAAAAATATTACAATAGGAATAAAAATAAAAAGCAACAATGAGAATAAAAATATACCAGTAAAATAAGAATATAACAAGAGAAACTAGGCAGTAGTGACCATGTTATGAAAACGTACTGCACTGTTATTGTTTTGCATCCCCTGTCATCCGAGTACCCCCCACCCCTCTCCCCAGAGAGAAGTTGTACAGTCTAATGGCGCGTGGGACAAAGGAGTTTTTGAGTCCATTAATCCTGGACTTGGGATGGAGCAGTCTAGCACTGAACAGGCTCCTCTGGCTACTGATAACGCTATGCACAGGGTGACTGGCATCATCCAGGATGCTCAGTTGTTTGTCCACAGTCCTCTTCTCTGCCACCGTCACCAGTGAGTCCAGTTTCATTTCGATTGTAGAACCGGCCCGCCTGATCAGTTTCTCAAGTCTGGAACTGTCCTTCTTAGATGTACTGCCCCCCCAGCACACTACCATGTAGAACAGAACACTGGCAACCTCAGACTGGTAGTACATCCACAGCAGTTTTCAACAAATGTTGAAGGAGTACAGCCTGCTCCGTCCTCTCCTGTACAATTGGTCCGTGTTAACAGTCCAGTCCAGCTTATTGTCCACCCAAACCCCAAGGTACTTGAATGAGTCCACGGTCTGTACCGCGACTCCTTTGATCATAATCCGTAATATCGCTAAAATTCGCTCCATTTTGTCCACTAACGACGCTGTACCATGCGTTATCCATGCGTTTGTTACGTCTCATCTCGATTACTGTAACATATTATTTTCGGGTCTCCCCATGCCTAGCATTAAACGACTACAGTTCAGGGTTTCCCACACATTAATTTATTTGTGGCGGCCCGCCACGAAAGAATTACGGCTGCCAAAAAAATATATATATATATATATATATATATTTTTTTTTTCCGGCTTTTGACTCGCTCAACCGCTCATAAAAGCAATGGGACTCTTGTCTGTGAATGGAGCTTGTAGTTACATATTATATAAATATGTAAAAATTATATAAATATGTACATAAAGTGTTGTAATTATATTCCAACACCGCGTTCTTCTTGGTCATTGCCGCCGCTGACACCGCCCCCCTACCCAGCCCCAGCCGCCCGACCACACCACCACAAATAGATGCCTGACCCGTGGGAAACACTGCAGTTGGTACAAAATGCGGCTGCTAGACTTTTGACAAGAACAAGAAAGTTTGATCATATTACGCCTATACTGGCTCACCTGCACTGGCTTCCTGTACACTTAAGATGTGACTTTAAGGTTTTACTACTCACGTATAAAATAATACACAGTCTAGCTCCAGCCTATCTTGCCGATTGTATTGTACCATATGTCCCGGCAAGAAATGTGCGTTCAAAGGACTCTGGCCTATTAGTGATTCCCAGAGCCCAAAAAAAGTCTGCGGGCTATAGAGCGTTTTCTATTCGGGCTCCAGTACTCTGGAATGCCCTCCCGGTAACAGTTCGAGATGCTACCTCAGTGGAAGCATTTAAGTCTCATCTTAAAAACTCATTTGTATACTCTAGCCTTTGAATAGAACCCCTTTTTAGACCAGTTGATCTGCCGTTTCTTTTCTTTTTGTCCTATGTCACCCCCTCCCCATGGATGAAGTACTGGGTGTCCCGAGTCAGGACCCAGGATGGACTGCTCGCCTGTGTATTGGTTGGGGACATCTCTGCGCTGCTGATCCGCCTCCGCTTGGGATGGTTTCCTGCTGGCTCCACTTTGGACGGGACTCTCGCTACTATATTGGATCCACTTTGGACTTGATTCTCACGGTTACGTTAGATCCACTATGGATTGGACTTTCACAGTATCAAGTTAGATCCGCTCGACATCCATTGCTTTCGGTCCCCTAGGGGGTGGGGGGTTGCCCACATATGCAGTCATCTCCATGGTTTCTCATAGTCATCATTGTCGACGTCCCACTGGGGTGAGTTTTTCCTTGCCATTATGTGGGCCCTACCGAGGATGTCGTGGTTTGTGCAGCCCTTTGAGGCACTTGTGATTTAGGGCTATATAAATAAACATTGATTGATTGATCAAAATAGGTTGTGACCTTGGACTTGACCTCCCAAAGTCAATGAACAGCTCCTTGGTCTTTGACAGATTGAGTTGCAAGAGGTTCCTGTGACACCAGACAGCAAAGTCCCTCACCAGGCTCCGAAACTCCTCCTCTATGCCTTCCCTGATGCACCTGACGATTGCTGTGTCATCCGCATACTTCTGGATGTGACACAGCTCTGAGTTGTAGCAGAAGTCAGTGGTGTACAGGGTGAAGATAAGAGGGGCCAGCACCGTTCCCTGCGGTGCTACGGATCACAGTGTCTGACGTGATGTCCTTCAGTCTGACGTATTACGGCCTATCGGTGAGGTAGTTTGAAATCCAGGCAACCAGGCAGGGGTCCACTCGCATTCTGTCCAGCTTGTCCTGGAGAAGGCTGAGCTGGATAGTATTAAAGGCACTCGAGAAGTCCAGAAACAGGATCCTCACAGTGCTATTTCCCTTATCCAGGTGTCACTGGACTCGGTGCAGCAGGTAAAGGATAGCATCCTCCATACCAACACCTGCCTGGTACGCAAACTGCAGGCTGTCCTGGGCATGTTGCACCTGTGGTCTGAGGAGGCCGAGAAAGAGCCGCTCCATTGTCTTCATTATATGAAAGGTGAGCGCCAATTGTCTGTAGTCGTTCGGCTCACTGGGGCAGTTTTTTTTGGGAACTGGAACGATGCACGACGTCTTCCAGAGCGTGGGCACTCTCCCCAGCTGCAGGCTAATAGAAGGTTCCATGAAATGCTCAGTCATTCACAAACAAGGATGGGGTGAGGGTCACCACTTTGTGAGCAAATGCGTCAGTAAATTGTCAGTTTAAGAACAACATTTTTCAACTGGCTATTACAAGCAATTTAGGGATTTCACAATCTACAGTCCATAATATCATCAAAAGGTTTAGAGAATCTGGAGAAATCACTGCACCTTTGATCCTGCATCTAAGACCGACATCAGTGTAAAGGATATCACCACATGGGCTTAGGAACACTTCAGAAAACCACTATAGGTATCTACAGTTGGTCGCTACATCTGTAAGAACAAGTTAAAACTCTACTATGCAAAAGGAAAGCCATTTATCAACAACACCCAGAACCGCCGCTGGCTTTGCTGGGCCTGAGCTCCTTTAAGATGGACTGGTGCAAAGTGGAAAAGTGTTCTGTGGTCTGATGAGTTCACATTTCAATTTTTTTGGGAAACTGTGGACGTTGTGTCCTCCTGGCCAAGTAGGAAAAGAACCATCCGTATTGTTTTAGGCTCAAAGTTCAAAAGCCAGCATCTGTGATGGTATGGGGGTGTATTAGTGGCCAAGGCATGGCAGCTTACACATCTGTAAAGGCACCATTAATGCTGAGAGGTACATACAGGTTTTGGAGCAACATATGTTGCCATCCAACCAACGTCTTTTTCATGGACGCCCCTGCTTATTTCAGCAAGACAATGTCAAGCCACATTAAACACGTGTTACAACAGCATGGCTTCGTAGTAAGAGTGCAGGTACTAGACTGGCATGGCTGTAGTCCAGACCTGTCCCCCATTGAAAATGTGTGGCGCATTATTAAGCAGAATATACGACAACGGAGACCTCGGACAGTTGAACAACTTAAACTGTACATCAAGCAAGAATGGGTTACTGATTATTTGCAAAAAAAAACAAAAACAAGTTTCTCAGTTTGAACATTAAATATCTTGTCTTTGCAGTATATTCAATTGAATATAAGTTGAAAAGAATTTGCAAATCAATGTATTCTGTTTTCATTTAAGATTTACACAACGTGCCAACTTCACTGGTTTTGGGTTTAGTAAAAATAGAATGTTTAAGGAATTAAAAAGCCTAGAAGCGCAAATGCTTCGAGTGCCTGTCTAGCTGACCTGTCCGCTATTGGTGTAGACCCGTCCAGTCTAACGTAACGATGCTTGAGATGTTTCAGCAGTACCTCCACAATGTCCAGCATCATGGTGAACTGACTGAACAGCACAACCCGATCACCCTGCAAGAATGAGTCAAACGCCATCTTACGTGACCTAAACAACAAATTTGTTGTGCTCAATTGTGTGCAGCTAACCTTCTCCTTGAGTGACACCAGCGTCTCTGTGAGCCAGTGGAACTTCCCAGAGTCGAGGAGCAGATTGTTCTCCAACTGGTAGGAGGTGATGGATGAGTACCGCTGGCAAAGACGATGCAGCTCAAAATCTGACATGACCTCCATGTCCTCTTGGATCAACGCGGCATCTGCTTCTAAGTGAGTTGGCTCCTGAGCAAGAGGAAGAACATCATCTTATAAATTGGGTAACATGAATTATATCTTCACTAATCAATAAAAAGTTCAGACTATATTATGGGTAATATTCAACACTTTCACTAACTTTTAGCATGAGTTTGCTCATGGTTTTGAGCTTCTCTGTGGTGTAGTATTGTCGATGAAGCAGTGGGTGGTTGGCCATCTTCCTTAACTGCATTATCATGTTACTAAGCTCGCGCTCTGCGGGGGAGAAAAAAAAAAAGAAGGTCAAGATATGGGCTTCAATAACCTTTTGGCACACAAACTGGTGCGGTAAATGTGGCTTACTCTCGCATCCGGCGGGAGCTTTGAGCTTTTGCAAAAGACTTTGGTAGAGAACCTGCTGCTTCTCGCTCATGGGGCAGAACTCCACCTTCTCATCTTTGGCAGGCAACTGCCTGAGGACCTGGAAATAGTACAAATTCAATGAAAACTCGAAACCCTGGAAGTTGTGTAATTTGGTAATAAATAACATTGGGGTTTAAGACACTTGCTGTAATCTAGAACTCAACACCACAGATTTGGATGCTAAAGCAATGTTGATTGACTCACCTCATTCTTGACTCTTCTGAGGATGAAGGGTTTCATGATGCGTTTGGCCTGAGAGATGCGATCTTTCTCAAAACGACTTTGCTCCTCGTGAGATTTCTACAGAGAATATGGTTAGATGAGGCAGAAAGCATATAGTCATTTATCACTAAGTTTTCAGGCTTCATCTTTTCTAAATTTGCTGTCATTCAGCAACTTTGTAAATTTGTTTAATTTTTATACAGTGGTACCCCAATTGTCAAGCTTAATAGGTTCAATGACGGAGCTTGGAAGTCAAAACACGTATCTTAAATCAACGTCACCCCCACTGAAATTAACAATAACCAATTTTAAACTGTGATTGGCCCCCTAAAATTTTAAAGTGCAACATACCTTCCAAAAAACCTCAAAAACTAGTAGACAGTAGTTTTATAAAGTAATATTATACAACGTACAGGATTTACTTCATACGGCCGCGGTGCAGTTGATTTTACGTTGGTCCATAGCTACAGCGGCAGTTCATTTCATGGTGCGGGGAGCGAGCATGAGAAGCACCACTTTGAAAGCTAGTAATTTAGGCAATAAACGCAGTTATCTCTGCGTTTAGGCCTCTTGTCCACACGCAAACGCAACATTTTGTCCCCAAAAATGCACACTTTTCAATTGGCCAAGATGAAGAGTTCCAAAACTCTCTTCTTAGCGTATGTGTGTAAACGGTTTAAATGCAGCCTGTACTCATCTGATGATGTCAAAACCGTAACGCTGTCCTATCCAAAGCTCAATATATTAGCAAGTCTCAAGCAGCATGTTGTAATATTTATAATTGCTTTGCTATGGAGTTTATTTTCTGGTCTTTAACTAACACCCCCCCCCGGTATGAAAAAAATAACATACCATAGAAAACATTTTGGAGAGCTCTGTGGTGGAACTGGAGAACAGTGAAGGCATGATGAAGTTGAGGAGTGACATCAGCTCCAAGAGGTTGTTTTGTAAAGGAGTGCCAGTAAGCAGCAAGCGATGTTTAGCCTGAACAGAAAAGAGAATATGTGATGATGGTCAGATGTGGTTAAGGTATCAAAGAGCACCACTGAACTCACGTTAACAGCCATGAGGTGACGGTAGCGCAGTGTTTTCATGTTCTTCAGCATGTGGCCTTCATCAAAGATTGCGTACTTGAGGCGGAGCTTGCGGAACAGACCTCGGTCGCTATCATTCCCTGTGACAAAGTTGTACCTGTAGAGCGTAATGCGAACAGAAAGTGTGAGATGGAGTTGAAGCGCCAAGGTGGGTGTCAAATGTGCTCTTTGAGATGCTCACGTGGTAACAATAACGTTAAATTCAAGCTCTCCGTTGAGGATGTCATACTTGAGGTAACGACGGTCTTCCACAGATCCTACACACAACACAAGACATGTTTTCAAAATTGGTGTCACCGGTTTAGTGAGAACAGGTGCACAAACTTGTTGAAGTAGTTCATTGATAGAAGAAAAAAGGAAAAAGGATTCAACCACCCTACCACAATAAACTATGACTTTCAGACTCGGACACCACAGTTTCAGCTCTCTGCCCCAGTTATCTGTAGAAGAGAAAAATATCTGCGTTATGCAAACTTGTTTTTTGTTTAATGATGGATTCGAAACGAGACAAATCAAGCCGATGGTTTATTTTAGAGCTCACTCTTTGCCCATTTGGTTGCATTGGACCAGTGTTAATAAATAACTGAAAAAATATTAATTATAGTTATTCATTACTTTACCAAAAAAATAGTTTACTTAAACTATATTACTAATTAGCTTCTTTACCTAGTAATTAATTACTAGGTAAAAAAATGCGTTACTTTCATGTACTCAAAGTACATTAGTGCGTGTCTTTAAAAGGCGGTGCCTGTTGCCAAGTGACGTGTGACATCAGTTAGGGCGCAGTCAGAGCAACATTAGCTGTGTTAGCTTAGCAATGACATTTTGTGGGGAGTGACTGACTGGAAGGAGATGTCTCTGACCAGCAGCACCTGCTGTAAGTGGTGGTAGTTAAAACTTATTGAATGTGATTCAGTGGCTCTGTTTAGGCCACCGAAAATTTTCGTCTGAAAATGTCCCTAACTGCATTTTTGACTCTCGGGCAAAATACTTTTATCACTGAAACAGCACTACCGAAACAGGATGTTGTGATGACGTAAGCTAGAAGCACGCAATTGCCTGGAATTAGTATTATTATAAAATATATATAGTATGTTCATAGTTTTATGATCGTTGCACGGCGCTAACCAGGACCCATCAGGAGCAAGGAGGACGTATCTTGCTCAAGGAAACAACGGACGTGACTAGGATGGTAGAAGGTGGGGATTGAACCAGTAACCTTCAGATTGCTGGCACGGCCACTCGCCCACCTTTGCCACGCCGTCCACGTAGTAGTTTGTGTGTACTTACATGTTGTGACCGTGTATTTAAATATTGTGGTGTAATTTTGACTCTCCCTATATACTGTATCACATTAATTTGGAGTTTGGTTGTGGCTGTTGCTTGCAGAAGAAAAGTGTGCTTCTATTTGTGCAGTTGCTGTCCTTTTGATATTGCCTTGTTGACATACACCCACCTCAAAAGTAGTAGCAATAGTAGTACAAATCAAGTTACATAAAATGCAACTATAAAGTGATGTAACATATTACTCGCTACCAAAAAAAGTAATTAGTATGAAAAGGTGTTAGTCCTAACACTGATTATGACTCATAACAAACCCCAGAAAACTTCCAAATAATCAACGTGTGCATGTTTTGTGAGTGTGACGGGTTTTACCAAGTGTAGAAGCAGGCACAGTGATGAGGTGAGGACCCTCTATTCCATTCTCAAATAAATGGGCGAGGAAGGCAATAGCCTGGATCGTTTTCCCCAAACCCTGAGCAGATAAAGGGGTAGGGGATTACTGAGCGAGTCAGCCAGATTATAATAGGAACAAGTCAAAAACAAAGACTTTTAGGGAGTTGAAACCAGTGACAGTGCAATGAGGTTCAGGCTGCCTTCAGGTGCACACAGGTGCAGTGCTGGCTGCCTCACCTTATGACTTTTCTCTGCAGATTTTTATTCGAATCTGCAAGAATAACTGTCATACACTTATATGAAATACATTGCACAGGTTAGGGCTGGGAAATTTATAGTTTTGATCTTAATTTAGATTTGGGCTTTTCACTTATCTAAAAATATTATTTAAAAAAAATGGCCTGCATCACGTGCATGAAAATTCCTGAGCTTGTAATAGTAAAACACAAGAGTGAGCATATGAATGAAAAAGATATGTCTACTAGAAGTTAGGATCTCACCATGGTTGCTACTTTTCATTTGACAAAGACCTAACAAGCCTAATCAATAATAAAAAACTAAACTCTGCAAAAACATGTTAATGCAGAAATTGTATGGCCTAACATAACCGTGGACCGTACTACAGAATTGGGCAATAAAATGGAATACGCTGACCAATGCCCAATATCACAGAAATTGACATAAATGAGTGAAATGCTGTCATTGTGAGGAGAAGGAACATTTGTTTGGAAAATTATGTGTCCCGGACCGCTCATTAGTCCCTGAAACACTCAACTGCCCCGTCCTGAACTAAACCACTTGAAACATCGACTAAACTATGAAGCTAAAGCTAGCAGGAGCAATTCATATACACACAACACATCTGCTTGTATTGTTGTAACAACATTGTCTATGTAACATTCGAACAGGACAGCAGTCGAAACTTGAGGCTATCTTTTTTCCCCTTCAAGCTCAGAACAACAATGCACTTCCCCCCCCTTCACAATAACAGCGATGTGTGTAACTTCCATGCAGACTGTGCTAACATGATAAAGGTTTTAAAAAAAGTATCTTACACAAGCATAATATACGTAAAACACTTACAGAGACATTTATACAATGATTATGCCTTGGCTTATAATATTGGTCAAAAATGTCCAAAGATGTATTGCACCAACGAATGTGAAGATTTTATCAAATTAAATTTATGACAGAAAAAGCAGACACTTGATGGTGGTAAAATAAGAGTAAAGTAAAAAACAAAATTCAACAAAAATACAATTAAAAAAATAAATCTAATATTGTTTTTTTATTCATATTGCTATTGTTATTTTAATTTATTGTTGTTAATATTATTAGTAGTATTATTTAACCTATTGTTTAATAATTACTCATTTTTATCTGATTGTTCTTTTAAATTATATTTTAAGATGAGTTTTGGTGGTACAATAAATACTGATGTTTTCAAATCGTGTTATTAATCGTAAAATTCAATATCAATCAAAACAATTATGATTATTACTTTTGCCGTAGTCATCCAGCCCTATCATGGTTTGTGATGATTGCACATCTAAAGATGAATTGGTAGCGAGCTGAGCATCACCTCCATATGGGTAATCCCTTACATATATAGATCTGCACTGTATTTGATCAGAAAATGTGCCAAGTCTGCGATTTGCACTTTAGAAAATGTTTAAAATGACTAGACTTTTACAGACAACGGCTCAGTGTACACATTTTAATAGTTATCTAATAATACCATTATGATCTTTTTTATTTTATGCATTTTTGTTTAGATTTTGGGCAGCAGTTTTAGGCCCAATCCAGGCCCAAAAACGTTGGGCCTGGATTGTTGCTGTTTGCTGTCAATAATCCAGGTCACTAAACCCCCATAGTTCCAAGATGTAATGACTTCGGATTATAATGTGGTTATGAATCTTGTTCATCTCAATGAAAAACTTCATACAGTAAGGAGGGAATTAATCGCTATAATACATTATTTTATCATATACCCATCAGAGATAAAAGGCTTTCTTATTATGCCAAAATGATGGCCAAAAAGTAGACTGACGTAAAGTCTCACCATCTCATCAGCGAGGATGCCACTCAGATCATGATCGTGCAGAAGGAGCAGCCACTTTAGACCAATGAGCTGATAAGGTTTAAGGTGGAGCCTAAACGACAAGAGACAAGTTACAAACAACAATCACAACCCTAAATATCTAATTAATGCGTTTCCTCGATTATAGAGGGGATTACATTCTAGGGAATTTTCACAAGTTGGGACAATATTTATTGTAAGATTTTTATGAATACGATATACATTTAAATACTTTTTTACAAGTCAACACATTCCACACAGTTTTCACAAACATTTACTATGCTCTTAAAACAATTATTACACTTTAAATTAGGGGTTTTAAACTCAATTGAAGTGGGGCGGGTGGAGCTAGATTCGGGGTGGTGAGCCTCAGCTTTAGAAATTGTAACCATGTGACTAAATGTGTTGACTACTTCTACTAGCAGCTATAATGGCCCTGAGCTATGGTAGGGCTAAAGTTATTGAAACTGTAATAATTATGTATTTTGACAAGAGCAGTCAAAATGACATTAACTAAAAACTAAATAAAAAATATCACATTAATCATGTATACTCATAATAATGCAATTTATTATGTGTTCACTTGCTCCTTTACCTCAAACATGGATGGTTACCGGTACTTAAAAAGGTGGCATTTGTTGTTATATGATCAGGTCAATGCATAAATCAGTGCTAAGATGAGTGAGGCGACTAACTGTTGTGCTCGTTGCCAAAATATCCTACAAAATACACCCCAAACTGTTAACGAATTTTAAACTACTGTGATTAGGTGGCGACTTGTCCAGGGTGCACCCCGCCTTCCGCCCGATTGTAGCTGAGATAGGCACCAGCGCTCATCGCGACCCCAAAGGGAATAAGCGGTACAAAATGGATGGATGGAGTTTTGAACAAATAATTGACAAGCATTCAACAAAAACATTTAAAAAATGTTCCTATATGACATTCTGACAACAAAATTGCAACAGGGTTCAATTTTCGGGGGGCTTTTTTAAGTTGATTTATATTATGCAAGCGAGTAATAACGCGTTAGTCCCAATTATACCAAATTCAAAAGTGTAGTTAATTTGATTAAAAAACGTAATTATTTGACGGAACTAATTTTGACACTGTAGAGTTTCCTAGGAGATAGAGACACTTCCGCTTGCTTAACGGACATTGCTCTTTGTGTTGTGCTGTAATTTTTGTTTTTGCACTATTATTGTACCTTGTGTTCTAGTGGGATTCAAGATTGTGACAACAATTAGTAAACTATTAGCTGCCCAGGGTGCGCTGGTCGCAACTACTTTCAACTATTAATGGTACTTTAAAATCTGCGATGCACTGAGACCGCAGTGAGTACACAGCAACGTGGTGAGGGAACACTAGGATTAACAATAGTAGGGAAACATGCCACTCACTGGCTATTGAGCAAACTGGGTTGTTTCATGGACCCCATGCCGCTCCTCATCACCGCCGTGACCTGCTTGACCATTTTGGAGGAAATAGTCTCGCAACTGGACATGAGTCGCCTCACGATCGCACGCTCCTTGAGAACCACTTTGCAACCCAGAAGCAGGTCCTCCTGCAGCCCGTTGTTCTTGTGGATGAGTTCTGTCTAAGACATGAAGGAAAAGTTGATTGATGAAAAACATTTGCGCTAAAATAATTGGAGAATAAGACAGCTGTGCTGTCTATACAGAAAAAATTACGATACAGTGCAAGAGAAGGTTTTCAAGCCAGATGGAATGTTTAACGTGATGTAACGGAAATTGGATATAAAAAAATGTGGGGCCAATTTTTACAAAATGTATTTTTTTGGGGGGAAATGAATAGGAATAATCTTCAAATCTGGGTTAAATAGTCTAAGCAAAACACTTTTCTAAAATGGTTTAAAAGTGTAAATTTAAAACCCTTCCTTGTGGCCTACATAACATCCAAGGGTGGTGCTCTGGTCAAAATGTTGCGTTGATGTTGTATTGCCCCACAAAGAAGGATAGAGAAACGGCTTGTTTGGAGCCCATTTGGAAAAAGGCAATATTATTTTTATTAAATATGTCGACCAAAACTCCATGGTTTGATTTCAATTTTGTTAAGACTTATGGCCCATAAGTCTTGTATATGGGATCCCCATAAATTATGGGGATCCCATATACACCAAAACAGGTACGAACAGGTAATAAAAGTTGGTTTTGCATAAGAGGGGTCCTTTAAGAATTCTAGCGTGCACACAACGAACTGATGCACATGACTTATTGTAGACAAAGGATGCTCTATGAGTAGGTCTGGACAAGTCATCAAATTTTGATGTAGATTTTAAATATGGCTTTTCACAATTATGAAAATATAAAAATCGGAAAAAAACAAAACTTAATGGGCCCCGAAACGTACATGCTAATTGCGCAGCTTGTGACGGTGAAACAGATGAGCTAATGAGTGAAAAAAAAGAGCATGTCTATGAGAAGTTTGGGATATCACCATGGTTGTTACTTTTTATTTGACACGTCGCTAGTATGCCTAATCAATAACCACGAAACTTAAAAAAAAAAAAGAGGCCATATGAGTTCCGCGTTCTCATAACCGTGGACAAAGTCATATAATTGGCCAGTAAAACAGAATCTTCTGATAAACGCAATAATAATATCAGTTAATTCTACATAAATGTTGTCATTGTGAGGAAAAAAAACATTTATTTGGGAAAATAATATGTCTGGTAGCGCTCATTTATGCCCGACACACTCAACCGCCTTTTCCTGAACTAAACAATGTTGAAACAGTCACTTTGAAACATCGAATCTATACACCCACAACACATCTCAACACTGCTTGTATTGTTGTGAACGACATCATCGATGTAAGATCAATTTACAAACAGTGGTCGCGACTTCAGAAGCCCACTCTTTTTTTAACAGCCTCAAGTGAGTCGCCTCTTTACTTGTTAAGCTGAAAACATAAGCACAGCAAAATTCCCCCCCTTCACAATATAGCTCAGTGGGCCACATCCCGTCTGACTGATGTTTTGACGGTTTCAAAAAAGTACGGTACCTTGCATAAGCATAATGTACTTGAAGCCCTTACTTATACATTTACAAAATTATTAAGCTTTGACCTTAAATACTGGTCAAAATTGTCCAAGATGTATTACACCAATAAATGTGAGGATATATTTAAAGTTGAGTTTTGGTGGTGCAATAAATACTCACGTTTTCAAATTAAAGAATAATCGTGTAATCAATCTTCATTACAATAAAAAATCTAAATGATCATGATTATTATATTTGCCGTAATCGTTTAGACCTATCTGTTAGGTTATGTTAACTCTCAAATAGTCATACATACTCAATAATTCTAGTGCAGCCTTAACCAACATTAAAATGACAACCATTAGGTTTCTCACCAGGCTGGTCCAATTTTCAAAGGGTCGGAGCGCCACTATCTTCTTGGCTTTTGTAATAGAGCAACCAGAAATCAAAGCCAGCTCATCAATAGTGGCTTCCTGGAAAAACTGGACAACCTGATCCATCACGGTTCCTGAGGGTTTCGACGTTTTCAACTCTTCATCTGAGTCATCGTAGTCACTGCTCATTGAGTCCTCGTCGTCGGAACTGAAGCGCTCATCAGAAGCGCGGGCTTTTTTCTTCCTCTCGGCCGCCTGCTTTTGGGCAATGCTAGTCACGCTGGCAAACCTAGATAGCATTTGGGCGGCAGAGGACGAGGAAGAAGAGGATGGTTGCTGGTTGACGGAGGTAGCTGTTCTTGTCAAAGAGGAAGATAAATCCTTGCTAATCCATGTGGACATAGTAGAATTATCCAATTCTTTTTTGGACTCTATGTTTTGGTCCTCTAAAAAGTCATCACTATCTACTGTAGCGTCGGAATCGTCCTCCAATTCATTAACATCATTGAGGTCTTTGGACTTCTTAGCATGTATTTTGCTTTTACTCTTGTCCGAACCACTGAGTCGGTGCAACTTGGTTTGCGACTTATCTCTGCTGCTCTTTGCTTGTTGGGATTTCTGTGGTGTGCAGTCAGGTGAGCTGGTGCTACCTACATGTTGTTTAACAAAAATGACAATCAGCATGAGAGTGAACAAAAATGACAAAAAGGGCTTCACGATTAATTGACATCAAATCGACATTGATATTTTAATTGGTGCGATTACCAGACAGCAAGAGGCGAGGTTATTGAATTTCTCTGCATTCACAGGCATTTTTTTTCTTTGCCGTCACTGGCATTTGAGTGACAGTAAAGTTAGCCAATCAGAATTGTCTGCTGGTCAATCAAAACTGTTTTAAGGAAAGAGCATGTTTGTGTAAGCTGCAGTGGAGGCAGCCAGTACGCCAATAACAAACACTGTACTTGCACCTTTAAAAAAGTTTTGATGGTGACTAGGTTTGAGCCAATACAATGCAGTAAATTAATTGAACAATAAATGAAAATCCATCCATCTATTGTCTACCGCTTATTCCCGTTCGGGGTCGCTGGTGCCTATCTCAGCTACAATCAGGCGGAAGGCGATGTACACTCTGGACAAGTCGCGACCTCATCGCAGAATAAATGAAAATGATGATGAATACTTTGCCCGCATTGACAAATTGCTATGTCTGTGCGTGTTTGTTCCTTCATCTTGCGCTTCAAACAGGGAACAAGAGGTCTTACTCTGTGCATCGCTCAGCACCTGTGCGTGTTTATTTAACAGTAGAAGTAACTGAATGCAGTGAGCTCTCTTTTCAGTCATTCACAATCTTTGTTTCGGTGGGCGCGGGGCAAGACTTCTAGTTTACAGACAGGATGCACGCCTCCCTTCTTGTGACTCGCTAGTAGGAAGTTCCGCAAAGTAACAAAAATTAAGAGGTAACAATATGATTACAAAGCCAAAAATACTGTTGTGGGAATATTTTAGCTTCAACCTGGACAGGCAACATGAGACCATCAACACGGTCTAGCAAGTGAGACTGCAGTGAGGGCAAAAAAAATTAAAGACTACCCCTATTTTTTCCAACTGGAAAAATGCACTTTAAGATGTTCAGTGTTTATCTAAGTAACATTTTTACTTACAGAGAAAGTTACTTTCCAAATACAGTATAATGATAAAAAATTATTCAGTAATGATAAATAAAAGTTTATACGCTTTAAAATGATTACTTGCAATATTATATATTATGATTACTACGACCGCAAAGGGAATAAGCGGTATAAAATGGATGGATGGACTACGATCACTTTTTATTGGTTATTTGTTCAGTTTAAGAAAATGATATAGACACAAGAGCTGAGTGTCTGCATAAAGCCAAACATTTTTAAAAGTAAATGAATGCATATACTTCTAATGTGAGACGAAAATATGTTGACAGTCTAAAAGTAACATGTCTTCCTTCCCTCGTTATTTTCTCAGTTTTATGCATTTTTTATGTATAAAACATAAAAATCGCAAAACATTTTGCAGTCGCAATTTTTGAGGGAATCAAAGCAATTACTTTTTTTCTCAAAATCGTGCAGCCCTAATGACATATGTAGACACCAGGAGAAACATCTGGGAGAAAATGGGTCCGGACCTGGATCGGAGAATATTTGTAGAACCTGGAGAGCGTCATCAACATTCCAGTCATGTTCCTTCAGCACCATGCGTAGTTCCTGCATTAACAACAGAAGATTATTGAGATAACTAAGGTCTGGGCAGTACTTTTAAGCAGGAACTTCTTAAGTCGACGGCACACATTTAAACAAAAATTTGATCTGCTATTACGCGGCTTTGCAATCATCAAATGGATCTACTCAGTGAGTTCTGTTTTTAATTTGTGACACATATTATTAATGATTGTGCCGTTTCCACAAGTGGCTTTAAATTCCAGAAGTGAAAAATATAGACAGGAACTGTTAAAGAATATTCACAATGAAAGCAATAGGACTCCAGCAGTGACCCAATACTTTTGTCCGATGTCAGTTCGGTTTATTTCAAACATGCATACAATTCAATTACAATGTATGTAATGCATCACATATTTCCAGTTTTTTTCTTTACAGCACGTCCGAAAAGGAGCAGGAAGAAGCAGAGCTCATCTAATCCTACCTCTTTTCACATCATAGCAGTTTTAGCCCATTTCTTAGTATGATGTTTGTAACAGAACAGTGAATAAATCAATAATACATATACCATAAGTAAACAAATACATAAACAGTCATTATGTCTCTTTTTTTCAACATGCATATTGTGTTAAAAGTCCCTACGACTTATCGTGGTTAACTTCTTTTTACACTTGTGTAATATGTTACTTTATTGTTTATACAGTTTTAGGATGAAAACCGGTAGTTTGACTCTGGAACTGATTAATTATATGAGAATTATGTGTGTACCTCTTTGTCCTGATCCGGAAAATTTCTCTGCAGCTTTTTGACCATTGACTCCTTCTTCTCCCAACTGGGTTCATCCTCTTCATTGTCAGATTCATCTTCAGACACCTCCTCGTTTCAATAGCAGAAAGACAAATGCAAAGAAATTATACAGTAAATCTCTATCCCAATTTTGGGGATCTTAAAATTTAAAAAAAAAAAAAAACAAAGTTAACTACATATCAGGCATGTGAGCACCCTTTGATAAAAAAAAAAAAGAGGAATATTTATATCGACTTGAAGTACTGCCCCGCAAGCCCTGGAAGAAAATTCAGAAAATACAAAACTACATTCCCTGCAATTGGGTACATTTTGTCACTATATTTTACGTATATATTTATTGTCAACCTTTTTAGGCTGTCTTTTTGACACTTTCATGTTGTCCCATGCAATGTACCAAATTATTTTTAGTATATCATTTACTAACATTATTATCATTGAAAATGTAATGTAAAATTATATAATATGTATGCAAATAACTCAGAAAGATTCCTATTTGGCAGCGCTATCCTGTGGCCACGCCCCCTTCGGTAATATACCTCCAGTGTTGCGACCTATGTTTACACCCGTCATATCAAAAATATTCCTTCTCGCTCGCTGGCTAGTAATAAATACTGTAGAACTATGACTGGTTCAGAACTGGTAGTGTTCGGATTCTAATCAAACAGATGTGATTAGTAGCAATGTAGACACCCGTCAACGTTGTGACTGAGAGCAAACGGAGGCAACAACACGCTAGCTAACTAGCAAGCTTGTTTCGGTGCTCCTGATCGTCTTAACGTCCTGCAACTAACAGTGCGGCGTTTAGGCAAGAAGAACAGAAAGGCCCTGCGTCTAAGGCGAGCGTTTGTATTTTTTTTTATTTTAAAAAATGTGGAAGTGATATTTTGACGTGAAAAATGTATCTTTAAAAATGCGGACATTTCACATGCCTGATATGTTTTTTTGTTTAAATATCTCACTGCTGATTTTCTTCTTTTGTTGGGTTGCGTTATGTCCTGTGAGCTGAGGGAGCCATCCTGCTTTCTCTTCTTTCCACAATCTGGGTCTAAAAAAGCAACATTCCAAATTTGATCCACTGATTACACATATTAAACACTTTATTTGCTGACTCTAAAATGTACAGATCATGGATACAGTAAGTGTAGTGGAAGTGTGTGTATCAGGTTACATTTCTAACAATTGGGTTCATACCTTTATAACCAGGCATTAGCAGACATGCAGCAACAGCTCCATCCAATGTGCTTGTACTACCAACAACCTAAAAACCCAGGGATGTATTATCATACATTAATCAGAAATCAAATGGAGGCAAATATGACTTCTCAGCATTCGCTTCAAGTCGACACATTTGATCCAAGAGGAGACCTCGCGCTCCAAATAGCGTGGTTTCACCACATTGCAGATTTTAGATTTTTTTTCTTGAAACAAGTCATATTTGTGTGTCATATGTAAAAACCCAAAACCAGTGAACTTGGCACGTTGTGTAATTCGTAAATAAAAACAGAACACGATAATTTGCACGTCCCTTTAAACGTATATTCAATTGAATAAACTGCAAAGACAAGATATTTAGTGTTCGAACTGAGAACATTTTTTTTTTGCAAATAATCATTAACTTAGAATTTAATAGCAGCAACACGTTGCAAAAAAGTTGGCACGGGCATTTTTACTACTTCGGACCACATAACTTTCCTCCAGAAAGTCTTAGTTTTGTTCATGTGATGTCAGATGAAACTAAAATTGAGCTGTTTGGCCACTCCATCCATCTATCCATTTTCTACCGCGTATTCCCTTTTGGGGTCGCGGGGGGCGCTGGCGCCTATCTCAGCTACAATCGGGCGGAAGGCGGTGTACACCTTTATCTTTATCTCACCTTTTTGTAAGGGGCGCTGGAAGCCGGCAGACCCGTCAGCGATCCTGTTCTGTCTCCCTGTAATGTTTGTCTGATCTTGAATGGGATTGTGCTGAAAATTTTAATTTTTCTGAAGGAACTCTCCTGAAGGAATAAATAAAGTACTTTCTAATCTAATCTAATCTAATCTAATCAAACATGGAGGTGGTTGTAGCATTGTGCTCTAGGCCTGTTTTGCTCCCAATGGAACTGGTGCTTTACAGAGTGTAAATGGTACAATGAAAAAGGAGGATTACCTCCAAATTCTTCAGGACAACTTAAAATCATCATTCCGGAGGTTGGGTCTTGGGCGCAGTTGGGTGTTCCAACAGGAAAATGATCCCAAACACACGTCAAAAGTGGTAAAGGAGTGGCTAAATCAGGCTAGAACCTAAACGTGTGGACAATGCTGGAGAAACAAGTCCATGTCAGAAAACCAACACATTTAGCTGGATTGTACCAATTTTGTCAAGAGGAGTGGTCAAAAATTCAAGCAGAAGCTTGTGGATGGCTACCAAAAGCACCTTATTGCAGTGAAACTTGCCAAGGGACATGTAACCAAATATTAACATTGTTGTACGTATGTACCCTGCAGATTTGGTCATATTTTCAGTAGACAAATAATACATTTATAAAAAGAACCAAAATTCATTAATGTTTTTTGTAACCAACCAGTATGTGCTCCAATCACTCTATCACAAAAATATAAGAGTTGTAGAAATTATTGGAAACTCAAGACAGCCATGACATTATGTTCTTCACAAGTGTATGTAAACTTTTGGCGGTATGCACGCGCACACACGCACACAACATTTTGTGTTTTTTTTTTTGTTTCTTTTTAAAGACAAAGCGTTGTGTCGTTATTGGCTGTCAATCTTTTTTTCCCCTCATTGTGCTTCTTGCTGTTTTCGCAATTTTTGCTGGTGTTTTGTTTTATGAAATATGGCTAGGGCCAATGACAAATGAGTCACGGACAACAGATGGCCCCCCCATAAGCAATAAACGAGGGACTAGCTAGTAGACATACGGAAGTACTGTAGGTGTTGTGCAGTGGAAAAGAGACTTTAAAACGCCCACTTGTAACAGCCACTCGACAGTCCACACTCAATTCGCGTTTGGTGACCAAGCAAGGTCAGTAGAATAATCATGTATATATATTAACACACAACTTTAGTATGCTTAAAGTCCGTTGCTATAGTTATTAGCTATTGTGCTTAAGCTGTCCTTTTTCTGTTTGTGCAAGGAGAAAAACTTCTTGTCTGAGGAGTGGCCTCAGCCGCAGATGTTATCTTTGTTTTAGCCCGCTAACAGCCAAGGACTTCAAGGACCTCAACACAGATAAGACGACAGCACGCAGACGAAGCAGAGACAAGGCTAAATCCCAAGGCCCCAGCAAATTCCGTCACGTATTGTGCGTCCTGGACCTGCTTTGCATAATATATGTGACCACTGCTTTTAAATGCGGCCTCAGTGATGTTGACTGTGGAACTCCAGCATAGAAGGGCGCGGGAGCTGAACCTTAAAGTCTTTCATTTAATTATTATTATTTTTTTTTTAATCGGTAGTTGTCAAAGCTACTTTTTATTATCGGATTTATCTCTGTAATGTCATATTTTCTTAATATCGACCCAATATTTATCGTGCACCCCTAATAAAAACTGAGCATCTTTGATCTCACCTCTAAGAGCTTCTGCCTCGACAACTGAGGGAACATATCAGCCAGTTCAGACATTTTTTCTTCCATTTCTTCGTCATCATTTGTGACAATTTTAGACAATTTCTCCACGGGAGCCCTGAAGAATACACACAGCAGAAGTAAATAAAGGAATGTAAAAACAAATAGATTCATTATTTGGGTTGACGCCAACCTGGAGTGTCTTGATAACACATTTTTTGTTACTGGGTCATCTTCTTCATCAGATAGAACGATAACCTCATCAAAGACCACCCCTCGGGTATGGGACTTTGATGATGCTTTGGCAGGTTTCATATGGGCTGTAGGGAAAAGGTAAGTCAAATGACAACACTGAAACTGAATAAAATATGTCACCATACATGAACATTAGGGCTGTAACAGTATCAATATGCCATGACGTGATATGGTATCAAACAAAAGTTGGCGAGTAGTTTTTTTTGGCACCTTTGCCTTGGCGGATCTGAAAATAAACTACATCTCCCAGAATCCTTTGCACAGCACTGACTGCATTGTGGGGGCTTGTAGTGCAATGAAGGAGAGAGAAATGTGATATGTGTTCCACTATTGGGTCCCACCTCATAGTTGATAAGAGGAATTGTTTTTTTACCAAAATAACTTCATCAATCATGCCTCTCACCTGGATAATAGAAGGCGGATGTATTTCGACTAGCCAATTTATAACCGGGATCGGCGAGAACAACACGAAAAGACGCTTGGTTCTCCCCCCTTTTCTTTGCAAGGATTATACATGGGGGTATATGAACATTGTAGCAGTCTGCATCCTAATGACAGCAGACCCTGTACAGTAAGTCCTGTTTTCTTATGTTTGTTGGCCCTCAAAGTCTGCAGTAAGCAGTAATCAGTGATGGAGTTGAAAAAAAGCAAATGTTCTGATGCATGTTTTAAATGAATGTGCCGTGTATGCTTTAAATGAGCAAAATAGGTAAATATTCCCATACATATTATAAATGTGCCTGTTACTACATAATATACAGTAAATGCTTACAACATGTATATAAAACCTTAATGGAGGTGTTTGGATGTGTTCTGAACCACTCCTCTTGACAAAACTGGTGCAGTTCAGCTAAAAGTGTTGTTTTCTGACATGGACATGTTTCTTCAGCCCTGTCCCCACGTTTAAGTCAGGACTTTGGGTAGGCCATTCTAAAACCTTAAATCTAGCCTGATTTAGCCATTTCTTTACCACTTTAAACGTGTGTTTGGGGTCATTGTGCTGTTGGAACACTCAATTGCGCCCAAGACCCAACCTCCGGGCTGATGATTTTAGGTTATCCTGAAGAATTTTGAGGTAATCCTCCTTTTACATTGTCCCATTTAATCTCTGTAAAGCACCAGTTCCAATGGCAGGAAAACAGGCCCAGAGCATAATACTACCACCACCCTGCTTGACGGTAGGGTGGTGTTCCTGGGATTAAAGGCCTTTCCTTTTCTCCTCCAAACATATTGCTGGGTATTGTGGCCAAACAGCTCAATTTTTGTTTCATCTGATATCACATGGGCAAAGATAAGACCTTAAGGAGGAAAGTTCTGTGGTCAGATCAGGCTAGAATTAAGGTTTTAGAATGGCCTTCACAAAGTCCTGACTTAAATGTGTGGACAACGCTGAAGAAACAATTCCATGTCAAAAAAACCAACACATTTAGCAGAACTGCACCAATTGTGAAGAGGCGTGGTCAAAAATCCAAGCAGAATCTTGTGGATGGCTACCAAAAGTGCCTTATTGCAGTGAAACTTGCCAAGGGACATGCAACTAAATATTAACATTGCTGTATGTATACTTCTGACCCAGCAGATTTGGTCATCTTTTCAGTAGACCCATAATAAATTCATAAAAGAACCAAACTTCATGAATGTTTATTTGTGACCAACAAGTATGTGCTCCAATCTCTCTATCACAAAAAAAAAAAATAAGAGCTTTAGAAATGATTGGAAACTAAAGTCAGCCATGACATTATTTTCTTTACAAACTTTTGACCATGACTGTATATGGGGACATCCATCCAGGGTTGGGCGATATGGCCTTTTTTTACTATCTCGGTAGTTTTAGGCCATTAGGCGATATACGATATATATTGCAGTATTTTGCCTTAGCCTTGGATTAACACTTGATACATATAATCACAGCAGTATGGTGATAGTATGTGTCTACATTAAAACATTCTTCTTCATACTGCATTAATATATGCTCATTTTAAACTTTCATGCAGAGAAGGAAATCACAACTAAGCCAATTTATCAAAACCGTATTTATTAACGTTATTAGCAGGTGACTTTTCAGATGATGCTACATATTAGCAGTAATGCTACTTTTCGTAGCAACGCTTGTGCCCCACACTTGACAAATTAAAGTTGTCTATTCGACATATTCCCACTTGAAGCAGAATCACCGCCAGACTTTGAACCCCTTGCTGTTTTTCTTGGGAATTAATTCTTCCTTCATTCGCACCTTCTTTCTCTCATATTCCCGCCCGCAACACTCCGCTAGCATCACAGCTACTGTTAGCCACGCTGCTACCTCCCTGCTCCACGAGGGCGTATACGTATGTGACGTATGACGTGACAGTATGTGAAGTATGTAAGTTTGTGCGCTTGCTGTCTGTGAGAATGAGAGACAAGAAGTAGTGGGAAGAGCCTGTAGTGTAATGCCCGCAGCTAAAAACAACTGTGTGAGAACGTATACTCGAATATTACGATTTAGTCATTTTCTATATCGCAGAGAGACAAACCCGCGATATATCGCGTATATCGATATATAGCCCAGCCCTACATCCATTTTTTTACCGCCTGTCCCTTTTGGGGTGGCGGGGGGTGCTGGAGCCTATCTCAGCTGCATTCGGGCGGAAGGCGGGGTACACCCTGGACAATTTACCACCGAGCTATAGAAAATATTCAACTGTTACGTCACGTGTCAAATTCTACGTATGACTCGTTGACATAGAAACAACACAAAGTTATGTGGTTCCATCCATCCATTTTCTACCGCTTATTCCCTTCGGGGTTGCAGGGGGCGCTGGTGCCTATCTCAGCTACAATCGGGCGGAAGGCGGAGTACACCCTGGACAAGTCGCCACCTCATCACAGGGCCAACACAGACAGACAACATTCACACACTAGGGCCCATTTTAGTGTTGCCAATCAACCCATCCCCAGGTGCATGTCTTTGGAAGTGGGAGGAAGCCGGAGTACCCGGAGGGAACCCACGCAGTCACAGGGAGGACATGCAAACTCCACACAGAAAGATCCAGAGCCCGGGATTGAACTCAGGACTACTCAGAACCTTCGTTTTGATACAGATTGGGTCAATTGACTTAGTTGTGATTTCCCCTGTGCATGAAAGTTTAAAGTGAGCATATATTAATGCAGTATGAACAGGGATGTTTTAATGTAGACGATTATATGCATCAAGGCAAAATATCGAGACATATATCATGTATCGCGATATGGCCCAAAAATAGAGATATTAAAAATCGCCCAGCCCTATGTCCATCCATCCATTTTCTACCGCTTGTCCCTTTTGGAGTGGCGGGGGGTACTGGAGCCTATCTCAGCTGCATTCGGGCTGAAGGCGGCGTACACCCTGGACAAGTCGCCACCAAGCTATAGAAGATATTCAACTGTTACGTCACGTGTGTCAAATTCTATTGTTTTAGAAACAATAGAACATTACGTGGTTCGTCGTAAGTAGTAAACAACATGATCAATATTACTGTGGCAAAATGGAGTTAGTGAACATTGCCACGAAGAATGCTATAAATGTCGGAGAGACCAACAAGGCTAAGGACTCGGGCATGCTACCTTACTTACCTGCCTTGTTTTCTTTCTCGGACTCCGGGCTTTTGGAGCCCATCCATCCATTTTATTCCCTTTGGAGTCGCTGGTGCCTATCTCAATTACAATCGGGCGGAAGGCGGACTACACCCTGGACCAGTCGCGACCTCATCGCAGGGCCAACACAGATAGACAACATTCACACTCACATTCACACACTAGGGCCCATTTTAGTGTTGCCATTCAACCCATCCCCATGTGCATGTCTTTGGAAGTGGGAGGAGTCGGAGTACCCAGAGGGAACTCACGCAGTCACAGGGAGGACATGCAAACTCCACACAGAAAGATCCAGAGCCCGGGATTGAACTCAGGACTACTCAGAACCTTCGTTTTGATACAGATTTGGTCAATTGACTTAGTTGTGATTTCCCTCTGTGCATGAAAGTTTAAAGTGACCATATATTAATGCAGTATGAACAAGGATGTTTTAATGTAGACACATACAATCATCATACTGCTGTGATTATATGCATCAAGGCAAAATATCGAGGCATATATCATGTATCGCGATATGGCCTAAAAATAGAGATATTAAAAATCGCCCAGCCTTATGTCCATCCATCCATCCATTTTCTACCGCTTGTCCCTTTTGGGGTGGCGGGGGATACTGGAGACTATCTCAGCTGCATTCGGGCGGAAGGCGATGTACACCCTGGACAAGTCGCCACCTAGCTATAGAAGATATTCAACTGTTACGCCACATGTGTCAAATTCTATTGATATAGAAACAACACAAAGTTACGTGGTTCGTCGTACATGGTAAATAATATGACCAATATTACTGTGGCAAAATGGAGTTAGTGAACATTGCCACGAAGAATGCTATTAATGTCGGAGAGACCGACAAGGCTAAGGACTCGTACATGCTACCTTACTTACCTGGCTTGTTTTCATTCTCGGACTCCGGGCTTTTGGAGCCCATCCATCCATTTTATACCGCTTATTCCCTTTGGGGTAGCCGGGGGCGTTGGTGCCTATCTCAGACTACAATCGGGCGAAAGGCGGGGTACACCCTGGACAAGTCGCTACCTCATCGCAGGACCAACACAGATGGACAACATTCACACTCACATTCACACACTAGGGCCCATTTGAGTTTTGCCAATCAACCTATCCCCAGGTGCATGTCTTTGGAAGTGGGAGGAAGCCGGAGTACCCGGAGGGAACCCACGCAGTCGCAGGAGGACATGCAAACTCCACACAGAAAGATCCCGAGCCCGGGATTGAACTCAGGACTACTCAGGACCTTCGTTTTGATACAGTTTTGGTCAAATGACTTAGTTGTGATTTCCCTCTGTGCATGAAAGTTTAAAGTGAGCATATATTAATGCAGCATGAACAAGGATGTTTTAATGTAGACACATGGAATCATCATACTGCTGTGATTATATGTATCAAGGCAAAATATCAAGACATATATCATGTATCGCGATATGGCCTAAAAATAGAGATATTAAAAATCGCTCAGTCCTGTATCCATCAATCCATTTTCTACCACTTGTCCCTTTTGGGTTGGCGGGGGGTACTGGAGCCTATGTCAGCTGCATTTGGGCGGAAGGCGGGGTACACCCAGGACAAGTCGCAACCAAGCTACAGAAGTTATTCAACTGTTACGTCACGTGTCAAATTCTATTGATATAGAAACAACACAAAGTTACGTGGTTCGTCGTACGTAGTAAATAATATGATCAATATTACTGTGGCAAAATGGAGTCAGTGAACATTGCCACGAAGAATTATGTTAATGTCGGAGACCAACAATAGTACCGGTTTACACATCCGGCTAACGACTCGGGCATGCTACCTTACTTACCTGGCTTGTTTTCTTTCTCGGACTCCGGGCTTTTGGAGCCGTTTGTTGGTAATTGGACGGCTGTCTTGTGAAAACGGAAACGTTCCAAGTCTATGTGGCTCATGGTGCCTCGCTATCTCATTCTCTGACAGCGTAAAAAGCCTTTTGTCCCGGCTAGCGGCGGCGTTAGCCCAGGTGTCGTGAGGCTCGACGTAACACCGACGACAGCTCAACCAGACGGCTGTGCAAGAAAGACAGCAATGGCGGACGCCGTTAAAACACGCTGGTAAGATTTCAAACTGAATTCCACGACAAGAACCGTCGTGTTTAATTCGAAGTGGGGCGGTAGGAGGCCAAAGACGGCAGCCGGTTTCCCGCGAATGAAGTCACAGTGCTGAGACTTGTGTATTTCTTCTTCTGTTGCTTTTTGGCAGTTGGCAAACCACATTTAATGCACATTACCGCCACCAACTGGAGTGGAGTGGTAATCATTCTTCTTTGTTAGGAATATGGATAATGATTACCACGCGGTTTTTTTCTGAATCTAATGTCCGTCTCAAATGTGCTCGCTTTTTATGCTTTATGATAGGCTGACCATATTCTTAAATCACAAAAAGAGGACACATATATGCGTGCCAAGGCGGGCAGCACGCCAAGGCCGGGACTAGGGGAACATTTTCCAATGATACTCAAACTTGCTTTATAAATAATATACCGTATTTCGTATAGTCTGCGCCTGCCTTGAATTACTGGCGGGTCAAACTCGCTTCGCAAAATAATTAGCGCATGAATTGATTAACGTCAACTCCGACTTAAACAAGTTGAAAAACTTATTCGGGTGTTACCATTTAGTGGTCAATTGTACGGAATATGTACTGAACTGTGCAATCTACTAATAAAAGTATCAATCAATCAATCAATGCTTAGAGTATTACCGCCGGGTCAAACTCGTGATGTCACCAGTGACACTTCCCCTGTCATCATTTTCAAAATGGAAGAGGCTAATTTCAATACCGGTAATTTGAAATCGCATAAAGGGAAGAAGATTAAGAGCTATTCAATAGGATTTAAGGTCCAAGCTATTGAATACCGGTATGCTAAAAAGAACAGTAAGCAGCTATGTTTTATTAATATACCTGTGGAGAGGTGGAGCCGACGGTCCAACAGACAGGCAAGATGGCGGCAAGAAAGCGGAGAGGAGGAGCGGAAGAGTGACTTCGACTGAGGTTTTATTGAAAAATAAATAAAGTCAAACTGCTCAAGCCATGTCCTTTCTTGCTGGTCCTGGGAACCCGCAAGACGACGGTTTGAGACCGTCACAATACCGTAGCTGCGTGTGTCAAATATGAGTCATTAAATGACTCCCGCCTCCTGGTGGTAGAGGGCGCTAGTGATCCTTCTTGTGACTACTCGGCTGCAGAAGAAGTTACAATGAGTGACGTGCTATGTGCTGGGACGGATATGACGGACCTTTTAGGATGTAACACTCGTATGTTGGCTATGGAAACAACCAGGCTCAAATAAAGCATGTTACAGTCCTAAATACCCAGTGTATTATTTATACAATAACACTTCCTGGTGGCAGCAGTGGGATAAAGAGATCACCCACGGAGCAGAACGAGAGGGGTAGTTCTCTGAAGATAATTTTCTCGTCGCCCTGTGAGGAGCCGAGCTAACTGATAGCAGCTGTCTGCACGTCGGGAGCAACCCAAACAAGAGCGCGCTATGGCTACACACCGACCGACCATGAACTGGACCAGCAAGAGTGAGCTGCGTGTGTTTATTAAAATAAAACAGTTCTCTAAACTGGAATTTCAATTGAAGCAAGAGGTAATAAAGGAAGATCTCCATCGAGACAGAGAGACTTTTAAAACTGAAGAAAAAGATAAGGAAGACTTCTATAAACAAGTTATCGATGCCTTTGATCAGAAGGAGCTGGCATGGACTATATTTATAAGTAAAGGTAAGACCATAATAACGTTTCTTTTATTAAATGTGCTTTTCATGATGGTATCCTTACATCACACTCAATTTTTTACTGCATGGCTTTGGTAGGTGCCGGAGTGAGAAGAGGTTTTAAAATAAATAGCGCATGCTTACTTTTACCGCATGCCTTTGGTAAGCACAGGAGTGAGAAGAGGTTTTAAATAACTAAGCGCCCCGGCGGCAATTAAAGGAAATATGGTGTATTTAAATAAAGCATTTTTTTGTCCTCTGTTGACAGCAGTGTTAGCGCTAGGAATTTTCAAAATGGCCATCAAGTAATAAAAATGGGGTCCCACAGTAAATTTTTGGGTTTCCACTTTTTTGCAAGCGTTTTGAAAACAAATGATAAACGTATGCATTATCGTGTTATATATCTCACATTCTATATTGTGTTTTGGAAAAAGGTTGTCATAAATGTGACTTAATTCATTCAAAAAAATATATATAAAAAAACAAAACACATTTGTATGCATTTGTAAACTGCACTGTACTGTGTAATCTACTAATAAAAGTTTCAATCAATCAATCAATCCACTCCCTCACTCTCTATGTTTCTGCTCCTCCCTCACAAATGCTGCACACCTTCACAATTTATTTTGTTTCTAACCCCTTCTTAACCCTGGACATACATTGAAAATACATGCAACCCAAATTCAAAATGCTGGACATTTGAGGCATTTAAGAAACCCCGCCCGGACAGGCTCGAGAAAGAGGAAATGTCCGGGGAAAAGAGGAGATATGGTCAGTCGACTTTATGAGTTCTTAATTAATTATACGTCTGACTTCTACTTTACCATGAATTGATTAACATGGACCCCGACTTAAACAAATTGAAAAAAGTATTTGTGGTGTTACCATTTAAATGATAAATGATAAATGGGTTGTACTTGTATAGCGCTTTTCTACCTCTGAGGTACTCAAAGCGCTTTGACACTACTTCCACATTTACCCATTCACACACACATTCACACACTGATGGAGGGAGCTGCAATGCAAGGCGCTAACCAGCACCCATCAGGAGCAAGGGTGAAGTGTCTTGCTCAGGACACAACGGACGTGACGAGGTTGGTACTAGGTGGGGATTGAACCAGGGACCCTCGGGTTGCGCACGGCCACTCTCCCACTGCGGCATGCTGTTTAGTGGTCAATTTTACGGAATATGTACTGTACTGTGCAATCTACTAATAAAAGTTTCAATAAATCAATCAATACTTTATTATAATGCATTTCCTCATATGTATTTATGTTATTGCCAGTGGCGGGCCGTGCGTTTCCCAACTAGGCCTTCAGAGATCTCCGACTTCCAACGGTTACCTCTCAAAATACCATCATTGATGTCACCACATAACTATTGCTGGAGAAATACTATACAGGGACACATTTCAGAATCACAATCAGGATCAGAAATACTTAAATAATCCCCGAGGGGAAATTAACATTTTCATCACAATCCCATTCAAAAGCAGACAAACATTACAGGGAGACAGAACAGGATCGCTGACGGGTCTGCCAACTTCCGGCGGCCCTTACAAAAAAAGGTGAGAAACAGGTAAACACTGGGTGCCAGGGGGGAGTAAAAAAAATAATTCAGTCCGAGCCTGGGCCCCTAGAGAGGAGGTCCAGACTGAGGCCAAGGGGAAAAAACTCATAGCCATCGCGCACATACGCATGTGTGTAAGAGGGAACCATCAAAGATGTGTGTAAGAGGGAAACATCAAACATCAAAGAAAAAAAAGGACATCAAAGACATTAAAAGAGCAGAGCTAATGCAACCAGCCACTTCTACATACAGCCACAAAAGTAAAACAACAACAACAAAAAACCTAAAACAATAAATTTACTGTGGTGGCCTCTGCGGTGTTCCACGACATTGTCTGCTGGGGTGAGGTGAGCATGGCCAGAGACAGAAGCAGACCCAACAAAGCAACCAAGAGCGCCGACTCCACCAACGGCCGTCCACCAATTCTCGGCCACCGTCCAGTCCGCATGGAAGAGGGAGGATACGTCCAAAACACCCGAGGTGTCCGATACCTGCTCATTCAGCCAAACCACTGTGAAGCATTTACGTCCCAGCGCTCAGTGCCAGCTCCGCGTTTCCTCCAGTCTCTCCAAACGGACTCTGGTGTGGCAGAGATCCAGCAGCTGGTCTACATGGCCAAAAGGCTCCCGGGAGGCAGATCCAGAAGTTCACAAAAAAGCACCGTAGAAGTCACGAAAGTGCCACCCACCCCTTGTCACACAGTCCCTAAGGGTCCCGAATCAAAAAGTAAAAAAAAAACAAAAAAAAAAAACACTTGAAAAGATAAGGTAAACATTAGGAGCCCAAAAGGATGACACAAGAGGAGAGAGCTCCTGGCACCAGCAGCCACTTCAGCGGCACCATCTTGGGAAAAAAATGAAAATACAAAAAACACATAAACAAAAAAAGACTTTTGTGCATTGAATCACATCAACAGTATACAAAACAGGTTATTTTCTGGCACATTTTAAATAAATTAAAATGCATCAACAATTAAAACATATACTGTAAATTTCTCTGCGTGGCTTAAGCAACCTCCCATCATCCATCCATCCATTTTCTACTGCTTATTCCCTTTCGGGGTCACGGGGGGCGCTGGCGCCTATCTCAGCTACAATCGGGCGGAAGGCAGGGTACACCCTGGACAAGTCGCCACCTCATCGCAGGGCCAACACAGATAGACAGACAACATTCACACTCACATTCACACCAATAAAGTTTAATTCAAAGTACACACTTCTCAAATACATATTGACTGTCCTGACCTCATGATGGCGACAAATACTCATGTAACAATGTTAATTAAATGACAAGCATGACACACTTTAACTACAAGAGTTTACAACTTTTAGTTGTAACAGAACAGCAACTGTCAACAACTTGTGATCTGATTGGTTATAGCAATTGTCTATCAACTGTATGTGCCCTTGCACTTACAGTGCACCGGTGCCCGCATTGATTATTCTGAAGGCTTCTGGCAGATTTTGGTTGAGCATGGCAACATAAGCTAGCTGAATTCTGATTGGATACAAACTAAAACAAAAAAAAAAACAGCACTGGAAGGAACATAATATGACATGAAGAGAATATGAATTATATATATATATATATATATATATATATATATATATATATATATATTCAGCACATTAACACAGGGGTGTGTGAAACATGCGGCCCGTGGACTGAATCAGGCCCGCAAACAGGTTTTATTCATCCTGCAGGAGGAGTTTGCTAAGTATAAAAATGTACCTGAAATTTTTGTATGAAAGAAACAGGTTTTCTAAATATGTCCACTGGATTTCAAAATAGCAATTCTTTGTATCTTTGTAGATGATGCTAAATATATAGAAAATATGCCACATGTACATCAGTCGAGGAAAATGATCAAATGAAATAAATAACATCCTGTAATTTGATTTGGATATATTTTTTTTTAATTTTGATGGATTGAAAATTAACACCAATGAGTTGACTGATTATCACATCATTTATTTAATTTATTCTGAAAATATAAATAAAATCAAATAAAGATAGAATACTATTAACCGCAACATGTAAGTGTAAAGAAGACCCCAACAACATTATGATTTGTACACTTTCAGAATGTGCTTGTTCTATTTTTAAACAAAGAGAACAATCTGCAGTTGTCTTAATTTTTAAGTTATTGTGCCATGATTTTACCAGTCCGGCCCACTTGGGAGTAGATTTGTCTCCACGTGGCCACCGATCTAAAATGAGTTTGACACCCCTGCTGTAACACAACAAAATGTGGAAAAAGTGAAGCCCCGTACATACTTTCCGGATGCACTGTTACATGTAACGTTGGTTCTTTGGTCAAAATGTGCCATAGATTATGTTTTACAGACCTTCTTCAAGCTTCCTTCTTATTTATGTGCCTCCAATTCGACAGCGTCTTTTCCCTATCATCAATGTTGTAGTTTTTGGTGCTTCTGTAGCGTGTGTACTGGCAAATGTAAGTTATATATACGGCACTTTGTATTAAAAAAGGCAACAGCGGAGGATGCATGTGCAAGCAGTAACCAGTCTGTCCCGTAACACTAGGATAGAGAAAATTAAGAACTTATTCACTACAGCCCGGATTACAATACGTCAAGCACTTTGGGTATATTTCTACTATATAAGGAAATATCTACTGACGTCACACATGGGAAAAATGTCATAATTTGGGCAAATTCCAAACAGCTCAGTTAGAGGAAGTACAAACCCCATTTCCATATGAGTTGAGAAATTGTGTTTGGATGTACAAATAAAAGGAATACAATGATTTGCAAATCATTTTCAACCCATATTCATATTATACAAAGACAACATTTTTGATGTTGAAACTGATAAATATTTATCTTTTTGCAAATAATCATTAACTTTAGAATTTGATGCCAGCAACACGTGACAAAGAAGTTGGGAAAGGTGGCAATAAATAATGATAAAGTTGAGGAATGCTCATCAAACACTTATTTGGAACGTCCCACAGGTGTGCAGCCTAATTGGGAACATAAAAACAGCTTCCCAGAAAATGCTCAGTCTTTCACAAGAAATGATAGGGCGAGGTACACCCCTTTGTCCACAACTGAATGAGCAAATAGTCAAACAGTTTAAGAACAACGTTTCTTAAAGTGCAATTGCAAGAAATTTAGGGATTGCAACATCTACGGTCCATAATATATTCAAAAGGTTCAGAGAATCTGGAGAAATCACTCAACGTAAGCGGCATGGCCGGACACCAACATTGAATGACCGTGACCTTCGATCCCTCAGACAACACTGTATCAAAAACCGACATCAATCTCTTCAGGATAACACCACATGGGCTCAGGAACACGTCAGAAAACCACTGTCACTAAATACAGTTGGTCGCTACATCTGTAAGTGCAAGGTAAAGCTTTACTATGCAAAGTGAAGGCCATTTATCAACAACACCCAGAAACGCCGCCGGCTTCGCTGGGCCTAAGCTCATCTAAGATGGACTGATGCAAAGTGGAAAAGTGTTCTGTGGTCTGACGAGTCCACATTTCAATTTTTTGGGGGAAATTGTGGACGTTGTGTCCTCTGGATCAAAGAGGAAAAGAACCATCCATATTGTTGTAGTCACAAAGATGAAAAGCCAGCACCTGTGATGGTACAGTATGGGGGTGGATTAGTGGCCAAGGCATGGGTAACTTGCACATCTGTGAAGGCACCATTAATCCTGAAAGGTACATACAGGTTATGGAGCAACATATGTTTCCGTCCAAGCAACGTTATCATGAACGCCCCTGCTTATTTCAGCAAGAAAATGCCAAGCTACGTGTTACAACAGTGTGGCTTTGTAGTAAAAATATGCGGGTACTAGACTGGCCTGCCTGCAGTCCAGACTTTTCTCCCATCGAAAATGTGTGGCGCAATATCAACCATAAATTATGACAGCGGAGACCCCAGACTGTTGAACGACTGAAGCTCTACATAAAACAAGAATGGGAAATAATTCCACTTTCAAAGCTTCAACAATTAGTGTCCTCAGTTCCCAAACGTTTATTGAGTGTTGTTAAAAGAAAAGGTGATGTAACACAGTGGTGATCATGCCCTTTCCCAACTATTTTGGCACGTGTTGCAGCCATGAAATTCTATTATTCTACTATTTGCAAAAAAAAAAAAAAAGTTTTTGAGTTTTAACATCAAATATCTGGTCTTTGTAGCATATTCCACTGAATATGGGTCAAAAAGGATTTGCAAATCATTGTATCACAATTTCTCATATGGAAACGGGGTTTGTTTTACGGAAGGCAAAATATATACATATCTGCGCCATGCTTCCATGCTTTGATATCAAATTTACGGTACATATGAGGTGGTTCGGGCATCTGGTCAGAATGCCACCTGAACAACTCCCTACGGAGGTGTTTAGGGGCACGTCTGACCGGTAGGAGGCCACGGGGAAGACCCAGGACACGTTGGGAAGTTTATGTCTCCTGGCTGGCCTGGGAACGCCTCGGGATCCGACTTTAGGAGCTGGAAGAAAGGGCTGGGGAGAGGGAAGTCTGGGCTTCCCTGCTTAGGCTGCTGCCCCCGCGACCCGACCTCGGATAATCGGAAGAAGATGGATGGATGGATGGATATGCAGATACCAAATACATAAAAAACATGTACCAATAGATAAAAAAGATTGGTTTGGCATAATATTTCCCTTATAGGGTACCAGCAAAAATTGGAGTTGCAACAATCCCCACCATTCCAAATGCCCTAGTAAACCCCGTAAGAGCCACACAAAAAATCTGGTCTTTCTCGCTAGCATTGGCTTATAGCTAAAGATGGACACAACTTTGCTTCTCCAAGCATGAGAAGGAAGACGTGAGAGTAAAAGACAGTGAGAATTCATCAACAACATGACAACTTGGCGAAATAATTTCAGCGTATCACGTCTGCGCCATAATAAAGCAGAACGACTCCGACACTAGCCAAAGACGTAAAAATATTATCTAAACGCCGCACATTTATCCATGAAAATCTGGAGAAGATGATGATGGTGTGTTTGACGGCGAAGCAGCTGGAAGACTGTAAAACTAATGTTGTTGTTAGTAGTACATTACATTGTCTTATTTTATTACACTATTTCTTATCTTAAAGACAGTTTTTATTTTTAAAGGGTATGTAATTTCAAATGTAATTTCAGTTTTTATGTGTCTTGTACATGTTAAAGAATGCTTACCCACATCTGCAGTCCTCTCCAAGGTTTCTCAATGTCATCCCACTGGGTTGAGTTTTTCCTTGCCCGTATGTGGGATCTGAATCGAGGATGTTGTTGTGGCTAGTGCAGCCCTTTGAGACACTTGTGATTTAGGGCTATATAAGTAAATCGTAATTGATTGATTGATTGACTGTTTTGGGGTGTCTAAGCACCAATTAAAAACATTTTAATGGGAGATGTTGATTTGTGATACAAGTGTCACAAAACCAATTAAGCTGGTAAATTGAGATTCTACTCTGTATATATATTTTAGAATGATTAACGAATCCATTCATACAACATGGTTTTATTTAGCGTACTTACTTCGATCCAATTAACTGTTGAGTAATTTGCTTTTGATATATAGTGATAAATGATCACTATATATAATGTAAATATTTCCCCTCCATATGTCTAGCAATCTGATGATTAATAACATTTTCAATTTTTTTTTTTAATACTATTTGGATTTCCACAGGTCACCTGGAAAACTAGAAATTGAACTTCTTGGGTTTACTGTGGTATTTTAGATGTTTATTACCTTTATTAGATCTTCGGTTTCCCATCCACAACTTTGAGACGTTTTCCCTTTTTTTCTTGGCAGTTTAGTAAAAAAATAAATTTCGAGTTGTATGTTTCTGCTTGAACGCTGTGAACTTTGGCTGCCAGGTTGACGGTTGAGCTCTGTCATTGGCCACAAAGATGAAGAGCAGGCGGGATCTTTGAAAATCAGTCAAGATGACTCTCTGCCATTCACTTCCGGGTTCGTCGTGGTTTGCATCCGAAAATAAAATAGTCGCACTAAATGCATTGTTCATAGTAGTATTTATAAAACATATGCAAAACATAACACGCCACACAAACCTATATGACACATTTTGGTAATTAATATTAGTGACAAGTGTTTATAAATATATCAGTATTCAGCGATGCAGTATAAATATTTTGATCACTCGCTAAATGGAAACCTCAGGGTCTGAGGTCTCCTTTATTTAATGTGTATTGTTTATGTCTATTGTAATTTCCCCTAGATCAGTGGTTCTCAAATGGGGGTACGCGTACCCTTGGGGGTACTTGAAGGTATGCCAAGGGGTACGTGAGATTTCTTCTAAATATTCTAAAAATAGCAACAATTCAAAAATCCTTTATAAATATATTTATTGAATGATACTTCAACAAAATATGAATGTAAGTTTATAAACAGTGAAAATAAATGCAACAAGGCAATATTCAGTGTTGACAGCTAGATTTTTTGTGGACATGTTCCATAAATATTGATGTTAAATATTTCTTTTTTTGTGAACATTTTTTTTAGAATTAAGTTCATGAATCCAGATGGATCTCTATTACAATCCCCAAAGAGGGCACTTTAAGTTGATTACTTGAATCACTTGTTTGTTTTTCAACAAGTTTTTAGTTATTTTTATTTCTTTTTTTTTCTAAATTGTTCAAGAAAGACCACTACAAATGAGCAATATTTTGCACTGTTATACAATTTAACAAATCCGAAACTGATGACATAGTGCTGTATTTTACTTCTTTATCTCTTTTTTTCAACCAAAAATGCTTTGCTTTGATTAGGGGGTACTTGAATGAGAAAAAAATGTTCAACAGGGGGTACATCACTGAAAAAAGGTTGAGAACCGCTACCCTAGATGTGAGCGAAAACCAGTGTAACACTTCAAGTGAACAATAGGGGGCAGCCACATCCTGATTTCAGTAAAATAAATCGTTTTTTTTTGTTTTGTTTTGTAAACTCTACTTAAACCTCCAAATAGCAAACAAACACTTTTTGAGCTGGCAGGTATGAACTACATTTTTTCTGGGGTTAAAAATTGGAATTTCCCGATATGACTTTTAAATAATGAAGTGTTTGAGGAATTTGAAAACGAGTCGCAAATGACCGCTCTGAGTCAAAGGCAATAAATAATCTTAATTTATGTCTTTTGATGGTCAAAGTCAATATCACACATAGATACAATCAGAAGTTTGTTGTACATACATCTGGAGGTGTACATACAGTAGATGTACCTACAGACACACTTGACATACAGTACATATGTTTTATGATGATGTGAGCATCCAGTGCAGGACCCACCGTGACGCCTTACTGTCGCCCCGTCATCGTCATGGAGACCCTATAAGTTGTGTGTGTGTATTCCAGCAACAATAGGCAGAGTGACAATGAATCTGATAGGGGTCGTGACCCGACACAACAGGGTGCTTAAACTGTGGCTCCTTGCCTTCTTCTCCAGTGCTCTTGGTCAAGGTTTTCTGGTTATTGCACACAGACTGCAAGGAAATAGGCTTTTTGTATTTGCATATTTGTGTGTGTTTTTGCAGAAGCCTTGTAAGGACACACATTATTAGTATGTGAATATGTCGCTACGTCGAAGTACAGTAGACTGAGACCGTACCTCGTATTCAACGTGTATTCACATGTACGTAGCGCGTCCCCCCCCTTGCAAACTCGTCAGAAAGTCTGTCACCATCCAGTCACCATGGCGCCCAACTTGGCCGAGACCCGACGGCGGCAGGGAGCACCTTGTCACCACAGCAACCTGTCTGGGATGTAACACCCTTCACCCGCACTGAGGAATATACACACATGCACACATACCAAAAATGAGCGATAACGTTTATGGTAAAACAAACAAACAAACAAACAAACAAACAAACAAACAAAAACAAAAAACGATGAACGGATGTCCGATGGGTGCAACTTTCTTTAAAGTGTTACTTAATTGCGAGTAGAATAGTGTTAGTCTATTCTGTTATGTACAACATAGGACAGGGGTCGGCAACCCAAAATGTTGAAAGAGCCATATTGGACCAAAAATAAAAAAATAAAAAAAATCTGTCTGGAGCCGCAAAAAATGAAAAGCCGTTTGTAAGTGTTATAATGAAGGCAACACATTACGTAAGTGTCTATATTAGCTATGTTAACCTACTGTCAAAATGACTGTGTCGCAGGCTGACAGAAATGTTGAAATATAATATTTATTCAACCTATTTTTACAAAATTGGAAAACATTAGTAAAACAGAGGCTTCTTAAAAGGTGAGGTAATGTTTAGATATTACCGGCTTAGACTGGCCAAAGGTCCAAGTTAAAGAAAATGGCGGGCTGTCTTCTTTGAATGGATTTATAAAAATCTACACAAGCTGGGTAACGTTTGCTGTGGTCTGGAACAAAATGGCACACAAACAACTGTAAGAAATGCAGCCAATATTACATACTGACAATGTGTCACGAGAAATGCAGATATAAAATAAATAAACTGAGGACAAAGGAAATTAAATGAGCTCAAATATACATACAAGTGAGGCATAATGATGCAATATGTACATGAAGCTATCCTAAATAGCATGTTAGCATTGATTCGCTTGAAGTCATGCACTCCACACAAGTCAATAACATCAACAAAGCTCACATTTGTGCATTCACACACGGCATAAATAGTTTGGTGGACAAAATGAGACAAAGAAAGAGTGGCATAAAACAAGAAAATTGTACATATAAACAAACTCCGGTGAGTTCAAGGACTGCCAAATTTAGTAGGACAAAATGGCACCCGCCAAATACTCTCAATCGAAAAGCATGTTTGATATAAATAGTGGGATTATCTTCCTAGAAAAACTCTATTAAAACAAAAATATATAATTTCCCCATCTTTTTCCATTTTCATACATTATTGAAAAGCTTCAGGGAGCCGCTAAGGAGGCACTAAAGAGCTTAATGCGGCTCTAGAGCCGCAGGTTGCAGACCCGTGACATAGGATAAGCTAGGGAAAGAGACGATAACATATAAAAAATAACAAAACAAAACATAGGATAACATGAAATATTACATTAGATATTGGGGTGTCCCAATTAGTATTGTCCCGATACCAATATTTTGGTACCGGTACCGGTGCTAACATTATTTGGACCACAAAAAATTGCTTTATTTTAAGTAGTAGTATTAGGGTACGTTAAACATGTTTCTTATTGCACGTTTTTCCTTAAATGAAATAGGGAACATACTAGACAACAAATAAGATTTATTAATATCGAGGTACTATACTATAACCGGTATACCGTACAACCCTAGTCCCGATACAACTTTTTCACTTCTGATATAATACCCATCTTGAACCCTTGAATATTAGCCAAAACCGATCTTGATCCGATACATCATCAGTGCAAATCATTGATACTTTTATTAGTTTGTGGTGCAGAATGTTTGATAAAGTGAATTTACTCTAGTAGAGGAAAATGGTAGGTCTAAAAAACACTAACCTATTTATTATTAACTGTCCCAGTACGATCAGTGTCAAACCTTGGTACGCGATGCTGGCAGTAAGTCGGACACGTTTCCAGTGAGGGTTGGACTCCGCCAAGGCTGCCCTTTGTCACCGTTTGTGTTCATAACATTTATGGACAGAATTTGTAGGCGCAGTAAAGGCGTTGAGGGGATCCGGTTTGGTGGCTGCAGGACTAGGTCTTTGCTTTTTGCAGATGATGTGGTTCTGATGGCTTCATCTGGCCAGGATCTTCAGCTCTCACTGGATCAGTTTGCAGCCGAGTGTGAAGCGACTGGGATGAGAATCAGCACCTCCAAGTCCGAGTCCATAGTTCTCGCACGGAAAAGGGTGGAGTGCCATCTCCGGGTTGGGGAGGAGACTTTGCCCCAAGTGGATAAGTTCAAGTACCTCGTAATCTTGTTCACGAGTGAGGGAAGAGTGGATCGTGAGATCGACAGGTGGATCAATGCAGTGTCTTCAGTAATGCGGACGCTGTATCGATCCGTTGTGGTGAAGAAGGAGCTGAACTGGAAGGCAAAGCTCTCAATTTACCGGTCGATCTGCGTTCCCATCCTCACATATGGTCATGAGCTTTGGGTTATGACCGAAAGGACAAGATCACGGCTACAAGCGGCCAAAATGAGTCTCCTCCGCCAGGTGGCGGGGATATAGCTTAGAGATAGGGTGAGAACTCTGCCATCCGGGGGGAGTTCAAAGTAAAGCCTCTGCTCTGGTTCGGGCATCTAGTCAGGATGCCACCCAAACGCCTCCCTAGGGAGGTCTTTAATGCACGTCCAACTGGCAGGAGGCCCCAGGGAAGACCCAGGACACATTGGGAAGACTATGTCTCCCGGCTGGCCTGGGAATGCCTTGGGATCTCCCGGGAAGAGCTGGACAAAGTGCCTGGGGAGAGGAAAGTCTGGGCTTCTCTGCTTAGGCTGCTGCTCCCGCGACCCGACCTCTGATAAACGGAAGATGATGGACGGATGGATGTCTGGAATGGACTAATGCTGTCTTTAAGTTGAAGTGTACTGTATTTTCCGCACTGTAAGGCGCACAGGATTATAAGGCGCACTTTCAATGAATGGCCTATTTTAAAACTTTGTTCATATATAAGGCGCACCGCATTTGAAGGCGCATAGAATAGACGCTATAGTAGAGGCTGGGGTTACATTATGCATCCATTAGATGGAGCTGCGCTAAAGGGAATGTCAACAAAACAGTCAGATAGGTCATTCAAACTTTATTAATAGATTACACCCCAGCGTTCTGACAACTCCGTTCACTCCCAAAATGAATATACAGCTGTTTTATTATTTTCCCCGATTCAATAAACACGTAAAAACAGTCTGATACTGTTACCGCAAATCAAGAGTTAGTGCAATCACAATATAATAACATTTGAAATAGTGCAAAGCAATAATATATCAATAACTCAACGTTGCTCAAACGGGAAATCTTTTTTTTTTTTTTTAATAAATAAAAATGAATAAAAAATTATTCTGCGGCCCGGTGGTATGGGACCACTGTTGTAAAGTGTATAAAGACGTGTATGGAAGCTGGACAAATAAGATGCCAAAAACCGACCACTTTCATGTGGTATTGGACAGAAAGGAGGAATTTTGTTCTCCTCCATTTGAAAATGCTGACGTTATCCACACTTCTGTCGGATTCCAATCAATGCAAGTCATTCGAATCAGGTAATACTCCAACTTATATTCTTGTTTTCATGAAAGAAAGGACTCTATATGTGTTAAACATTATTGCAATATCATTAAAAACCTTTAACATGTTAACAAAAACATATTTTTCATAAATAAAAACATATAAATGATATATTTGAATGAGGTAGATCCCCTCGACTTGGTCAATTGAAGAGTAGCTTGTTCGCAGAAGAAGTGTGGGCACCCCTGTCGTAGAAGAAGAAGCGCACTTCTTCTACGGGGGAAAATGAAGTCGGCGGCTGCTTACCTTAGTTTCGAGACCTGTTGTGGCTCAATATTAGTCCATATGTAAGGCGCACCGGATTATAAGGCGCACTGTCAGCTTTTAAAAAAAATTGAGGTTTTTAAGTGCGCCATCCGGGAGGAGCTCAAAGTAAAGCCGCTGCTCCTTCACATCGAGAGGAGCCAGATGAGGTGGTTCGGGCATCTGGTCAGGATGCCACCCGAACGCCTCCCTAGGGAGGTGTTTAGGGCATGTCCAACCGGTAGGAGGCCACGGGGAAGACCCAGGACACATTGGGAAGACTATGTCTCCCGGCTGGCCTGGGAACGCCTCGGGAGCCCCCAGGAAGAGCTAGACGAAGGGGCTGGGGAGAGGGAAGTCTGGGTTTCCCTGCTTAGGCTGTTGCCCCCGCGACCCGACCTCGGATAAGCGTAAGAAGATGGATGGATGGATGGAAGGCGCGCCTTATATTGCGGAAAATACGGTAAGTGTCTTTTGGCGACACCTGGTGGGAAAAATTATTTATTAAGTTAAACTCATGACAGTAAATTATCATCTTGGAGACTTTGTATGTGTAAGTAATATGCACTTTTTTATACTTGTTTATACAGACAAATGTCATATTTAAGACAAAAATGGTCAATTAAGGACACTTAGTACGTATAGTTATAGTTATTGTCTAGCTGCTAACTCCGATTAGCCTATGGCCTACAATTTTAGTAATCTTTTTTCTAAAGGGGCCAACCGAGATAGACGAACAACATTCACACTCTAGGGCCAATTTAGTGTTGCCAATCAACCTATTCCCAGTTGCATGTCTTTGGAGGTGGGAGGAAGCCGGAGTACCCGGAGGGAACCCACGCAGTCACGCGGAGATCATGCAAACTCCACACAGAAAGATCCCAAGCCTGGGATTGATCTCAGGACTACTCAGAACCTTTGTATTGTGAGGCACATGCACTAACCCCTGTTCCGACATGCTGCCCATCCATCCATTTCCTACCGCTTGTCCCGTTCGGGGTAGCGGGGGGTGCTGGGGCCTATCTCAACTGCATTCGGGCGGAAGGCGGTTTACACCCTAGACAAGTCACCACCTCATCACAGGGCCAACACAGATAGACAGACAACATTCACACTCACATTCACAAACTAGGGCCAATTTAGTTTTGCCAATCAACCTATCCCCAGGTGCTTGTCTTTAGAGGTGGGAGGAAGCCGGAGTACCCGGAGGGAACCCACGCAGTTACGGAGAGAACATGCAAACTCCACACAGGACTACTCAGAACCTTTGTATTGTGTGGCACATGCACTAACCCCTGTTCCACCATGCTGCCCAAATCTGTCTAAATCAGGGTTGGTGGGCACTTATTCTTTGCCAAAATAATCCATCCCACCTCACCCGTGTGGCATATCAAGATGCTGATTTTTGCAAAGGTGTGCTTTAGGCTGCCCACAATAAAAAAAGGTCAGTCTGAAATGTGCAGATTTGCTTTATTGGGGGTCGGAGGGGGTCAGAAAAGCATTTAGGATACACAGATGCTCAAATTGTACAAACCCTGTTTCCATGTGAGTTGGGAAATTGTGTTAGATGTAAATATAAACGGAATACAATGATTTGCAAATCCTTTTCAACCCATATTCAATTGAATATGCTACAAAGACAACATATTTGATGTTCAAACTGAGAAACATTTTTTTTTTTTGCAAATAATCATTAGCTTTAGAATTTGATGCCAGCAACACGTGACATAGAAGTTGAGAAAGGTGGCAAATAAAACTGATAAAGTTGAGGAATGCTCATCAAACACTTCTTTGGAACATTAATGCTGAAAGGTACATACAGGTTTTGGAACAACATATGCTGCCATCTAAGCGCCGTCTTTTTCATGGACGCCCCTGCTTATTTCAGCAAGACAATGCCAAGCCACATTCATCACGTGTTACAACAGCGTGGCTTTGTAAAAAAATGAGTGTCGGTACTTTCCTGGCCCGCCTGCAGTCCAGACCAATCTCCCATCGAAAATGTGTGGCGCATATGAAGCGTAAAATACGACAGCGGAGACCCCGGACTGTTTAACAACTGAAGCTCTACATAAAACAAGAATGGGAAAGAATTCCCCTTTGAAGCTTCAACAATTAGTTTCCTCGGTTGAGTGTTGTTAAAAGAAAAGGTGATGTAACACTGTGGTGAACATGCCCTTTCCCAAGTACTTTTGCACGTGTTGCAGCCATGAAAAAAAAAAAAAGTTTACGGGTTTGAGCATCAAATATCTTGTCTTTGTAGTGCATTCAATTGAATATGGGTTGAAAAGGATTTACAAATCACTGTGTTCTGTTTATATTTACATGTAACACATTTTCCCAACTCATATGGAAACGAGGTTTGTCATTTTTGGTATATAAACTATGACCGTAAAGCGTTTTTCAGCTCAAATCCTCGTTTAATTACTTATCAAACATTCATTGCGCTGCTTTTGTGTCGCTTTTGTTCAGTCGTCCCTCATGTAGCCCAAGAGCCGCAGCAGGAGGAGAGTTCCCATGTTGCAAGAGGTGATACCGTCGGGCAGCCGAGACGAGCCACCAATCACCGAGTCACAATGACGGATCCTCCTGGCTGACTTACAGAACATCCGTCAAACATCGCTTTGTTTGTCGCGCATTCCTTCTGGCCTTTGTCCCTCCCCCCCTCAGCCCTTGTTGGCCGCCCTTCGTCAAATCACGCTAGCTATTTTCATCGTTAGACTTTCACTTCTCTGTCATTGCGGTGAAACTGCAGCACTATGGATGGGATTACTTTGAGGAGTTTTTTAAAAGTTAGTGCCATCCTTTTTGTCTGCTTAGCATAGGTCTGTCACTACAACAGTATTTTAATTAAGTTGACATGAAGACAGACAGCGGAGACAATGACAGAACCCCAGGGGACCAAATAGAATGTTGTTAACATCGAGTGTGCCAGAAACGTGTCTTTTACTTTGTCCTCCTGTCTGCACTTTGTTGGGCATTAAAAACATGTCTTTTAAGTCTTCTGGACCAGCAATAATTTAGTAGGGTGTCGTACAATTTTTTTATTGTTTTATTGGACGGTGTCCAATGACGATATAGTTCTATATTTTGTCCACAAAACAGCATACTTGCTTACTTAAAAGCGGTTAATGCAGGGGTGTCAAACACATTTTAGATCGGGGGCCACGTGGAGAAAAATCTACTCCCAAGTGGGCCGGACTGGTAAAATCACGACACGATAATTTGAAAAAAAATTCTCCTTCAGCTTCGTTCCCACAGTGTTCCATTCAAAAACTCCTTCATTCAGCACTCCATCCAGCTGTATAATCACTCGCCATACAGCAATAGATGATATCTGTCTATTACCTGACACTTGTCACATATACAGCTGTCACATATACTGTAATATTGTACATGGTAATTGTTGTATACTGTATATATGATATAGACATAATATATTATTATGTATCTGCATATATGATATGCTGTACATATATTATGTGAATATTACGTACATATGTTACAATTTTACATCACTATGTTTAGTCTATTTATACCTGCATTGTCCTTTCCATCCTTACACTTTCCATCATTGTAACTGAGCTACTGTGTGGAACAATTTCCCTTGTAGATCATTAAAGTTTGTCTAAGTCTAAGTCTAAAGACAACTTCAGATTGTTTCTTTGTTTAAAAATAGAACAAGCACATTGAAAATGTACTAATCATGTCTTTTTTTTTACACTTACATGTTGCGGTTAATAGCACTCTATGTTTATTTGTCGTTATTTATACTTTCTGAATAAATTATGTGATAATGTTCATCAGTCAACTAATTGGTGTTAATTTTCAATCTATTAAGATAACAAAATAATATCAAAATCTAATTACAGGATGTTATTTTTGCAGTTTGCTCATTTTCCTTGAGTGGTGCACCGATTTTTATTTATTTATTAACATATGTAGCATAATCTACAAACCCCGTTTCCATATGAGTTGGGAAATTGTGTTAGATGTAAATATAAACTGAATACAATGATTTGCTAATCCTTTTCAACCCATATTCAATTGAATGCACTACAAAGACAAGATATTTGATGTTGAAACTCGAAAACTTGATTTTTTTTTTGCAAATAATAATTAACTTAGAATTTCATGGCTGCAACATGTGCCAAAGTAGATGGCAAAGGGCATGTTCACCACTGTGTTACATCACATTTTCTGTTACAACAGTCAATAAATGTTTGGGAACTGAGGAAACTAATTGTTGAAGCTTTGAAAGTGGGATTCTTTGTCATTCTTGTTTTATGTAGAGCTTTTGTCGTTCAACAGTCCAGGGTCTCCGCTGTCGTATTTTATGCTTCATAATGCGCCAGGAAAGTACCCGGACTCTTTTACTACGAAACCACGCTGTTGTAACACGTGGCTTGGCATTGTCTTGCTGAAATAAGCAGGGGCGTCCATATTAATGTTGCTTGGATGACAAATTATGTTGCTCCAAAATCTGTATGGACCATTCAGAAATAATGGTGCCTTCACATATGTGTAAGTTACCCATGCCTTGGGAACTAATACAAACCCAAACCATCACAGATGCTGGCTTTTGAACTTTGCGCCTATAACAATCAAGATGGTTTAATTTCCTCTTTGTTCCGGAAGACACCATGCCCACAGTTTCCAAATATAATTTGAAATGTGGACTCGTCAGACCACAGAACACTTTTCCACTTTGCATCAGTCCATCTTAGAAGCCAGCGGCGTTCCTTGGTGTTGTTGATAAATGGGTTTGGCTTTGCATAGTAGAGTTTTAACTTGCACTTACAGATGTAGCAACCAACTGTAGTTACTGACAAAGGTTTTATGAAGTGTTCCTGAGCCTATGTGGTGATATCCTTTATACACTGATGTCGGTTTTTGATGCAGTACCGGCTGAGGGATCAAAGGTCCGTAATATCATCGCTTACGTGCAGTGATTTCTCCAGATTCTCTGAACCTTTTGATGATTTTACGGACCGTAGATGGTAAAATCCATAAATTCCTTGCAATAGCTCGTTGAAAAATGTTGTTGTAAAACTGTTCGACAATTTGCTTACAAATTGGTGACCCTCACACCATCCTTGTTTGTGAATTACTTAACATTTCATAGAAGCTGCTTTTATACCCAATCATGGCACCCACCTGTTCCCAATTAGCCTGCACACCTGTGGGATGTTCCAAATAAGTGTTTGATGAGCATTTCTCAACTTTATCACTATTTATTGCCACCTTTCCCAACTTCTTTGTCACGTGTTGCTGGCATCAAATTTTAAAATGAATGATAATTTGCAAAAAAAAATAAAATATATTTATCAGTTTGAACATCAAATATGTTGTCTTTGTAGCATATTCAACTGAACATGGGTTGAAAATTATTTGCAAATCATAGTATTCCGCTTATGTTTACATCTAACACAATTTCCCAACTCATATGGAAACTGGGTTTGTAGTTGCGAAAGGGCATGTTCACCACTGTGTTACATCACCTTTTCTTTTAACAACACTCAATAAATGTTTGGGAACTGAGGAAACTAATTGTTGAAGCTTTGAAAGTGGAATTCTTTCCCATTTTTGTTTTATTTAGAGCTTCAGTCGTTCAACAGTCCAGGGTCTCCGCTGTCATATTTTACACTTCAAAATGCGCCACACATTTTCGATGGGAGACAGGTCTGGACTGCAGGCAGGCAGGCCAGAAAAGTACCCGCACTCTTTTTTTACGGAGTCACAATGTTTTAACAGGGGCTGAATGTAGCTTTGCATTGTCTTGCTGAAATAAGCAGGGGCGTCCATGTAAAAGACGCCGCTTATATGGCAGCATATGTTGTTCCAAAAGCTGTATGTACCTTTCAGCATTAATGGTGCCTTCACAGATGAGTACGTTACCCATGCCTTGGGCACTAATGCACCCCCATACCATCACAGATACTGGCTTTTGAACTTTGCGTCGATAACAGTTTGGATGGTTCACTTCCCCTTTGGTCTGGATGACACGATGTCAAATATTTCCAAAAACAATTTGAAATGTGGACTTGTCAGACCACAGAACACTTTTCCACTTTGCATCAGTCCATCTTAGATGATCTCGGGCCCAGAGAAGCCGGCGGCGTTTGTGGATGTTGTTGATAAATGGCTTTCGCTTTGCATAGTAGAGCTTTAAATTGCACTTACAGATTTAGCGACGAACTGTATTTAGTGACAGTGGTTTTCTGAAGTGTTCCTGAGCCCATGTGGTGATATCCTTTAGAGATCGATGTCGGTTTTTTGATACGGTGCCGTCTGAGGGATTGAATGTCACGGTCCTTCAATGTTGGTTTCTGCCCATGCCGCTTACATGGAGTGATTTCTCCAGATTCTCTGAACCTTTTGATGATATTATGGACCATAGATGTTGAAATCCCTAAAATTCTTGCAATTTCACTTTGAGAAACGTTGTTTTTAAACTGTTTGACTATTTGCTCACACAGTTGTGGACAAAGGGGTGTACCTTGCCCCATCCTTTCTTGTGAAAGACTGAGCATTTTTTAGGAAGCTGTTTTTATACCCAGTCATGGCACCCACCTGTTCCCAATTAGCCTGCACACCTGTGGGATGTTCCAAATAAGTGTTTAATAAGCATTCCTCAACTTTATCAGTATCTATTGCCACCTTTCACATCTTCTTCGTCACGTGTTGCTGGCATCGAATTCTAAAGTGAATGATTATTTGCAAAAAATAAAAATAAAATGATCAGTTTGAACATCAAATATGTTGTCCTTGTAGCATATTAAACTGAATATGTGTTAAAAATGATTTGCAAATCATTGTATTACGTTTATATTTACATCTAACACTATTTCCCAACTCATATAGAAATGGGGTTTGTATACAGTCATTTATGATATGGGGATGCATGTCACATAATGACCCTGGGAGGATAGCTGTCATTACATCTTCCATAAATGCACAAGTTTACATTGACATTTTGGACACTTTTCGTATTCCATCAATCAAAACGTTGTTTTGGGGTTTTTCAAAATAACATTACATCTTGCCATTGAGCAAAAACTGAAGACTATCCATGAAGAAAGATACATAACGTCAATGTCATGGCCTTCAAATAGTCCATATCAAAATCCAATTGAAAATTTGTGGTGGATACTTACCAACATAGTCGATAACAAAACTCAAACCTGCAAAGCCGAAATGACAACAGCAAGCAGAGAAAGTTGGAGAAAGATAGATGAAGAGTAGTCTCAGAGACTGCAGGCTGTTGTAAAAGCCAGAGGTGGTGCATGAGCCCGCTGACAGGCTGGGCTCTGTTAAATTGTGGGACAGAAAAAGAGCTAAAGCAAAGCAAGCTGATGGCCGACATGTCCCCCACGGGGGCCTTGTGTTAGTGTGTGTTACAACACTATGGCGTTACGAAGAGCATTGTTGCAAAGTACAGTGGAATCGTATTTGAAATTCAAAACTAATTTTGCTACAGGCAAGGTGAAATACAAACAATACTGTTCCAGGGTCAAACTGTGGCCGTCTTGAATCTTTTATTGACTCTGCAGGTATTGTTTTGATATTGTTGCAATTTTAACTGACTTAATAAAAGTATATGAAAACAATAATACCCATTTTAACTCGAAGAACAGAGGTGACTCACATCATATTTTCCCTTGTTGTCACAAGTGTAAAAAGAAGGTAACCACATGGGCAGAGTTACTGCATACAGTCGTGGTCAAAAGATTACACATACCATGGATGAAGTGCTGGCTGTCCAGAGTCGGGACCCGGGGTGGACCCGGAGATGTCCCCACAACTGTACATCGGTTGGGGACATCTCTGCGCTGCTGACCCGTCTTCGCTCGGGATGGTCTCCTGCTGGCCCCATTATGTACTGGACTCTCACTATTATGTTAGATCCACTATGGACTGGACTTTTACAATGTTCTGCTAGACCCACTCGACGTCCATTGCATCTGGTCTCCCCTATAGGGGGAGGGAGGGGGCGGGGGGGTCACCCACACCTGGGGTCCTCTCCAAGGTTTCTCATAGTCATTCACATTTACATCCCACTGTGTTGTGAGTTTTTCCTTGCCCTTATGTGGGCTCTGAACCGAGGATGTCGTTGTGGTTTGTGCAGCCCTTTGAGACACTTGTGATTTAGGGCTAAATAAATAAACATTGATTGATTAACTTGTAGAGAACATAATTTCATGGCTGTCTTGAGTTTCCAATAATTTCTACAGCTCTTATTTTTTTGTGATAGAGTGATTGGAGCACATACTTGTTGGTCACAAAAAACATTCATGAAGCTTGGTTCTTTTATGAATTTATTATGGGTCTACTGAAAATGTGACCAAATCTGCTGGGTAAAAAGTATACATACAGCAATGTTAATATTTGGTTACATGTCCCTTGGCAAGTTTCACTGCAATAAGGCGCTTTTGGTCTTGTCCAAACAGCTCAATTTTGGTTTCATCTGACCACAGAACTTTCTTCCAAAAGGTCTTATCTTTGCCCATGTGATATCAGATGAAACAAAAATTGACCTGTTTGGCCACAATACCCAGTAATATATTTGGAGGAGAAAAGGTGATGCTTTTAATCCCAGGATCACCATTCCTACCGTCAAGCATGGTGAAGGTAGTATTATGCTCTGGACCTATTTTGCTGCCAATGGAACTGGTGCTTTACAGAGAATAAATGGGACAATGAAAAATGAAGATTACCTCCAAATTCTTCAGGACAACCTAAAATCATCACCCCGGAGGTTGGGTATTGGTCGCAGTTGGGTGTTCCAACAGGACAATGACCCCAAACACACGTCAAGGTATGGCTAAATCAGGCTATTATTAAGGTTTTAGAATGGCCTTCCCAAAGCTCTGATTCAAACGTGTGGACAATGCTGAAGAAACAAGTCCATTTCAGAAAACCAACAAATTTGTTGGCGTAGCAAATGTGAACCCCGTAATATCCGCCCACAACATCCGGTCTTACTCGCTAGCATTAGCTTATAGAATATGGGTTCGAAAGACAGTGCTGAGATGTGGATAATATTTATTGAATTAAAAAAAGAAATAATCAAAAACATGATGGACATTGTCTTGTTGGTGAAGCAGTTGAAGTGTATAACTGCTAGTTGGCACCACACTGAAGCAGAATGAGTATATCACCAGCCAAAGACTTCAAAATAATATCTGAAAGGTAAACATTCATGCATGAAAATATGGAAAAGCTTCTGATGGTGTGTTTGACATAGAAGCAGCTGTAAGAAAGTACCGTGGAAGTCCACTCTACATGGTAAATGCTGGATTTTATTATAACATATACATTTTACTGTAGTTGTTTGTAGTAAGTTGTATATGTATCTTTTTTGTTAGGGCTGGGCAACGATTAAAATTTTTAATCGAAGTTAATCGCACTATTTCTCCGATTAATCGCGATTAACTGCATTGTATACGCAAAGCCCAATAATGAATTCAAAAGTAGTGTGTAGTGCACCTTTATTGGAATATTCTCCCACATGAAAAAAAGCGCCAAAACATTTGTTGTGCAAACACAATTTAAATCAGTCCTTGTTAAACAGTAGCAGTTAAATAGCATATTTCATGAAAATCAACTCAAAAAATGTAAATACAAACATTTAAGCTTATTGCCACTGCCAGGGTATTTAAGTTATCCTGTTTGTTATGGAAAATAAATATAATCTACATAGAAATCTCTGAGCCACAATCACAACATCTGAGCAGGCAATTTCTGAGGTAACAGCAGAAACATTTTTTTTTTATCAGGGATCTTATGTTTAAAAAACTTATATTATAGGTAGTGGGCTGTTTTAGGGAATTTTTGATCAAATTATCCGTAGTAGCAATATTAATAATGTTGTGTTTATTCTGCGTAGTGCACTTAAAATAATTATGACCAGATCTAGAAATTGATATGATGGGAATTTTCCGATTGTTTGCTTGGTGCTTTGATAAACTGAACGCAGATACATGGTACTATATTGTGATGTTATGAGCCAGGGAAAAAAATAACTACCCTACCCAGCATGCAACAGGAGAGACGAGCATGCGCGGTAGACCGGTATAGGTTGTGTCGCCCTGACGGCATCTTGTATGTTGTGATATGCACGCTCTGAAAGCAAACGTTAAGAACTCAGCCAACACGCCTCGTCTGCATTATTCATAAATAGACAGACAACACATATACTCCGCTGCTTCACAAGCCGCTGGATGTAGCCGGCAAAGTATTCCCATGTTAGCTAGCCGGTCTAGCAAGCACGCGTCATTCAGTCCAAAACGGCCCGATCTATCCACATTCAGAATTGTCTGGCGGTCGTAAGTGATCCCGGAGTGACCACGCTGTAAGCCAGCCATGAAATTTGCAGAATTGTCCGGTAGTTTTGCCAAATGTTCCATCTTTACCAAGAGCCCCTCGGCGCCGAACCCCATCCGGGCGACGCCATCTTGTTAAGAAAAGGCGTTAACAAAATAAAAGCATGTAAACAACATATGCAAATGTGCGATAAAATAATTGTCTGCGTTAATAGATTGATGAGTTAACTCGTAATTAACGCATTAATTTGCCCACCCCTAGTTTTTATACAAAATGTATTGTCTAAAAGTTAATTTTTCTTTTTAAAAGGCAAGTTACATGTTAAACTTGTGTTGTTTTAGGGCCGCTTTCCATATACTTTTGTACTTCATCCAGCTCTTCCCGGAGTATCCCAAGGCGTTCCTAGCCCTGCTGAGAGACAAAGTCTATCCAACATGACCTGGGTCTTCCCAGTGGTCTCCTATCTGTCTGACGCTCCCTAAAACATCCCCAGGGAGGCATTCGGGGGAGATTTCTGATCAGATGCCCGAACCACCTCATCAGGCTCCTCTCGATGTGGCGGAGTAGCGGCATTTCTTTGAGCTCCTCCCGAAAGGCAGAGCATCTCACTCTATCTCTGAGGGAGATAGAGGAAACTCATTTCAGCAGCTTGTACCCGCGATCTTGTTCTTTCGGTCATAACCCAAAGCTCATGGCCGTAGGTGAGGATGGGGACGTAGATTGCCCGGTAAGTTGAGAGCTTTGTCTTCCGGCTCAGCTCCTTCTTCACGACAATGGCTCAATACAGGGTCCGCATCACTGCGGATGCCACACTGATCGTCCTGTCGATCTACCGATCCACTCTTACTTCACTCGTGAACAAGACTCCGAGGTACTTGAACTCTTTAACTTGGGGCAAGATTTCCTCCCCAACCCGAAGATGGCACTCCACCCTTTTCCGTGCGAGAACCATGGTTTCGGACTTGGAAGTACTGAGACTCATTCCAGCTGCAAACCGATCCGGTGATAGCTGAAGATCTTGGTCAGATGAAGCCAACAGGACCACATCATCCGCAAAAATCAGAGACCTAATCCTGCAGTCACAAAACCAGATCCCTTCAACGCCTTGACTGCGCCGAGAAATTCTGTCCATGAAAGTTGCAAACAGAATCGGGCAGCCCTGGCGGAGTCCAACCCTCACTGGAAACGGGTCCGACTTACTGCGGACCAAGTTCTGACACTGATCGTACAGAGAGTGGGCCGCCTGGTACCACATACTGTCTGAGCACACTCCGCAGGACTTCCCGAGAGACATGGTCGAATGCCTTCCTCAAGTGGACTGGTTTGGCAAACTCCCATGCACCTTCAAAAACTCTGCCAAGAGAATAGAGCTGGTCCACAGTTTCACGACTAGGACGAAAACCACACTGCTCCTCTTGAATTTGAGGTTTTAACTGTCCGACGTAGCCTCCTCTGCAGTACACATGAATTGACCTTACCGGGAGGGCTAAGGAGTGTGATCCCATGATAATTGGAACACACCCTCCTGTACCCTTCTTTAAATCGAGAAATCACCACCCCGGTGTGCCAATCCAGAGGCATCGCCCCCGGCGTCCACGCAATGCTGCAGAGTCTTGTCAACCACAACATCCCCACGGCATCCGGAGCCTTAAGGAACTCCGGGTGGATCTCATCCGCCCCTGTGGCCCTGCCACCGAGAATGTTGCCAAAGCACCAATTAAATTAATCTCAATGTGACGTTGATTTGTGATACTAGTGTTTTGAGCTGAGAAGCGCGCTGGGGGTGTAATATACTGTCTCTTTGACTTCCTGTTCCTGTTTCTGACTTAGTGTTCCTTCCTGTTGTGTGTTTCACTTATGGATCAATAAAGCTTGTCTAAGTCTAAGTTATTGTGAAGGGGTACAGCGCCTTTAGACCCCAGTTTACTGTTCAGCCTCTTGTGGCCATGCATGACTACTGCAATGTGCCAAATCATTAACTGGAAAGAAGTGGCCAGGTAAAAAACACATGACCATGAAGAAAGGTTATTCTCATCATTCTCGTATTCTCATCTTGCTGATTGTATTGTACCAGAAGTCCCGGGAAAAAAATCTGCGTTCAAATAACTCCAGCTTATAAGTGATTCCCAGAGACCCAAAAAAGTCTGCGGGCGATAGAGCGTTTTCTATTCGGGCTCCAGTACTCTGGAATGCCCTCCCGGTAACAGTTAGAGATGCTACCTCAGTAGAAGAATTTAAGTCCCATCTTAAATCTCATTTGTATACGCTAGCCTTTAAATAAACCCCCCTTTTAGACCAGTTGATCTGCCATCTCTTTTCTGCTCTGCCCCCCCTGCCCCTCTTCTGCGTGTAGAGGTTATTAGGGGACCACAGATGAAGCGCTAGCTGTTCAAAGTCGGGACCCGGAGTGGACCACTCATCCGTGCATCAGTTGGAGACGTCTCTGCACTGCTGACTTGTGTCCACTCAAGATGATCCCCTGCTGGCCCCACTATGGACTGGACTCTCACACTATTAACTAGATCCACTCAACATCCATTGCACCGGTCGCCCAGGGGGAGTCGACCGGTCCCTTCCAAGGTTTCTCATTGTATCCCATTGGGTTGAGTTTTTTCTTGCCCTGATGTGGGATCTGAGCCGAGGATGTAATTGGGGCTCATGCAGCCCTTTAAGACACTTTTGATTTAGGGCTATATAAATATAACTTTGTAACTTTGATTGATTGATTGATAGTGGACATAGAAAATATTACTATTTGTGTGTGTGTGTGTGTGTGTGTGTGTGTGTGTCAGTAAAACAGCACCTTGATGGACGTGACACTGGACTTCTCCCGCTGCGTAACCCAACGCTTTCAAGTCCACTCAGTCCCGTGTCCCCCTGCCTCCCACCTCCCTCTCTCCGTATCGAATGGCTCTCCTTGACCTTCTCACTCTTTGTCGTCTCCCTCACCCTCTTCCCTCTGCGCGCCCTCCTCAAGGTGCATTCAGCTCGGTAAAGTGATCTACGGGGGCTAACATGGGCTACCACCCCCCGCCCCCAAAAACCCACCCTCGGCCCATCCCCTTTTTGGGCTTCTTCCACCATCTTCGTTCCCCCACCCTCCCTGCCTGGGCTTGTATGATCCATCCATTGTTTCATTTCTTCACCTCCATGCTTTTCTCTTCTCTCTTGCTGCTGCTTTGCCACCAGTCCCTGATAAATGCCCACAAAGACCCCCACTGTCTGCTGTGACCCTCCATTCAATCCACCCACCACCCTCCTCCATGGCCTGTCCTGAAGCAGCCAAGCGTGGGCTAAGGAAGGGGGGGACCGTTTATCTTGAGCACACACCCTAAAACCACCTTACCCCTTCTTTTTTTTTTACCTTTACCTCTCTTTTACTCACTTTTATTTCCTGCCTCAAATGGGATTGTGTTAAATTCCCATGCAGTTGCCCTGTGACTCCAGGTCTTCTGGTTGTTAATGGGGGACAATGCAGTGTAATTAAACCTTTTGCACTCCTCCCCACCCAACTGTTTTTTCTTCATTAATGCCACATGAAGGGGTTGATATCAAATATGTCATTGTTGTGATGTATTTACGGCCAGACTTTTTGTGGCCCTTAACAAAATGTTGTTACTTAGGTAAGACGCTAAGGTCTAAAGACTGCCCTTCAAAGTTTTTAGCTTGTAAAGGTGAATGTGTGGGCGTTATTGCATGTCTCAGTTGGCTTTCTTAATGTTAAAGACTGTATGCAGACACTTAAACAGCTAGTTTAGCTAGCTATGAAAATATTTTATTCATATCTTCCAAGTTTAAAAAAATTCCAGGATTTTCCAGAATTCTTGGTTTTCCAAAGCCCTATTTCCTCCAGTTTTTCTGGCAACTACTCCTCCCACATTTCTCATCCCACTTCAACCGTTCCACCGTCAAAACATTCCTCTTAATCAGGACTAAAAAAAACAAGTTGTTTTTTGAACTGGAAAAAATTCCCATTTTCCCGAAATTCCAGGAATTCTGTAATACCATTTCTCATTTCAACATTTTACTACTTCAACATTTCTCGACCGATGTAAAAAATTCCGAAACCAATCATTCAGACTCATTCATTCAGTTTTTTACCATTTTTAAAAAATTCCCAAATTCTTGGGGAAATTCCCATTGAAATGAATCGGACATTCTTCCAAGTTCCACAACTCCCACATTTTTCATCTAATTCAAATTGTTCCAACTTCAAAATATTCACCCTGTTCAGGAATTGTGTGCTCTACTTCAATAAAAAATATATTTTTTTTAATCCCAGGATTTCAGTACAACTTCAGCATTGGAGCATTCACATGCAATTCCTTCAGGAATTGCCTCATCTAGTTATACAGTTGTGCTAATAAGTTGATTTCTGGGCAATTCTTCAGAGAATGTGAATGATAACACATACAACTTTTTTCCACTCATGCTTAATGGTTGTGTAAATCTATTTATTGGCAAACAACTGACTACTCTTTTTAAATCAAAATGACAAAACAAAGTACCCAAATGATCCTGATCAAAAGTTCACATACCCCAATGACTTTGATCTGATAAAAAGCACAAAAGTTGACAGAAACAGGTTTGAATGGCTAATCAAGGTTCCAATCCTCACCCGTTACATGTTTGTTTGTAATTAATGTGTGTGTATAAAAGGTCAGTGAGTTTCTGGACTTCTGACAGACTATTGCATCTTTCATCCAGTGCTGCACAGATGTTTCTGGATTCTGAGTCATGGGGAAGGCAAAATAATTGTCAAAGGATCTGCAAGAAAAGGTAATTGAACTGCATAAAACAGGAAAGGGGTATAAAAAGATATCCAAGGAATTGAGAATGCCAATCAGCAGTGTTTAAACACTGATTAAGAAGTGGAAAATGAGGGATTCGGGTAGACCAGCAAAGATTTCCACCACAACTGCCAGGAAAATTGTTCGAGATGCGAAGAAAAATCCACAAATAACTTCAGCTGAAATACAGGACTCTCTGAAAAATTGTGGTGTGGCTCTTTCAAGATGCCCAATAATGAGGCACTTGAAAAAAAAGGGGCTGCATTGTCGAGTCGCCAGAAGAAAGCCATTTCTGCGCAAAGTCAAGCCTCAAAACTTCTGGAACAAAGTAATTTGGAGTGATGGGGTATGTACACTTTTGATCAGGGTCATTTGGGTACTTTCTTTTTTCACTTTGATTTAAAAAGAGTAAACAGAGTTGTTTGCCAATAAATAGCTTCACACAACCATTAAGCAACAGTGGAAGAAAGGTTTTTGTGTTATCATTCATATTCTCTGAAGAATGGCTAATAAATTATTAATTCTCCCAGGGTTTGTAAACTTATGAGCACAACTGTATAACTAGATGAGCCAATTCCTAAAGGAATTGCGTGTGAATGCTCCAATGCTGAAGTTGTACTGAAATCCTGGAATTCTTTTTTAGAATTTTTATTGAAGTAGAGCACACAATTCCTGAACAGGTTGAATATTTTGAAGTTGGAACAGTTTGAATCAGATGAAAAATGTGGGAGTCGTGGAACTTTGAAGAATGTCACATTGATTTTAACGGGAATTTCCCCGAAATTTTGGATTTTTTTTGGGAAAATGGTAAAAAACTGAATGAATAAGTCTGAATGAGTTAAAATGGTTGGTTTTGGAATTGTTCATGTCGGTCGAGAAATGTTGAAGTAGTAAAATGTTGAAATCAAAAATGGTATTACTGAATTCCTGGAATTATTGTGAAAAACGGGTATTTTTTCCAGTTAAAAAAACAACTTTGTTTTTTGTTCTGATTAAGAAGAATGTTTTGACGGTGGACCGTTGAAGTCGGTTGAAAAATGTGGGAGGAGTAGTTGCCAGAAAAAAGGGTGGAAATAGGGCTTTGGAAAACCAAGAATTCTGGAAAATCCTGGAATTGTATTGAACTTGGAAAAAACGTAGTTTAAATTTCCAGGATGGAATGGAATGGGAATAAACACACGGTGAGAAATAGCTCCCTTACTGCCTACGTTATGGGTTATAGATAAACCTATGGATAATGGAGACATATATAATAGTCTCCTTTTCAGGTTGTAGAGGACGCCTTTAAGGCACGCCCCCAATATTTTTGTTTCGGGTGGAAATCGGGAGAAATTCGGGAGAATGGTTGCCCCGGGAGATTTTCGGGAGGAGCACTGAAATTTGGGAGTCTCCTGGGAAAATCGGGATGGTTGGCAAGTATGGTTGAGGTTGCTGTGAGGGTTGTTGTTGGGGTTGAGGTTAGGGTTAGGGTTTGGGTTAGGGAAGACTCTTAGTTAATGGCTTACTGGTTGTATAGTAAGGCCATGCAGAGTACGGCATTAATTAGTACTTAAAAAGTACTTTATAATGACTAATTACCAGGCAGTATTTTACTAATTTGTATGTTAATAAGCAATTAATTATATAATGGTTCATATGTTCCCCATAGGCTTACGGCCATACTACCCTGAGCACGCCCGATCTCATCAGATCTCAGAAGCTAAGCCAGGTCTGGCTTAGTTAGTACTTGGATGGGAGACTGCCTGGAAATACCAGGTGCTGTATGCCTCACAATACGAAGGTCCTGAGTAGTCCTGGGTTCAATCCCGGGCTCGGGATCTTTCTGTGTGGAGTTTGCACTCCGGCTTCCTCCCACCTCCAAAGACATGCACCTGGGGATAGGTTGATTGGCAACACTAAATTGGCCCTAATGTGTGAATGTGAGTGTGATTGTTGGCCCTGCGATGAGGTGGTGACTTGTCCAGGGTGTACGCCGCCTTCCGCCCGATTGTAGCCTAGATAGGCTCTAGCGCCCCCTGTGACCCTGAAGGGAACAAGAGGTGGGAAATGGATGGATGGATGTTCCCCATAATAAAGTGTTACCAAAGTAATTTGTGCATAATAGGGCCCTTTAACTGGATTTTGCATGTAGTAATCAGTTTTAATATAGCATATAATATAATACGAGTGCTGTCAATCACCAAGCCAGTCAGTGTGCACATTTGAATGAATCCTAATGGGTCTTTTTGGCCACTTAAGTGCCGCCACTGCTCTACTCTCTACCTGTCTGTCTGCATGAATAGAAAAAGCCTTAATGGCGCTTGTTTGCCACTCCACTGCTCTCCCTTATCCTCCTCCTGTGTTATCACTGCTGATCTGTGTAGCTAGCTGCACACAGGTGTGTGTGTGTGTGTGTGTATCATCTTCCTTCCATTTTTTTTTTTAAATCAGTCCTCTTCATCAGTACACCCTGCCTGAGGAGGTCATGTTTTCATTCGCCCCGATCGGCGCACGGCCCGATAAGACAATTTGTCGGGTGGAAATCAGAGAGGACCCCTCTTGGTTGTCCTGGGGAGGCGGGAGGGAACTTAGCGAGGGATGGAAGACAGGGTGGACAAATAGCACGGGATGAAAATTCCGAAAAATATATACCGCTGAGGTCAGAGGTCCATTTTAGGTCTTTGGTAGGGCTCTTCCACATAGCAAACCTTCACAAGTAGGCCTTAATGGAGCTAGGTGTGGGTAGTGGGCAACAAAAAGAGTGTCCTTAGGCAATCCATCCATCCATTTTCTACTGCTTGTCCCTTTTGGGGTCGCAGGGGGTGCTGGAGCCTATCTCCGCTGCATTCGGGCGGAAGGCGGTGTACACCCTGGACAAGTCGCCACCTCATCGCTTAGGGTATTACCACAAAATTGGACTCATAATCATGTACAAATGTCTTGCAAAAAACTAAAGAGGCTTTTTACAACCTTAACAAAAACTTTCCAATGTGTTGTGAGCATTATATCCCGCCCCCTGTGGCTTTATAGGCCTACTGAAATGAGATTTTCGTATTTAAACGGGGATAGCAGGTCCATTTTATGTGTCAAACTTGATCATTTCACAATATTGCTATATTTTTGCTGAAAAGATTTAGTAGATAACATTGACGATAAAGTTCACAACCTTTGGTCGCTAATAAAAAAGCCTTGCCTTTACCGGAAGTAGCAGACGATGTGCGGCTCCTCACATCCTCACATTGTTTACAATCATAGTCAGCAGCAGCTAGAGCGATTCGGACCGAGAAAGCGACAATTTCCCCATTAATTTGAGCGAGGATGAAAGATCTGTGGATGAGGAAATCTAGAGTAAAGGACTAGAAAAAAAAAAGGAAAAAAAAAAAAAAAGGCAATTGCAGTGGGAGCGATTCAGATGTTATTAGACACATTTACTAGGATAATTCTGGAAAATCCCTTATGTGCCTATTGTGTTGCTAGTGTTTTAGTGAGATGAAATAGTACCTGAAAGTAGGAGCGGTATGGCCACGGGTGTGTTGACGCCAGAGTCTCTGAGGGAAGTCACGGCACCTGCAGCACGACGGAAGCTCCACTGATGTCTCCGGTAAGAGGCGACTTATTACAACAATTTTCTCACCGAAAACTGCCGGTTGACATGTAGTCGGGATCCATGTTCGCTTGACCGCTCTGATCCATAGTAAAGCTTCATCTTTGGGAATTTTAAACACCGGCTGTGTTTTTGTGGCTAAAGGCTGAAAGCTTCCCACCTCCATCTTTCTACTTTGACTTGTCGATTATTAATTGAACAAATTGCAAAAGATTCAGCAACACAGATATCCAAAATACTGTGTAATTATGCGATTAAATCAGACTACTTATAGCTTGGATCGGGCTGGAAAATAAGGTCTGCTACAACCCGAGACGTCAAACGCATGCGTCATCATACGCGTCATCATACGCGTCATCATACCGCTACGTTTTCAACACGACACTTCGCAGGAAATTTAAAATTGCAATTTAGTGAACTAAAAAGGCCGTACTAGCATGTGTTGCAATGTTAATATTTCATCATTGATATATAAACTGCGTGGTCGGTGGTAGTGGGTTTCATTAGGCCTTTAAGCATGGCCTACGTGTGCAACCGTGTGTGATTGACTGGGCTTTTATTTGGTTTGGTTTGCTGTCATTCTTTTTAAAAGTTAAAGTTTAAGTACCAATTATTGTCACACACACGCACTAGGTGTAGTAAAATTTGTCTTCTGCATTTGACCCATCACCCTTGATCACCCCCCTGGGAGATGAAGGGAGCAGTGAGCAGCAGCAGTGGCCGTGCCCGGGAATCATTTGTGGTGATTTAACCCCCAATTCCAACCCTTGATGCTGAGTGCCAAGCAGGGAGGTAATGGGTCCCATTTTTATAGTCTTTGGTATGACTCGGCCGGAGTTTGAATATATTTTATTTGTGCCATAGGATTACAATCTATTTTATTTTTTCCATTTATTTTATTCTATTTCTAATATATTTGTCATGACCCGATGTTCTACGTCAGCGGTGTCAAACGTACAGTCCGAGGGCCGGATCGGGCCCCCGAACAGGTTTTATCCGGCCCGCGGGATGAGTTTGCTAAGTATAAAAACTTTATTTTACAAAAAAAAATATTTTTTAATAAAATAAACTGCTGTTTTAAAAATGTCCACTGGATGCCGCAATAGCAATTCTTTGTATCTTTGTAGATGATGCAACATATGTACAAAATAAACCACCTGATGTTAGTACATCAGTTGAGGAAAACGATCAAATTACATAAATAACATCTTGTAATTTGATTTTGATATATATATTTTTTTTTATCTTGATAGATTTCAAATTAGAGATGTCCGATAATATCGGACTTCCGATATTATCGGCCGATAAAGGCTTTAAAATGTAATATTGGAAATTATCGGTGGCGGTTTCAAAAAGTACAATTTATGACTTTTTTACAACGCCACTGTGTACACAGAAAAAGGGAGAAGTACAGAGCGTCATTTAACCTTAAAGGCACTGCCTTTGCGTGCCGGCTCAATCACATAATAGTTACGTTTTTTCACACACACGTATAAATAACTTTAAAACTGTTACAAATATGCGCCACACTGTGAACCCACACCAAACAAGGATGACAAACACATTTCGGGAGAACATCCGCACCGTAACACAACGTATACACAACAGAACAAATACCCAGAACCCCTTGCAGCACTAACTCTTCCGGGACTCTACAATATACACCCCCTAACCCCTCCCCCCACCTCAACCCCACCCCCCCCAATCCTCCCACCTCAACCTCCTCATGCTCTCTCAGGGAGCGCATGTCCCACATTCCAAGCTGCTGTTTTGAGGCATGTTAGGGAAAAAAAATTGCACTTTGTGACCTTAATAATAAATATGGCAGTGCCATGTTGGCATTTTTTCCCATAACTTGGGTTGATTTATTTTGGAAAACCTTGTTACATTGTTTAATGCATCCAACAAAATTAGGCATAATAATGTGTTAATTCCACGACTGTATATATCGGTATCGTTTGATATCGGAATCGGTAGTTAAGAGTTGGACAATATCGGAATATTGGATATCGGCAAAAAAGCCATTATCAGACATTTCTATTGAAAAGGACAACCAATGAGTTGATTGATGGACAGTATCACATAATTTTTCCAGAAAATATGAATAATGACAAATAAAGATATTAACTGCGACATGTAAGTGTAAAAAAAACACAACATTATCATTTGCACACTTTCAGAATGTGCTTGTTCTTTTTTTAAACAAAGAAAACAATCTGAAGCTCTCTTTATTTTTAAGTTATTGTGCCGTGATTTTACCAGTCCGGCCCACTTGGGAGTAGATTTTTCTCCATGTGGCCCCCCATCTAAAATGAGTTTGACCCCCCTGTCCCACATCATGTCTTGTTTTGTGTTTTGTTTGTTATTTGCAGTGCTTTTTCCTCACTTTACTTTTCCTGTTGCTTAGTGCGCTGATCAGACACTCCTGTTTCCGTTTAGTGATTAGTGTCCTCACCTGTTGCTGCCCCAAACCTCTCCCCTTTACATTCTATTGTTATCCAGCCTACGTTGCTGGATCATTGTTCGATACACTTGACAAGTCACGTTCCTGGTTTGCTGTATGCTAAACGCAACTAACTTTTTTATTTTCAACTTAGACTTCCTTTTATTGTCATTCAAATTTGAACTTTACAGTACAGATAACAAGGCAGTTTCATTGCATTAGCTCGTTGGAGTGCAGGATATACGAGCAATATTTTGCCGCTATAGCCAAGCTTGCCGTGAGTGTCACACACTCCTAGTGGCTCGACAGGTTTTTGCCTGTCTTAAGGGTTGCATATTCTTACCTGCACACTGCCTTCTGCTTGTCCACTGCAGCCTGAGAAATACGACCTTCGTCAATGCGACCAGATCATAACATTATTCCTTTTAACCTATGCAGATTATTACCTACTTTATTTACACTACATAGCCAAAAGCATTTGGCCACCCATCCAAATGATGAGAATATTATACAGCCACGCGCCCCCAACCCCGCCCACCTCAACCGATGCACGGAGAAAGGGGTGGGGGGGTGGGGGGGGGGGGGTTGGTGCTAGCGGTGTATAATATAGTCAGGAACAGTCATGGATGCAAATGATTCTGGGTATTTGTTGTGTTGTGTTTATGTTGTGTTACTGTGAGGATGTTCTCCCAAAATGTGTTTGTCATTATTGTTTGGTGTGGGTTCACAGTGTGGCGCATGTTTGAAAGAGTGTTAAAGTTGTTTATATCACAACCTTCAGTGTAACCTGTATCACCCAGTATTCCTTTCAATCTCGTACGTGTATCTGCGGAAGCTACATACAACATGTTGCCAGACTGGC
>NC_084611.1:32638734-32706234 GCF_033978795.1 Nerophis ophidion
CTGCTCGACAGAATTTCATTTTCTTGGTGGTCCTGAGAACCCGCACTACGACGGCTCGAGACCGTCACAGATGTGCAGTGCTGTTTTCAAATGACTTAATAATTGAACTATACAAAGTATTTCAATGGTTGGAATCTGCGCTTTTGAGTTATATACTAGTTACTATGGTAAACCAATTAGTTACTATGGTAATGTAAGTCACAGCAGCTCAGACGAGGCACCAAGCAGTGCGGGTGGGGAGCGTTTCCACAGAGTGTTTCCAGAGCGGCCTGAAATGTGGGTGTCAGGGACAGACGCGGAAGTAGATTTTTACAACAAAGTTCTACAAAAAAAAGTGATATTATATATATTATATATATATATATAATTATATATATATTATATCAGATTGTAGGAGTTTTTTTTCCCGTTTTTTTTTTACCCTACACATTCATATTTCGCTGTGTTTGTTGCATTGTTGTTCTGTTTCGCTTGACTGTAAATAATGTGGATGGAGAGGGGGTGTGACGTTCATATGTTGTCAATATTCCGTGTTTTATCTTTCATAGTTAATATTGTAAATCCCACAATCTTTATATTCATGTACATTCTTAGTGCTTCATTCAGTAAAAAAAAAGTAAATTCCATTCTGTTTTTTTAAGGTGGTCTGTCATAACGTTTTTAGTATTCAATCAGACATTATTGTGAGTTATTGTGTTAGTGTTCCTAAAAATAGGACCTAAACACAAATATATTGTACAGCAGATTGTCACAGTTTATAAGTGTGTGTGTGTGTGTGTACGTGCTTACATATATATATATATATATATATATATATATATATATATATATATATACATATATATGTATATATGTATATATATACATATATATGTATATATGTATATATACATATATACATATATGTATATATAAAATATATATACATATATATATATATATACATATATATATATATATATATATATATTAGGGGTGGGCAAATTAATGCGTTAATTACGAGGTAATTCATCAATCTATTAACGCCGACAATTATTTTAACGCGCATTTGCGTATGTTGTTTACATGCTTTTATTTTGTTAACGCCTTTTCTTAACAAGATGGCGTCACCCGGAAGGGCTTCGGCGTCGAGGGGCTCTTGGTAAAGATGGAACATTTGGGCAAAAATACCGGACAATTCTGCAAATTTCATGGCTGGCTTACAGCGTGGTCACTCCGGGATCACTTACGACCGCCAGACAATTCTGAATGTGGATAGATCGGGCCGTTTTGGACTGAATGACGCGTGCTTGCTAGACCGGCTAGCTAGCATGGGAATACTTTGCCAGCTACATCCAGCGGCCTGTGAAGCAGCGGAGTATATGTGTTGTCTGTCTATTTATGAATAATGCAGACGAGGCGTGTTGGCTGAGTTCTTAACGTTTGCTTTCAGAGCGTGCATATCACAACATACAAGATGCCGTCATGGCGACACACAACCTTTACCGGACTACCGCGCATGCTCGTCACTCCTGTTGCATGCTGGGTAGGGTAGTTCTTTATTTCCCTGGCTCATAACATCACAATATAGTACCATGTATATGATGCGTTCAATTTATCAAAGCACCAAGCAAACAATCGGAAAATTCCCATCTTATCAATTCCTAGATATGGTCATAATTATTTTAAGTGCACTACGCAGAATAAACACAACATTATTAATATTGCTACTACAGATAATTTGATCAAAAATTCCCTAAAGCAGCCCACTACCTATAATATAGGTTTTTTAAACATAAGATCCCTGATAAAAATTTTTTTTCTGCTGTTACCTCAGAAATTGCCTGCTCAGATGTTATGATTGTGGCTCAGAGATTTGCATGTGGATTATATTTATTTTCCATAACAAACAGGATAACTTAAATACCCTGGCAGTGGCAATAAGCTTAAATGTTTGTTCATTTGCGGCCAAAATACACCCCCATGGTCCAAAGACAGCCTGTTAACACTTGCTATGTGAGGAAGTGGTCCCCTGAATTGGAAGATGCCCTCAGAGACTGCTACAACACCACAGATTGGGACGTGCTGCTTCCACAGGGTGAGGACATTGATGGGCTGACTCACTGGCTCACAGATTACCTCAACTTCTGCGTGGACGTGATCTGCCCTGCTAAGACTGTTCTACCCTAATAACAAACCCTGGGTAACACAAGAAGTTAAAGCTGTCCTCAACAAGAAGAAAGCTGCCTTCAGGAGTGGGGACAGGGAGGCAATGAGAGCAGCACAGCGTGAGGTGAAACGACGCGTGAGGGAGGCTAAGGACAGCTACAGGAAGAAGCTGGAGCAGAAGCTGCAGCAGAACAACATGAGGGAGGTCTGGGAAGGTGTGAAAACCATCACAGGCCACAAGACAAAGACCAGAGCTGTTGTGGGGACAATAGAGAGGGCCAATGAGATGAATAACTTCTTTAACCGGTTTAACCAGCCCGTGTCCTCTCCGTCCCCCACTTCCCATCACAGCCAACCCCTCTTCTGCTCCCCTCAACGCACCTCCCCTCCAGCCATGGCAGCACCCCCCTCCACCACCTCTACGCAGACATTAGTCATCTCTGCGGACCAGGTCAGAGGTCAACTAAGGAAGCTACAGCCAAGGAAAGCAGCAGGCCCAGACAAGCTGTGCCCCCGACTCCTGAAGACCTGTGCTGCAGAACTGGGTGAACCACTTCAAAGGATCTTCAACCTCAGCCTGCAGCTGGGAAGAGTGCCCACCCTCTGGAAGATGTCATGCATCGTTCCAGTTCCCAAAATGAACTGCCCCAGCGAGCTGAACGACTACAGACCAGTGGCGCTCACCTCTCATCTAATGAAGACATTGGAGCGGCTATTTCTCAGCCTCCTCAGACCACAGGTGCAACATGCCCAGGACAGCCTGCAGTTTGCGTACCAGGAAGGCGTTGGTGTGGAGGATGCTATCCTTTACCTGCTGCATCGAGCCCACTCACACCTGGATAAGGGAAATGGCACTGTGAGGATCCTGTTCCTGGACTTCTCGAGTGTCTTTAATACCATCCAGCCCCGCCTCCTTCAGGACAAGCTCTACAAAATGCAAGTGGACCCCTGCCTGGTTGCCTGGATTTCGAACTACCTCACCGACAGGCCACAGTACGTCAGACTGAAGGACATCACGTCTGACACTGTGATCAGCAGCACCGGAGCACCGCAGGGAACGGTGCTGGCCCCTCTTCTCTTCACCCTGTACACCTCTGACTTCTGCTACAACTCAGAGCTGTGTCACATCCAGAAGTACGCGGATGACACAGCCATCGTCGGGTGCATCAGGGACGGCAGAGAGGAGGAGTTTCGGAACCTGGTGAGGGACTTTGTTGTCTGGTGCCACACGAACGTCTTGCAGCTCAATCCGTCAAAGACCAAGGAGCTGGTCATTGACTTTGGGAGGTCCAGTCCACGGTCACGACCTATTGTGATCGAGGGAGTTGAGGTACAGACCGTGGACTCATTCAAGTACCTCGGGGTTTGGGTGGACAATAAGCTGGACTGGACTGTTAACACGGACCACCAGTACAAGAAAGGACAGAGGAGGCTGTACTTCCTCAGGAGACTGCACTCCTTCAACATTTGTAGAAAACTCCTGTGGATGTACTACCAGTCTGTGGTTGCCAGTGTTCTGTTCTACATGGTAGTGTGCTGGGGGGGCAGTACATCTAAGAAGGACAGCTCCAGACTTGAGAAACTGATCAGGGGGGCCGGTTCTACAATCGGAATGAAACTGGACTCACTGGTGACGGTGGCAGAGAAGAGGACTGTGGACAAACTAGTGAGCATCCTGGATGATGCCAGTCACCCTCTGCATAGCGTTATCAGTAGCCAGAGGAGCCTGTTCAGTGCTAGACTGCTTCATCCCAAGTGCAGGACTAATAGACTCAAGAACTCCTTTGTCCCACACGCCATTAGACTGTACAACTCCTCTCTGGGACGGGGGACGGGGGGGATTAGGATGACAGGGGATGCAAAACATTAACAGTGCAATACGTTTTCATAACATGGTCACTACTGCCTACTTTCTCTTGTTATATTCTTATTTTACTGTTATATTGTCATTCCCATTGTTTTTATTCTTTTTGTAATATTTCTCTATTTTGTTTCCTTTTAAACCCCCATTATTTACTTTTTACTTTTTTTTATTTTATTTTTTTAAATTGATCTCAACTCTGTACACTGCTGCTGGAATTTTAATTTTCCTGAAGGAACTCTCCTGAAGGAATCAATAAAGTACTATCCATCTATCTATCTATCTATCTATCTATCTATCTATCTATCTATCTATCTATCTATCTATCTATCTATCTATCTATCTATTTACATTTTTTGAGTTGATTTTCATAAAATATGCTATTTAACTGCTACTGTTTAACAAGGACTGATTTAAATTGTGTTTGCACAACAAATGTTTTGGCGCTTTTGTTCATGTTGGAGAATATTCCAATAAAGGTGCACTACACACTACTTTTCAATTCATTATTGGGCTTTGCGTATACAATGCAGTTAATCGCGATTAATCGGAGAAATAGTGCGATTAACTTCGATTAAAATTTTTAATCGTTGCCCAGCCCTAATATATATATATATATATATATATATATATATATATATATATATATATGTATATATATATATATATATATATATATATATATATATATATATATATATATATATATATATATATATATATATATATATATATCTCAATTTACCGGTCGATCTACGTTCCCATCCTCACCTATGGTCATGAGCTTTGGGTCATGACCGAAAGGATAAGATCACGGGTACAAGCGACCGAAATGAGTTTCCTCCGCCGTGTGGCGGGGCTCTCCCTTAGAGATAGGGTGAGAAGCTCTGCCATCCGGGAGGGACTCAAAGTAAAGCCGCTGCTCCTTCACATCGAGAGGAGCCAGATGAGGTGGTTCGGGCATCTGGTCAGGATGCTACCCGAACGCCTCCCTAGGGAGGTGTTTAGGGCACGTCCAACCGGTAGGAGGCCACGGGGAAGACCCAGGACACTTTGGGAAGACTATGTCTCCCGGCTGGCCTGGGAACGCCTCGGGATCCCCCGGGAAGAGCTAGACGAAGTGGCTGGGGAGAGGGAAGTCTGGGTTTCCCTGCTTAGGCTGTTGCCCCCGCGACCCGACCTCGGATAAGCGGAAGATGATGGATGGATGGATGGATGGATATATATATATATATATATATATATATATATATATATATATATATATGTATCAATCAATGTTTACTTATATAGCCCTAAATATATATATATATATACCGGCCCCCAGACACATTTTTTCTCTAAATGTGGCCCCCGAGTCAAAATAATTGCCCAGGCCTGCTCAAGACCTTCAGTATATCAGTATATGGAATTAAATTATGGAATGGATTAAGCATCGAAATCAAACAATGTAGATATTTAATCCATTTTAAGAAACTCTTCAAATTTAAAGTGTTTACAAAGTACAAAGAAGAAAAATGATAAACATTCTGGATGTATTGCATTCATCCATTCATTTTCTATATAATCTTATTTATCTCACCATATAACATATAGTTAAAGTTAAAGTTAAAGTACCAATGATTGTCACACACACACTAGGTGTGGTGAAATTTGTCCTCTGCATTTGACCCATCACCTTGTTCATCCCCTGGGAGGTAAGGAGAGCAGTGAGCAGCAGCGGTGGCCACGCCCAGGAATCATTTTGGTGATTTAACCTCCAATTCCAACCATTGATGCTGAGTGCCAAGCAGGAGGTAATGCACCCCCTTTTTATAGTCTTTGGTATGACTCGGCCGGGGTTTGAACTCGCAACCTACTTATCTCATTGGGGACACACAAACCACTAGGTCACTGACTAGGTATAACTTAGTACAACTTACTTCACTAATTATTATTTATTTTTAGTGTTATTACTTATGGAGTACATTGGAAATAAATTGAGAACAGGAAGTGAACAAACATTTTAACAACTGCAATGTAAAAAGGGAAAGGGTTAGGATTAAACAAGCTTTGCTTTTTCCTACTCTTTTTCGAACATGTTGAATAGAGAGACTGGGAATTGTGACGTATCATGTTGTATACATGCATGTTCCAAATAAACACAAACGCAACGCAACTCAACCCAAATATTACACTTACATTTCATTAATATGAGCTGGAGCAAGATCCCCTATCGGGATCCAAATCAGGAATTAGAACTCCACATCATCATCGGCGGTCACACGAACAAGTATGACGATCCTCCTGGTTGGGGTGTATCCCTTTACTGTGGAGAGACTGGTGCACAGACGGCCACCGCACGATCCTTGACAGAATCAGGTCAGGCTCCAGTGGCATGCGGTCCAAGACGACTAGGGACTCTTTTTCTGCTGCAGCCTTCTTCCGCCTTCGCAGCCGTTGTGGTCGTTCTTAAATCTACCGTCTTCCGAGGTCTTCACCGTATCCCTGGCTAGGGGGCAGTCAGGTAATAGGCCTTTGCCAAGGGCCACCTGGGGTAACAGTAGTAAATAGGGTTAACCTCCTAGTGCCCCAAGACCCTCATAGAGGAGTCTCCACTGCCGGATGCACTTTAACTTCATGCCCAGGACACAAGAACAAGAACTCCACATAATAAGTGAACAAACTATGAAAAAGTGACTTTTTGGTCATACTGAAGTTCCACACCAATTTTAATCCAGATTCGATATGCATTTTTGCAGCTATATTTGCATCTATGTAAATGTGATCCGGATCCTAATGCCTAATCAGGATCCACATTTGGAATTGGGATCCTGCTCATCAACAAAAGCGAACAAATAATGAAAAGTTTATACTGAAGATGAAATAATTTATTGAAGTGTGCTCGACGTGTTACACCAAATTTACTTTAAAAAATGCCCAAAGTTATTAAGGTTTGCAGGAATATGATTTGTATTTGATATGCTCTCTTGGTTGCTTTGTTGGGTCTGCTCTTGTTTCTGGCCATGCTTCCCTAACCCCAGCAGACGATGGCATGGAACACCGCAGAGGCCAATACACTGATTGTGTTTTTTTTGTTTTTTCTTGTTGTTGTTTTACTTTTGTGGCTGTGTGTACTCTTTTAATGTCCTTTATGTACTTTGATGTTTCCCTTTTATCCACATGTTTATGTGTGTTATGGCTATGAGGTTTTTTTTGTTGGACCCAATCTCCAGGCGCCCATCCTTTGACTGAATATTTTTAAAACAATTTTTTGGAAGGTGCGCCGGAAGTTGGCAGACCCGTCAGCATTCCTGTTCTGTCTCCCTTTAATGTTTGTCTGCTCTTGAATGGGATTGTTCTGAAAATGTTAATTTCCCCTCAGGGATGAATAAAGTATTTCTGATTCTGTATGAGTGTGGATAATAAAAAAATTGCTTGACAGGAAATAAAACAATATACCGGACACTAAGGTTGTACGGTATACCGGTATTAGTATAGTACGGCGATACTAATGAATCATATTCGGTACTATACCGCCTCCGAAAAGTACCGTTCCCGCACCCCGGCTGTATGATCCTGTAGCTACTTGGTATCGGTTTGATACCCAAATTTGTGGTATCACCCAAAACTAATGTAAAGTATCAAACAACTGAAGAATAAGTGATTATTACATTTGAACAGAAGTGTAGCTAGAACATGTTAAAAGAGAAAGTAAGCAAATATTAACAGTAAATGAACAGGTAGATTAATAATTCATTTTCTACCACTAGTCCTTAATAATGTTGACAAAATAATAGAATGGAAAATGACACAATATGTTACTGCATGCGTCAGCAGCTAAACTAGAAGCCTTTGTTTGCTTACTTACTAATAAAAGACAAGTTGTCTTGTTTTTATTTTATTCAAGGACAAACTTACAATAAGAAACATATGTTTAATGTAAAAATAAAGTTACAAATAAAGCCAATAATGCAATTTTTTGTTGTCCCTTTTATTTAGAAAAGTACCGATAAGTATCGAAATACATTTTGGTACTGGGACCGGTACCAAGATTGGTATCGGGACAACACTACTGGACACTAATAATTGCTACGCTGAGAACAGACAATGCTTAAGCATAAAAACCTTTTAAATGAGACAGGTTTTCAATGCACTGCCCTGTCAAGTCTATATTAGGGTACAGCGTGGCGAAGTTGGGAGAGTGGCCGTGCCGGCAACCTGAGGGTTCCTGGTTCGATCCCCACCTTCTACCAACTGTCAGGAACGCGCATGGCTGCAGTTTTCGTGACCCTAAGATGCAGGAACCGGGAGAGCGAAGAGAAGGTATGAAGAGTTTTAATCTCATGTAACAGAAAAAGGAAGCAGTCTTGCAAACAGTTTCCAAACAAAGAGTGTGATCTGCGAGCACTGAGGAGTGCTCGAGTGAAAACATAAATAGACAAATGCTGATTAGGAGGGTGTGGACCGGCTGCCAATCAAAGGCAGGTGAGGAGGAAACAGTGCTGCGCGGAAAAAACAGGAAATTTAACAAAATAAGAGCACTGCCGGGAAGTAAATAGAAAAACAAGGAAAACCAACAGAAATGAAGTGACTGATCGTCACACCAACCTCGTCACATCCAGTGTGTCCTTGAGCGAGACACTTCACCCTTGCTCCTGATGGGTCGTGGTTAGGGCCTTGCATGGCAGCTCCTGCCCTCAGTGTGTGAATGTGTGTGTGAATGGGTGAATGTAGAAATAGTGTCAAAGTGCTTTGAGGACTTTAAAGGTAGAAAAGCGCCATGCTAGTACAAACTGTATAACCCATATGTCACCCATAAAAGGCCAATTCACAATACAAATCTGGCGATTCGGAGGCAAGGAAAAGACTCAAACAGAAGCAAGACTCAATGTGGGGGGGCTACAAAATGCTCGGTGATATGCTTGACAAGACCACCATACCTGAGACCACAGAGGGCATGGAGTCAATTGCTACACACAGAACCTGGTCGGCACACACATGCCAAGCTCTACAATGACTGGAAAACTAGTGTCTACGGTCCTGGACATTCAAAGAGAGCACAGATATGCACGACAAATGTGTGACAAAAAAGAAGCTAGAAAGGTAAAAGAGTCCCTCCCCACGAAAAAAAGAAAAGAAAAAGGGGGCAGTTTCATGTGTGATTCAGAGAGAGAAAAGAAAAGAATGAATAAAGAGAAAGGGGAAAGACTATCTGCTGCATTAAGCTTTTGGCCTCCAAAGTGCCGGCCGGCCGACATAGTCCCGTCTTTTCTACACTTCTCTTTCAGCGGAGAGCACCCATGGGACGGTAACGCTAAGCCCACCTCCATTCTTCCTGCAAAAACTTTGATTTCCTATTAGGTTCCTTCCTGACGGGGTGAACAGCGGGAGGAGGAAAAATGCAGGAGGGTAAAACAGGGTGCAATCTAAACGAAAACGACAAATGCGTAAATATGAACCACATACAATTATGTCTAAAACACAAAGATAAAACATCCTTTTAAAATACTCACTGCAGGTGTTTTGTGATGTCATTTCATCATTTCATCAAGTTCAAATTAAATAAATTTTCCCCGTTTTAATTATATTGTATTTTATTTTCATTCAAATCCTTTTTTTGTAATTATTGAATGGTTATTTTTTAAATCATATTATTGTATGTTTTTATTCGAGCTATCAAAGTTAACACAATAATGACGAGTTATTGAAAATGTCATTTTTTTCTTTGATGCGCGATTAAAGTTTGTGTGTCCTGTGTGACCCTCGGCCCGTTCCATAGCATGGGGAAATTGAGCTGCGTTCCAGTATATAGCAGGAAAAAATAACGAGCAGAAATTGATAAAGGAAATGGTACATTTTTAATGGCAAGCACAGCTCCAAAATCCCAGCTGGTCTATCCGTCCATCCATTTTCTAACGCTTGTCCCTTTTTGGGATCGCGGGGGGAGCTGGAGCCTATCTCAGCTGCATTCTGGCAGAAGGCGGTGTACACCATGGACAAGTCGCCACCTAATCGCAGGGGTCCCTGCAGGTCAATTTCCTGTTTTGATTAAATATTTTTTTAAAACAATTTTCAACGTTTTGTTTGATTAAAAAAAAGAAAAAAAATTGTCCAGTCCCATAGTGATAGTACAAAAAACTTGAAAATGATCTAAGATAAACAATTTGATCTACCTGTGATTAATTAAGCGTTAATTACGGACAAAAAGCGATTAATCACAATTCATTATTCAAATGATTTGACAGCCATAGTTTTATTCATAATAAATATTTTACACAATGTTTTTGCTTTTTTTGGATATTTGAATAAGTAAAAAACAAAAGCATAAAGCAAAGAAATTGTCCACTCCCATGTTTATAGTAATGAAAACTTGAAAATAATCTGTCTATGGTGCACTTATTAGAGATGAAAAATTTATCTGTGATTATCCATCCATGCATTTACTACCGCTTGTCTTTTTTTGGGGTCGCGGGGGGTGCTGGAGCCTATCTCAGCTGCATTTGGGCGGAAGGCGGCGTACACCCTGGACAAGTTGCCAACTTATCGCAAGGGTCCCAGCAGGTCAATTTCTTGTTTTTTATTTAAATAAGTTATTACAACAATTTTCAACATATTGTTTGATAAAAAATAAATCAATTGCACAAAGCAAACAAATTTCCCAGTCCCATACTGATAATACAAAAAACTTGAAAATTATTTAAGATAAACAATTTGATCTACCTGCGATTAATTACGCGTTAACAATGGACAAGAAACGATTAATCACAATCGATTATTCAAATGATTTGACATCCATCCATCCATTTTTACGGCTTATTCCCTTTTGGGATTGCGGGGGGTGCTGGTGCCTATCTCAGCTGCATTCGGGCGGAAGGCGGTGTACACCCTAGACAAGTCGCCACCTCATCGCAGGGGTCCCAGCAGGTCAATTTCCTGTTTTATTTAAATAAGTCATTAAAACAATTTTCAACGTATTGTTTGATAAAAACAAACAAACAAAAAAAAAACTGCATAAAGCAAACAAATGTCCCATTTCTATATTGATAGTACAAAATAATTGAAAATTATCTAAGATAAACAATTTGATCTACCTGTGATTAATTAAGCGTTAACAACGGACAAGAAGCAATTAATCACAATTCATTATTCAAATGATTTGACACCCATAGTTTTATTCATAATAAATATTGTACATAGTGTTTTTGCTATTTTTAATATTTAAATAAATAAATAAAACGTTTTAAAATGTTTTAATAAATAAAAAACATTTGCATAAAGCAAACAAATTATCCACTCCCATGTTTATAGTAATGACAACTTGAAAACAATCTGTTTAAGGTACACTTATTAGAGAAAAATAATCCATCTTTGTTGGTTGTCCTGCAGAGAAACAGGCTTGTAGGGATGAAATAGCCTCTGTGTTTTTTCCAGACCGAACTTATATTCCGCTCTCCCCCGGTATTGACTACTGTATAACGGATAAACCACAGAAACCTTGACTCTATCTATCTATCTATCTATCTATCTATCTATCTATCTATCTATCTATCTATCTATCTATCTATCTATCTATCTATCTATCTATCTATCTATCTATCTATCTATCTATCTATCTATCTATCTATCTATCTATCTATCTATCTATCTATCTATCTATCTATCTATCTATCTATAACATCCTTACAGTGCAGGTGTTTTAGTGTAATATTACTTTGCTATTGACTCCCTGCTCTAGTCGAGGGGCCACAATTAGTTGTGACACAAAACAAAGTATAACAATGTTGAGCGTGTGGCTTGAAGTAAGCCCAACATTGGGCTACTATTCACAAGATCTGATAAGCATCCAATAGGCGAGTGTCAGGCAGTGTAAAAGACGTGTAGAATTTCATGTATTGTTGCAATTGTTGGGAGCGTTGAACGTACGTGGCCTGAATTTTGTGTCAGCGTGCATCACGGTCCCATGAGGGCAATGCAGGAACAAAAGTGCTTTACCGGCATCCAGGGAGTGGACCATCAACCGATCTCTATTGTCAAAGCATTTTTGGTCCAGCTGACCCCGTTTGGGAAACTGTTTCTGTGCGAGTTGAAACATTTACCAGGATTTACCTGAAACTTATTGCACTAATCGGACTTATTTCTCCCCTGTGTTTTTTCCCCCCTTGTCATGTGTGGGAAAAAAAAGAGCACAGAAATGGAAAGTTGGGCAGGCGAGACGGACATTTGGAGACAGAAACATACAGAGAGGGGACAAAGGACAGCGAGACAGAGGTAGTCAGCGGGAGGAATGATTGATTGATGTGGTCAGTGAGGCGTCACTGATCTCCACGGGAGGAAAACCCGGATGATCCCCCGCCAACCTTACTCACTCCACCGTCCTCAATGGAAATGATACGGACCAGACTTTGTGGTGTGGACAGACAAGTGAAAAGAACAACTAAGTAACAATTATCAATCGTAAAACCTGAACTTATTGATTTTTTAGCACTTAATTGTTTAATTTCACTATATATATTCACACACACACACACACACACACACACACACACACACACACACACACACACACACACACACACACACACACACACACGCTCACACACACAAACATATACATATATATAAAAATATGTATATATATACATGTATGTATATATAAGCATATATATGTATATATACATACATATATATATATACATACATACATATATATATATATATATATATATATATATATATATATATATATATATATATATATATATATATATATATATATATATATATATATATATATGCACCCTTGCTCTGGATGGGTGCTGGTTAGCGTCTTGCATGGTAGTTCCCTCAATCAGTGTGTGAATGTGTGTGTGAATGGGTAAATGTTGAACTAGTGTCAAAGCGCTTTGAGTACCTTGAAGGTAGAAAAGCGCTATACAAGTACAACCCATCTATCATTTATTTATATATATATATATATATATATATATATATATATATATATAAGTATGTGTATATACATACATACACGTATATATATATATATATTTATATATATATATGTGTGTGTGTTTTATATATATACTGTATATATACACATACATTTATATGTGTGTTTTATATATATATATAAATAAATATATTTATTTATATATATATGTATATATATATATATACACATATATATATATATATATATATATATATATATATATATATATATATATATATATATATATATATATATATATATGAAATACGAGAAATCCCATGAAGAGTAGAAATACCTGCGAAACAGGCTTGTAAGGATGAAATAGCCTCTGTGTTTTTTCCTGAGCTAACGTACAATAAAATAATAATAAAAAAATAAATAAAATAAAAAAAATTCATACATATATATATATATTTATATATATATATATATATATTTTTTTTTTTTTAATTATAATTTTTAAAATATTTTTGTATTTACTTATAATTCAAATTATGGAGGAGGGTTAGAGGGGTTTTATCTTTTTTGTTTTTATATATACCTCTAAAAAATGAATTACTTGTAAATTTTTTTATTTTTTAAAAAATATTATGCATTGCATTTGTCCGTTTGGTTTACATAGTTGCCTTTCTTGAATAGGACGTGGGTTTGATTCCAGATCAGGGCCTCCACAACCAGTCAAAGGAGATAAATATGAAGGGTGCCTTTCACATTTGAATAGATACCACTTTTCTGCACTTTTGTGTGTGTTCAAATATTAACATCGCTGTATGTATACTTTTCACTCAGCGGATTTGGTCACATTTTCAGTTGACCCATCATAAATTCTTAGAAGAACCAAACTTCATGAATGTTTTTTGTGACCAACAAATATCTCTATATCTCTATCACAAAAAAATGAGAGTTCTAGAAATTATTGGAAACTCAAGACAGCCGTGACATCATGTTCTTCACAAGTGTATGTAAACTTTTGTTCGCCACAGTACATTCTGTCTGACAACCAGTGTCCGGGAGCAGGAACAAGAAACCTTCTGTTGATCTTGACTTTTGCTGCATCTGTTTGATTTCAAATGTTATGTTATAAATGTTTATCTGGCACTAACTTTTTATCATTCTAAGCATTAATATTTGATTTTAACACATAATGACGTCACTACACCCGTGCATAACACTTGCATTAGCTCTGTGTGCTGTCAGACTTTCTCTAGTTTTAATTAAATTAGAAATTGTGTAAAAACAGCCAGTATCGAAAAATATATTTTCTGTTAAAGGGGAACATCATCCCCAGACCTATGTAAGCGTCAATATATACCTTGATGTTGCAGAAAAAAGACCATATGTTTTTTTAACCGATTTCCGAACTCTTAAAGGGTGAATTTGGCGATTGAAACGGCATTCAATTGTTCGCTGTCGGAGCAATGACATTTCACCCGTGACGTCACAACAGGAAGCAATCCTCCATTGTTTCAAACACATTACACACACCAAGTCAAATCAGCTCTGTTATTTTCCATTTTTTCGACTGTTTTCTGTACCTTGGAGACATCATGCCTCGTCGGTGTGTTGTCGGAGGTTGTAACAACACGATCAGGGACGGATTCAAGTTGACTTACGTGGAGGGTTCATTGATTAGCACGGCATGCTAATCGATGCTAACATGCTATTTAGGCTAGCTGTATGTACATATTGCATCGTTATGCCTCATTTGTAGCTATATTTGCATCCAGCCTTTCCCTTCACCCACATTTAATGCCAAACAAACACACACCAATCGACGGAATTCAAGTTGCACCAGTGTCAAAAGATGTGAAAGTCCCTCGTTTGTTCTGCACATTTTACCGACAATAGCGATGCTACGACAGAGATGTGTGGATATCCTGCGACACTCAAAGCAAATGCATTTCCAACGATAAAGTCAACAAAATCACAAAGGTGAGGTTTGTTGATGTTATTGACTTATGTCTAATCAGACATATTTGGTCACGGCATGACTGCCAGCTAATCGATGCTAACATGCTATTTAGGCAAGCTGTATGTACATTTGTAGCTATATTTGCATCCAGCCTTTCCCTCCACCCACATTTAATGCCAAACAAACACTTACCAATCGACGGGTTTAAGTTGCTCCGGTGGTCTGGTCAAAATATGCAATCGTTGGTTAGAAGGCGATCGCCGAATAGCTTCAAAATCTATTCGCTCAATAGCTTCAGTTTTTCTTCAATTTCGTTTTTGCTATCTGCCTCCACACTCCAACCATCCGTTTCAATAAATGCGTAATCTGTTGAATCGCTTAAGCCGCTGAAATCCGAGTCAGAATCCGAGCTAATGTCGCTATATCTCGCTGTTCTATCCGCCATGTTTGTTTGTATTGGCATCACTATATGACGTCACAGGAAAATGGACGGGTGGATTTACAGATAGCAAAAATCAGGCACCTTAAAGCCTTTTTTCGAAATATTCCATGTTGGGTTAAATTTTGAAAAAAACTTCAAAAAATAAAACAAGCCACTGGGAACTGATTTTTATTGGTTTTAACCCTTCTGAAATTGTGACAATGTTCCCCTTTAATCCACTGATGGTAACATAAACTAATTGGTATATATTTTGATTTCAAAAATGTAACTCTGTTGATGTCATAACTTGGACTATGGTGTGGTTTGTTTTTTCGGAATGCAAAGGAAGGTGACGGGATATGGCGTGAAGGTAAATACATATTTTAATTTATCTATTTAAAAAAAAGTGCAAACTAAAGGCGCGCACAAGGCGGAGATCAAACTTGGCTAAAAAAACCAAAAACTACCACAAAGGCAAAAAACTTAGCTCATGAAAAATTCACTAACTGTGACTTGAATAAACAAAACTTACATGCAGGGCATGAAGCATGAACAATGGCATGAAGAGAATGAACAGACCATGGAACAACAACAATGACGCGAGGCCGACTGCCTGGCAACTAGAAGCTTAAATAATAGTGACAAGATTAACACAGGTGCGTGAGTCCTAAACAAATCAGGTGCGTGAGTCCAAATGAGTACAGGTGAAACAATGAGTTGTCATGGAAACAAAACAAGGGAGTGAAAAAACAGGAACTAATGGAGTCTTGAAGTAACATAACACAACTAAACGAAACATGACAGTTAAATTTTTTCATTAAGGATCTGTGTTGGCCCTGTGATGAGGTGGCAACTTATCCAGGGTGTACCATGCCAAAAGAATATTTTAGTTCTCCCTGCGAGAAATAGTCAAGTAAACGGAATGCGAGCCTAAACCAACATTTAAGCGAGCGCTGTTTGTGTTCCCCTGCCGAGAGCCTTGCTAATCCATTACAGTTCTAGGAAATGTGCAGCTATATTAGCGCTGTTATCCCGCTGGGATCTCGTGTGTGGCAGACGGGGTCTTTACTCCTAAAGACGCCCCACAGGCACCGATGGGACCGCCAGACCAAACAAATGGATGTGGGCAGTGGAGGGGGTGGAGATGTTTTCCTCTGTGAAGATTATGTCACGGACTCTTCTGGGAAGACATTTTAATGGGACTTTTTTTTTGTCCTTTCATTCAGAGGAACATTTGTAAGGTCAGAGGTCACTGAGAGAGGGCCTTAGTCACTTGGATCTCTGAACAACAGGATCTACTATTGTGGTTTCTTTCCATGGCTGGGTGATATGGATGAAAAAGTATATCTCGATATAGTTTTACTTAAACTCGATATTAGATGTACATATCGATATATGTTCCGGTGAAAGTATGCATATAAAGATATTCATTTTTTAACGACTTTCACTGAAATTGAAGTGAATGACAACTGTACTGTAAAAAAGTCAGTGGCACTTTTATTAACCTGGTTAGTCAAGATGGGTAATAACTGCACATAACATAAATAACATAGAAAAATATTCTTTCTACGTAGAATAAATGACATAGCTGTGAAAATAATACAAAAGGTATCAAACTCAGATAAAAAAATACATTTGCAGGCAGGCACTTTTTAAATTCCCAGTCGACAATATAATGGACTGTCACACATGTACGGTTCTGGTCAGCGCCAAGTAAGTGACTTTTCTTAATTGTGCAGCTATGATCTTCCTCAATTCGGCATACATTTTTGGCAGCATTTCTCGTGCCAAATATGTCCGGTTTGGCAACTTGAGAACAGTTTCGATAAACACTTAATGAATATCCTACTAAAAAGACCATTACTAGGAAATGGATATCCCAGGGGAGCCCAACTTTGAAGCAATGGATGGAAATCACAGAGGACATTTATAAAATGTAGAAGATCAATCAATCAATCAATGTTTATTTATATAGCCCTAAATCACAAATGTCTCAAAGGACTGTACAAACCACTACGACTACGACATCCTCGGTAGGCCCACATAAGGGCAAGGAAAACTCACACCCAGTGGGACGCCAGTGACAATGATGACTATGAGAAACCTTGGAGAGGACCTCAAATGTGGGCAAACCCCCCCTCTAGGGGACCGAAAGCAATGGATGTCGAGCGGGTCTAACATGATACTGTGAAAGTTCAATCCAGAGTGGCTCCAACACAGCCGCGAGAGTTCAGTTCAAAGCGGATCCAAGACAGCAGCGAGAGTCCCGTGGACAGCAAACCATCCCAAGCGGTCCATCCTGGGTCCCGACGAGCGGTCCATCCTGGGTCTCGACTCTGGACAGCCAGTACTTCATCCATGGTCATCGGACCGGACCCCCTCCACAAGGGAGGGGGGGACAGAGGAGAAAAAGAAAAGAAACGGCGGATCAACTGATCTAAAAAGAAGGTCTATTTAAAGGCTAGAGTATACAAATGAGTTTTAAGGTGAGACTTAAATGCTTCTACTGAGGTAGCATCTCGAACTGTTACCGGGAGGGCATTCCTGAGTACTGGAGCCCGAACGGAAAACGCTGTACAGCCCGCAGACTTTTTTGGGGCTTTAGGAATCACTAATAAGCCGGAGTCTTTTGAACGCAGATTTCTTGCAATACAATCGGCAAGATAGGATGGAGCTAGACCGTGTAGTATTTTATACGTAAGTAGTAAAACCTTAAAGTCACATCTTAAGTGCACAGGAAGCCAGTGCAGGTGAGCCAGTATAGGCTAAATATGATCAAACTTTCTTGTTCTTGTCAAAATTCTAGCAGCCGCATTTTGTACTAACTGTAATCGTTTAATGCTAGACATGGGGAGACCCGAAAATAATACGTTACAGTAATCGAGACGAGACGTAACAAACGCATGGTTAATGATCTCAGCGTCTTTAGTGGACAGAATGGAGCACATTTTAGCGATATTACGGAGATGAAAGAAGGCCGTTTTAGTAACGCTTTTAATGTGTGACTCAAAGGAGAGAGTTGGGTCAAAGATAATACCCAGATTTTTTACAGAGTCACCTTTTTTAATTATTCGGTTGTCAAATGTTACAGTTGTATTATTAAATAGAAGTCGGTGTCTAGCAGGACCGATAATCAGCATTTCCGTTCTTTGGGCGTTAAGTTGCAAAATATTAGCGGACATCCATTGTTTAATTTCATTAAGACACGCCTCCAGCTGACTACAGTCCGGCGTGTTGGTCAGCTTTAGGGGCATGTAGAGTTGGGTGTCATCAGCATAACAGTGAAAGCTAACACCGTATTTGCGTATGAAGATAACTGCCTTTATTAATTATGAATTGGTGAAATGTACTTCCTACTGGAAAAAAACTGGGTCAATTATGTCAATTATGTCACGTCCCATAAGCCTGACAATAATTTTTCGAATTAGTGATTGTACTGCTTAAAAAAATAATTACTCCCTACAGGTGTGTATATGTATATATGTATGTGTATATGTGTGTATGTATGTATATATATATATATATATATATATATATATATATATATATATATATATATATATATATATATATATGTATATGTATATGTATATGTATATGTATATGTATGTATATATATATGTATGTGTTTGTATGTGTGTGTATGTATGCATGTATGTATATATATGTCAGGCTTGGTAAAAAGGATAGGACTCAGATGCAGAGTAGGGAACTTTGACAGGCTTTTATTTTGATAACTTGTTTTCACCTCCAAAGTCAAGGAATACAATAGCTATATTAACCACAAAAAACTAATCGGTGAAAAAGGTTCCAAAAAAGGGGGGTAGGGGGTCGCGGGGGTGTATATTGTACCATCCCGGAAGAGTTAGTGCTGCAAGGGTTTCTGGATATTTGTTCTCCCGAAATGTGTTTGTCATTCTAGTTTGGTGTGGGTTCACAGTGAAGCACATTGTTGTAACATTGTTAAAGTTGTTTAGACGACCACCCTCAGTGTGACCTGTATGGCTGTTGACCAAGTATGATTTACATTCACTTGTGTGTGTGAAAAGCTGTAGATATTATGTGACTGGGCCGGCACGCAAAGGCAGTGCCTTTAAGGTTAATTGGCGCTCTATACTTCTCTATAGTTCTCCCTATGTCCGTGTACCACGGCGTTTTAAAAAGTTATAAATCTTACTTTTTGGAACCAATACCGATAATTTCCGATATTACATTTTAAAGCATTTTTTTCGGCCGATAATATCGGCAGTCCGACATTATCGGACATCCCTAGTAGACATCAATGTTGCCTCTATTTAAAAATACGACTATTTTGCAAGGGTTGTGTCAAACTCAGTTTTAAAGGACATGCATGTATAATGTGATGTAATCAACGCTGTATCAATGTCCTGTGCCTGCTAGGATGGCACTCCCATTACATTTTAAGACGCAATCTGTTTGTTTACATTATATTTTTTATTTCTCTTTGTTATTTGGGCTTATTGGACCCTAATTAGAATAAAAACTAAAAATAATATTTTTATATGATGTACTTAGTCCATATGTACACAATTGTGTACTTCATGTTTAGTGATTTGCTAATTTTCATTTTTACACTTTTTTTTCCAAATACTATTGGATGTGTTACACTTCTGACACCACCAGATAGCAGTATAAGAGTCCATATGTCACCATAAGACCCCAATTCAGTAGTGTCACAATTTTGGAAATAAAACCTAAAAGGTGCTGTTCACGCATGTGCCCACTAAGCCTTTAGAGGTTAAGTGAATGCTACCATATATGTTCCAAATTAACACAATAAGGCCACAAGAGAAGTATTCCACACTTCTCTTTTGTAAAGTAAATTTGTACATCCGATATGAGCATCTACATCAACAGTATGATTTGCCTGAGTAGCTGGACAGGACAAAAAAAAAAAGGTGAATGCTATCATACATGTTCCCATTAACACCTCTAATCAAAATAACTGCGGTCTTCCATATTCGCCGGTAACGTGGTTGAAAGAGCAAACAGCTGTAGCGGCTGTAGGCAAAGAAGGAGGCATCTTTATTCATCTTTATTGTCATTGCATAAGTACAATGACATTTCAACCTCCTGATGTAGCGTTTTAATTAACTCCAAAAGATGACAGACGCTGCATTTGAAGCATCATGAGCGTCTGTTTCTTTATATGCTTTAAAAATGCTGCTGTGCATGTAGAAACAGATGCTTGCGACTTAACGCTTATAATAAAAAGAAAGGGGTTCTGTTGCTGCAATCTTGTTAACAAATGTCTGTGTTCATGGGGGGTGGTATGTTAACCAGACTAACACATGTTGAGTCACATGACATGTTGTCCAGGAATCTGAATTAGGACTTCAAAAAGAAAGTGATTGTATTTAATGGCACTGTTAGGACATGGCCAAGCTTTTACTGTCAATGCTGGTTGAAGGTGAGGGGGTTCAGGTGTGTGAAAGTGATACCCTTGTCTGTTCCCTCCTTGCCCCACTCCGAGGCGCTCCACCCAGGACAAACCTGAGAGAGAGTGGGGGTCCCCTGGGAAGCGGACAGCGTGGAGGCCGTGCAGCCATTGAGGCCCTCTGAAAGGGAACCGAATCCAAGCAGGAAAAAAAAAAAAGCCTCAATGTACTGTATCCCTCACCTGAAAGCAGATACACGGAGGGAGAGGAGGGCGGTGGTGGTGGACTGTACAATAGCGGCGGAGAGAGGAGACTCTTAGACACGATCCCGAGAAGACTCGTTCCGCTTCCTCATTCCCCAATGTTGTACTCTTGCTTGTATTATTGGTACAACATCGCTGTCCACTAGGTTCAAAAATAAAAGGGAGGGTTAAAATGTACACAAAAAAAATTTCTATCATGTATAAGTATTTGTATACATATACATGATATAAATTTTTTCCATCATTATATATATATATATATATATATATATATATATATATATATATATATATATATATATATATATGTAAAATGTTCATATATTTTGTATATTTTCATTTGTCATTATCGCATATTGTTCATATTTACTATATTAAGGAATTTTTTGTTTGTTAATACATACAGTGGGGCAAAAAAAGTATTTAGTCAGCCACCGATTGTGCAAGTTCTGCCACTTAAAATGATGACAGAGGTCTGTAATTTTCATCAGAGGTACACTTCAACTGTGAGAGACAGAATGTGAAAAAAAAAATCCAGGAATTCACATAGTAGGAATTTCAAATAATTTATTTGTAAATTATGGTGGAAAATAAGTATTTGGTCAACCATTCAAATCTCTAACTGATGGAATGTTTTGGCTCAAAATCTCACGATACATGGCCCCATTCATTCTTTCTTTAACACGGATCAATAGTCCTGTCCCCTTAGCAGAAAACAGCCCCAAAGCATGATGTTTCCACCCCCATGCTTCACAGTAGTTATGGTGTTCTTGAGATGCAACTCAGTACTCTTCTTCCTCCAAACACGACGAGTTGAGTTTATACCAAAAAGTTATATTTTGGTTTCATCTGACCACATGACATTCTCCCAATCCTCTGCTGTATCATCCATGTATCAATTTTGGTATAAACTCAACTCGTCGTGTTTGGAGGATGAAGAATACTGAGTTGCATCCCAAGAACACCATACCTATTGTGTACATATATACATACATATATATATATATATATGTGTGTGTATATATATATATATATATATATATATATATATATATATATATATATATATATATATATATATATATATATTTATAAACTAATTTATATATAATATGATAAAATATATAATAATATATATAGTAATATTTATTATATAATTATATATATAAACAGTATATATATATATATAATATAATATAATATATACATACCGTATTTCCTTGAATTGCCGCAGGGTATAGAGTATGCGCCTGCCTTGAATTACTGCCCGGTCAAACTCGCTTCGCAAAACAATTAGCGCATGCTGAGTATTACCGCCTGGTCAAACTCGTGACGTCACAAGTGACACCTCCCCTGTCATCATTTTCAAAATGGAGGAGGCTGATTTCAATACCGGTAATTTGAAATCGCATTAAGGGAATACGATTAAGAGCTATTCAGTAGGATTTAAGGTCCAAGCTTACATCACACTCAAATTTTTACTGCATGCCTTTGGTAAGTGCTGTAGTGAGAATAGGATTTAAAGTAAATAGCGCATGCTTACTTTTACCGCATGCCTTTGGTAAATGCAGGAGTGAGAAGAGGTTTTAAATTAATTAGTGCCCCGGCGGGAATTCAAGGAAATACGGTATATGATATTTATATATATATATATATATATATATATATATATATATATATATATATATATATATATACATATATATATATATATATATTTATATATATATATATATATATATATATATATATATATATTTATATATATATATATATATATATATATATAGTAAATGTATAAACTGTTTTATATATAATTAAATATAATATATAATAATATATATATAGTAATATGTATTTTATATATAATAATATATATATTATATATACAGTATGTATATAAATTAATATATAGAATATATAATAACATATAGTATATACATATATGATGTATATGGTAATATATTATATAGAATAAATATATAGTATATGTGTATATTCAGTATAGATATAAACTAATATATATATATATAATATAATGTAATATAACATAATATAATATAATATAATATAATATATTTAATATATAAAGAAAATACAAACTTACATAAATATATAAACATTATATATAATAAAGTAAAGATCAATAACTAATTGATAAAAAGTCACATACATTTATGATCAAGTTTAAAGAAATATACATGACCAAAAAAAATTACAAATACAAAAGAAATACTTAAATATATGCTATCAGTGATTCTCAAACTGGTACGCCAAAAAATCATTTGATTAAAGTGCAGTGTTATTTTCCCCTATATTCAACACAGTAGTGTTTTGTTTGTTTTAATAAAAGTTTTTATTTATTTTTTTAAATGTCTGCTTGAGCTTCTTTTATTTGAGTTTTATCGTTGTATGTTTTTTCTTTTGTGATATGGATCCCCATGGGTCTGAAACAAAATGACTACTACTACTACTACTACTACAACAGTGTTACTGTTCAAACTGTGTGTAGTGTTAAACATCAAATATACCTGTTAAATAAAACCACTGTCTTGTTTTCAATGAATGCTTGGGCCTATTACGCTACTGTATTTTGATGTTGGTCATTATGGTGGTAATTGGAGAGCCAAGTTTTTTCTGTGGTGGTTCTTGCTGAAAATAGTTTGAGAACCACATGCTATAATGTATTGACATAAGTAAATAGTACACATTAAATACATACACTGTAAATACTATAATTGACAGTTTGATATGTTTTACATGCATAAATAAATATTTATAAAAATGAATGGTTTTATAATCAAATGGAAAGAAGAGCAGACCCGGCGATCAAATGGGTTGTACTTGTATAGCGCTTCTCTACCTTTTTTTTTTTTAAGGAACTCAAAGCGCTTTGACACTATTTCCACATTCACCCATTCACACACACATTCACACACTGACGGTGGGAGCTGCCATGCAAGGCGCTAACCAGGACGCATCAAGAGCAAGGGTGAAGTGTCTTGCTCAAGGACACAACGGACATGACTAGGATGGTAGAAGGTGGGGATAGAACTGGTAACCCTCAGATTGCTGGCACAGCCACTCTCCAAACTTCGCCACGCCGTCCCCAATATGAAGAGCACTTCAATACTATATATATGTATTTAAATATATATATATATATATATATATATATATATATATATATATATATATATATATATATATATATATATATATATATATATATATATATATATATATAGGTATATTAATACTATTATATGCATGTGATGGTGATACATTGAGAATACACTATTTAAAACAAATGGTATTTACATAATGATGAAAAAATATATATACATATTTAAAGGCAATACTATTAATACAACAATTATAAAATGGCCAGTAAAAAATAATTCAATATGTACAAAAATACCAGTGAGTAGCAGTTATGATTCACCCAAATGAACAGAAATCTTAAAAAAATCAAATCAAATCTGAAGAATCATGTGGATTTGCATTGCTGTGCCAGGTAGATTTATACATTTTTGTTTCTAAATGTTTTTCATGAATCACAAATGTCGACTGCTTTTTTCCCCCTGTTAATATAAAAGTGTACTTTTTATTGATTTTCAATGTATTGGAATCCCCATTACATAATTCAAAGAACAGTCTCTTCAATGCAATTGAATGTACAATTGTGCATTGTAACTGTAATGATATTGTGTGTGTTTGAATGTTTGTGTGTGTGTGTGTGCGTGTGTGTGTGTGTGTGTGTGTGTGTGTGTGTGTGTGTGCGTGTGTTGTGGTGGCAGAGCAGTATGTTGGAACAAGCGCTGACCTTCCTGCACCCTCTCACATGGCTCTCATGTTCCAAGGTGTGAAAAAGATGGAGAAGCACCTGCAGCCAAATCACTTCCGAACGGTCCTGCCTTTCCTTTTCAGGTGAGCAGCATCGCTTGTGCTCGTCTTCCTCTTCGGCTGCGTGGACGAAATCTGACCCTGCTGCAAGACATGGCCTGTCAAAGGGAGTGAAACGCCTCAAAGTTCAAGTGCTTCCTTCTGGAAGCTGTACAACAATAATGGAAACACCATATTTCCTTGTGTGACACATACTGTACATCATGTGTTGCAATGGAAAATGTGCTATGATGTTTACTATGAGTGTTGGCATTGTTTTAAGTACATGGTATCTGTAATTTTGAACTACTACAGTAGGGGGAGTTTTAAAAATAATAAGTGACTGGGAAATTCATGAACTTACCTGCATTCGGTGCATGTTGCAAAAGTCAAGATTATGATAACAATATTAGTAATAATAATAATTAATCATTACAATAATAATATTTACATTGTATTAGCATGTATTTCTTTGTTATTATTCAGTATTATTGTTATTTTTATATAATATATTATTACTAACATATTAATCATAACAAATGTTTATTGATTACATTTACTATTATGATAACGATAACTATATTAACTACAATACCACTATTACTACTAGTAATATCCAATAATTGTAATAATACAATGGTAATACAATAGTACAAATATTAATACTGCTACTACTATAATAATGAAAAAAATGATAATTATAAAGATCATTTTAAGAAATGTCTGATTTTATCGGCCGATAAATGCTTTAATCGGAAATTATCGGTATCAAAAAGTAAAACCACTGACTTTTTAAAACGCCGCTGTACGGAGCTGTTCAAATCCCAGTCAGAAGCCCCTCCCTTCTCCCCTTTCCCACACACAACACAGGAGTTGACGACTGCAGCATGAGACGTATACTGGCGACGCTTGATGACCTCATCAAACCGCCGTGAGCGAAGCATAACGACAACAAGAGTTTGTTTTTGCCGGTGCTGTAGCAAGCCAGCTCGCTCGGTGACTGACGAATGACACCATTTGTTATGGTTAACTGAGGAAGGTGACGGCAACAGACACTAGAGGATGTTGTAGCTCTATAGATTTATTATAGAAATTAACCACTGATATACAATAATCAAACAATATTAATATAAACTAAGGAAATGGAGTGTGGACTAGATCCAAGAGTGTGTATGGTGTAAGATTATGTGTGTGATAAGCTGAGGTGTGTGCCACCAAATGTTGTGGAGAGCGAAGTAATACAGATGTCCGTAGGGCAAGAGCGAAGAGACAAGATCCGTGTCCAAGCGGGAGGTCGAGAATCCAAAAGGCAGTCGGGGAGGAAAGAGGAACAACAGGGGATCACAGGGGAACACGGGAAGCGCTGCGGGAAGACAACAGGAACATCAGACACAACGGAAACACGGAAGTCGCAGGGGAAGAGCGAGTTTGCGGGATGGAAGCCAGACACGGGATGCTTACAAAGCTACAGAAGACCATACCAGATTGTCCAGGCTTATGAAGGCAGCTCCTTCATTACCGGCAGGTGTGATGATTGCCGGTGAATGATTGCAGCTGGCGGCTGCTGCAGGGCGGAGACGCGCACGGCTCGTCCCTGGATGTGCACGCCCGTGGGAGTGTCCCGAGGTGCGCACAGACGGATGAGCGGCGTTGGCAGGAGTCTGAGCCGTAACACCATGTCTATGGTTTGGGATTATTTTAAAGTGTGTCTGACGGATAAAAAACTGGCAATTTGCAATGACTGCAAAAAGTTGATTAGGCGAGGAGGAATCAAGACGTCTTCCTTTAATACGAGAAATAAGATCTCCCACCTCTTCAAGAATCATAAGGAGATACACAATGAATACAAGCGGAAGATGGATGAAAAGCAAACACCAAAAAAAAGTAGTAACACACAGTTGTCGCTTAAAGACTGGGCCGAGAAAAAACAAAAATACACGTTGTGGTTAGGGACAAGGCACGCAGTATGGCAAAATCTACGGTGGAGTTTGGTATGGCTCGTCTGCCCTGCATGGCGCACGCTTTGCAGCTTGCAGTGAACGGAGGTGCCCTGTCTCAACGCAGCATTTCAGAAGCTCTGACTGACTGGTAGGCCACCTCAAGCACTCACCACTTGCTTGCAGCACACTGGTATTATCAATCAATCAATCAATGTATTTTATTTCGGCAATCTTCACATAAAACAAAGAACAACAACAAGAAAAGAAAAACAAAAAACAAAAAAAAACAAAAAACAAAAAAAAAACACTCATTTGAGCAATGATTGAGCCGAAAGGGTGTAGGTTGAAGCAACGCTTATATAAACCTACCCCATCACAACAAGAACAAGCTTCAAAATATATAAAATCTAAAACATGCTTCACTTATATTACTTTTTTTTTTTTTTAAACAATATATAAGCAACATATATGTAGCACACGTCTCATATACATAGTTTAACATTTAAATCAAACATATACATTTGTACACTTATATACATATATATATATACATATACATACACACACATATATATATATATACATATACACATACATACATACACACACATATATATATATATACATATACACATACACACATACATACATACATTATACATACACAATTCATTTAAATTCCATATAAAGTGGTAATATATACATTTTAATATAACCTATATGTATAATTATGAAATCATACATTGTATTTATATACATATATATTATTGTCTTTCTAAAACAATGTTTGCTCTTCTTTCTTATATTTACTAATGATAAATGATTTAAAAAGCTTTTTAAACTGGTTTATGTTGGTGCTGTGTTTTATTTCATCCTTTAAACAGTTCCATATTTTAACCCCTGCTATTGTTATACTCATTCGTTTCTGCGTTGTTCTACAATATTGGATCTTAAAAAGTAGTTCTCCTCTTAAATTATAATTCCCTTCTCTTTGTAAAAATCTTCTCTGTAACCCTGTTGGAAGTAAATCTTTACTTGCTTTATAAATCATTTGGGCAGTCTTGAGTTGGATGAGATCTGGTAGTTTTAAATCAAATGTTTTTATAAATAATCCATTAGTGTGTTCTCGGGGTCCTGTGTTATGTATCAGTCTGATGGCCCTTTTTTGCATTATGAATAGTGGTTGGATGTTCGTCTTATATGTATTTCCCCAAACTTCTAGACAGTAACTCAAATATGGTAAAACAAGTGTACAATAAAGAGTGTGTAATGTTTTTTGATTAAGAATGTGCCTTGTTTTACCCAGGACAGCAATACTTCTGGCCAACTTCCCTTTGATGTATGTAATGTGTGACTTCCAGCAGATCCTTTGGTCCAAGATCACACCCAAAAATTTGATTTTGTTTACTCTTTCTATACTAACATTGTCTATATACAATTTTACATCTATATCATTTCTCTTATTTCCAAATAACATAAAGTTAGTTTTATTTAGGTTCAATGATAATTTATTAGCATCAAACCATTTTTTTAGTTTATACATCTCCATGGTGACGGTCCTCAGGAGCTGCTGCAAGTCCACATCAGAACAGAGTACATTGGTGTCATCCGCAAATAACACATATTTAAGGTTTTCAGTTACTTTACAAATATCATTTATATACATGATGAACATCTTGGGCCCTAAAACTGACCCCTGTGGTACCCCACATTTAATATTTAACCAGCATGATTTGTTTTGTGATATCTGTACAAACTGCTTTCTATCAGATAAATAACTTTTTATCCATTCCAGAACAATACCCCTAAAACCATATTTTTCCATTTTTCTAAAAAGAATACTATGGTCTACTGTATCAAAAGCCTTCTTAAGATCTAAGAATACTCCTATTGTATATTTATTTTTATCAATACTATCAGTTATTTCCTCAATTAAATCTGTTAATGCTTGTGCTGTTGATCGATTATTCCTGAAACCATATTGCCTATCCGTTAATAATTCATTTTTTTCTACAAAGCCATCGAATCTATTTATAAATATTTTTTCTAATATTTTGGAGAACTGTGGTAGTATTGAGATTGGTCTGTAGTTTGTGAATAAGTGTCCGTCTCCCGCTTTGTGAATAGGAACAACTTTTGCAATTTTCATTAGTTGAGGAAATACTCCCATTTCAAATGAAAGGTTAAATAGATACGCTAATGGAGCACTAATTCCATCTATCACACACTTTAAAGTTTGCATGTCTATATCATCCACATCTTTGCTTGTTTTGTTCTTAAAACTTTTGACTATGTCCCTGATTTCTCTTTCTACTACTGGTTTTAAAAACATTGTTTTAGGGTTTGGGTTGATATAATCTGCTGCATCTATTTTTGTCCCTTCTACCTTTATCTCTTCTGCTAGTTTCGGTCCAATATTTATAAAATACTCATTAAATGTATTTACTATCACCTCCTTATCCTTAATCATATTGTTATTTTCCATAAAGTATGGTGGGTATTGATTATCATCATTTTTATTTCTAATAATACCATTTAATATTTTCCATACACCTCTTATATTATTCTTGTTATATTCCAGTTTATTTATATAATAATCTTTTTTACACATTCTGATTATATTGATTAGTTTATTTTTATATTTTTTATATTTATTTTCATTTACTAAAGTTCTATTTTTTATAAATTCCTTATATAAAATATTCTTTTTTTTACAGGCATTTTGGAGTCCTTTAGTCATCCACGGTTTAAACTCGCCGTACTTTGACTTCCTTTTATAATTTACTACTGGACAATTTCCATCATATAGTATTTTAAATGTGTTTAAGAATTCTTCATAAGCTGCATTAACTTCTTTTTTATCATAAATAGTATTCCAATTTTGCTTTTGTAGTTCATTCTTGAATTTGTTGAGCGATTTCTCTGTTATGATTCTTTTATAGACAGTTTCACATTCATTCTTGATTTTAATTTTACTGGCACAGTTGTAGACCACAAAGACTGGGAGATGATCACTTATATCATTTATCAAGATTCCACATATTAGGTTGTCATCCATTATATTGGTAAATATATTGTCAATTAGGGTGGCACTATGTGATGTGATTCTTGTTGGTTTATTTATCAAAGATATCAAACTCATACTGTGCATTGTGTCTATAAATTCTGCTGTTTCTCTATTGCTACTTGTATGTATTAAGTCAATGTTAAAGTCTCCACTAATAAATATTTCTTTGTTATTCAATTTATAAAATAATCCTTCCATAGCTTTGGTGAAGATTTCTATTTTGGATCCCGGAGTTCTATATATACAACTAACTAGGATATTTTTTCTTCCCTCCCTTATAATCTCTACCGTTATACATTCCATTACTTGTTCAATGATAGATGTCATATTTTCAACTTTAATAAAGTTTAGATTTTTATCAATATAGAGTGCTACTCCTCCTCCCTTTTTATCTATTCTATCCAAATGCACAAATTCATATCCATTCAGACCAAAATCTACACTTTTTTCTTGAGTTATCCAAGTTTCTGATATTGCTATAATGCTAAAAGGTTTTACAAATTGACTTAAAAATTCCTTTATATGGTGAAAGTTTGCAGACAGACTTCTACTATTAATATGTATAATTGTTAATTGGTTACTTAATTTTATACTGTCATTATATTGTTCATCTGTATAATATTTGCAATTCATTGCTATGCCATTGAATAAATTTTTTTCAGGGTCTATATCGTTTTCAAACATAGTGCAAAGTTCATATTTCACTCATTCATTTGCTGTTATATTAACATTCAATTACCAAGTTGGCAACATGATTACTGGTTTCATCATTTGTACTTTTCAAGCTCCCCCATTTCTCTGATTACTAGAACCTTTGCTTCTTCAGGCGTGCCCTGTAGTTTTATCCAGACTTTGCAATTCCGTGTCCACGTGGACTGAATTTTCCCTTGTTTCTTTAGGGCCCTAGCCTGTCTTGCTATGTCCGAGTTTTTTTTTGTTAAGTGCTCATTAATGTACACTGCCGTACCTCTTAACTTTTTAGACTGTCTCAAAAGATCAGTTTTTACTTTCCTGTTCGTAAACCTTACAATAATTGCTTGTTTTGCCAAGTTATCCCTTCGAGGGAGGGTATGACAGGCAGAGATAGCATTACTGTCTATTTCAATGTTCTTAGACTGAAAAAACTGCAGGACCTGTTGCTCCAGGTTTTCTAGCTCCATCGTGGACTCATCCCCACCATTCTTTTCACCTGCAGTTGCTCGAGCATATGAGCGGTGTTTGGTGTTCAAGCCACTGACAATCACATCATCCATTCTTGTGTTTTGTTCAAGTTCATCAACACGTCCTTCCAATATTTTAATTGATTTGTCTTTTTCTACAATTATTTTTTTTAGCTCTCTAACTTCCTCCACTAGTTGACTAAGAGCAGTTTGTTGGTTTGCCACTCTGGACAACTCTTCAGACATAAAGTTAAGCGAGAGTTTTATTTCTTCCAGCTCGTCAACCTGTGCCTTCCTAGGAGGCATTGTTACTGTTGGTAGTTTAACCTTGCAGTACCTTGATCAGCAGGCTTTATGGCAGTCTGCTTGATATGTTGGTGGTAGGTGCTGCTGTACTGGAGTTGGAGAAATTGATGTTTGTGAATGCTTGCTAATTCCTCAGGGCAGCAACAACAGCAGTGTTAGCCTCCTCAGGGCAGCAGCAACAGCAGTGTTAGCCTCCTCAGGGCAGCAGCAACAGCAGTGTTAGCCTCCTCAGGGCAGCAGCAACAGCAGTGTTAGCCTCCTCAGGGCAGCAGCAACAGCAGTGTTAGCCTCCTCAGGGCAGCAGCAACAGCAGTGTTAGCCTCCTCAGGGCAGCAGCAACAGCAGTGTTAGCCTCCTCAGGGCAGCAGCAACAGCAGTGTTAGCCCCCTCAGGGCAGCAGCAACAGCAGTGTTAGCCTCCTCAGGGCAGCAGCAACAGCAGCGTTAGCCTCCTCAGGGCAGCAGCAACAGCAGCGTTAGCCTCCTCAGGGCAGCAGCAACAGCAGCGTTAGCCTCCTCAGGGCAGCAGCAACAGCAGTGTTAGCCCCCTCAGGGCAGCAGCAACAGCAGTGTTAGCCTCCTCAGGGCAGCAGCAACAGCAGTTACTCATACAAATATGTCGCAGCAGGGCAGATTGAGCCCAGTTTTTAATTTCATGTTATACAGTATGCCAGGCAGTCTACTAAAGGAGGACTATGTTATTGTTTACTTTATTACTCTAGTATACTCTGGACTGAAGCTGTGTGCTTTCATTGTTTTTGTAGGTGTTGTTTTGAGGCATGTTTAAAAAAAATCAAATAATAATGCACTTTGTGAAAGTCAAAGTATAGTATGGTATGTGGGTATGTGGATTATCTCAATTGTCCCAAATTCCAAGCTGCTGTTTTGAGGCACGTTAAAAAAGAAATGCACTTTGTGACTTCAATAATAGATATGGCAGTGCCATGTTGGCACTTTTTTCTATAACTTGAGTTTAAATTATTCTCTTATTTTAGAAAACCTTGTTACATTGTTTAATGCATCCAGCTGGGTAGCAAAATTAGGCATAAAAATGTGGTAATTCCACGACTGTATATATCGGTATTGGTTGATATCGGAATCGGTAAATAAAAATTTGAAAATATTGGATTAACGGATATCGGCAAAAAAAACATTATCGGACATCTGTAATAATTATTTTCATAATAATTATTTGTTGATTGTGTATAGTTTTTTACATTTTGGGCCTAATTTACTATGATCCAAATACCACGCGCTAAAATGTGTGTGCAATCTATGAAATAGCGTTTACTATTAGTGGCTTGCTTGCGATTTATTAAGACTGCAATTGAAAAGTGGTGCAGACCATCTTATTTACTACAAACCAATGGGGATTCTTCATGGGCTATACAGGGCATCGCCGCGGAGACACTTTTATTTACTGCACATTCATGTATTCATGCTCTTGCCTGGAGTGTTTTTGCGACATTTTCAAACATGCAAGAGACTTGTAAGCTTTTATTTTTTTATCGGCATTTTAGAAGCAGCCCCGCAGTGGATCTACGTTGAAACCAGGACTGCGGCTTAAGACGAAAACATGTGCATACTTAAAGGTATTGTTTTTCTTTTAAGAAATATTTGAATAATTAATATTCTATGTGGGGAATAAAGCAAGCTTCATTAAAAATATTATTAAATGACACCACGCAATATATGGATTTTGTTTTAATAAGTCCTTAAGACTTCTAACAGCTATAAAATGATGTTGCTGAATAAACAATATGTCTAACAACATTATTAAATGACACCAAAACGCATAAATTGAACTTATTTTAATAAGTCCTTAAATCCTCTAACAGCTATAAAATGATGTTGCTGAACAAACTATACGTCAAATAACATTATTAAATGACACCAAAACGCATACATTGAATTTCTTTTGATAAGTCCTTGAATCCTCTAACAGCTATAAAATGATGTTGCTGAATAAACGATATGTCAAATTATTTTTTTTTTTTCGGATTGTCCAAAAGGTTGACCGGAGGAGTCACGTCTGTCCATCTTTTTTTTCATACAAAAAAAAAATTGTAATAATTAATATTTATGTGAAAAAAATAGGCTTCATTAAAAATCTAAAAATATTATTAAATGACATCACGCATAAATTGAATTTGTTTCAAAAAGTCCTTAAATCCTCTAACAGCTATGAAATGATGTTGCTGAATAAACAATATGTCTAATAACATTATTAAATGACACCAAAACGCATAAATTGAACTTGTTTTAATAAGTCCTTAAATCCTCTAACAGCTATAAAATGATGTTGCTGAATAAACTATATGTCTAATAACATTATTAAATGACACCAACACGAATACATTTAACTTGTTTTAATAAGTCCTAAAATCCTCTAACAGCTATAAAATTATGTTGCTGAATAAAGGATATGTCCAATTTTTTTTTTCCAGACCGTCCAAAATGTTGACACACACATAGGGTGGAGGAGTCTCGTCCGTCCATCTTTGCAGTGCGAGCACTAATCCTGCAGTCGTGCGTGGAACTGTCAGTTTGCACGGCCTTCTGAAATGTGCAAAATAAAACGCAAACAAGTGCTTGCAAAACGGTGATCAATATTGATGAATCACATTGTGCGTGCTAAATAATTATATCTGCATCTTCTCCTGCCAGTGCTGTGGGCGTTTTGATGATCAGCATACATTTTGCACATTAGTGAAGACAGAGACGCAAAATTAATTGCACGCCTTACTCTGCTCAATTAACAGACGCAGTCCACTTTGCACACATTTACTAGATCAGCTTTGTGTGTGCTATCAGGTTTGCACCTATTTTTATATTTTATATTTGCACCGTTTCTTTTCTTTTTCTTCTATGTCCCACTCTCACTTGTGGAGGGGCCCACTGGGTGTGAGTTTTCCTTGCCCTTATGTGGGCCTACCGAGGATGTCGTGGTGGTTTGTGCAGCCCTTTGAGACACTAGTGATTTAGGGCTATATAAGTAAACATTGATTGATTGATTGATTGATTTTAATAAATCAGGCCCTTGATGTTTTATTGCCTATTATTATTATTGTGTGAATGCTCCAAAGCATTCACACATGTGGTTTTCTACAACAAAATGCATCTATTTATTATTCAACTTCAACTCATTATTCTTCTTCTCCAGATTTTGGCACCCTCTACCTTCCACATTTTTCAGCCGATTTAAATTCCTGCATTTCCAAAGCCCTATTTCCACTCTTTTTTCTGGAAACTATACTACTTCCACATTTTTCAACGCATTTCAATCCGTCAAAACATTTCTCTTAATCAGGACAAAAAAACAAAGTTGTTCCTTGAACTGGAAAATTTTTATCATGAAATTCCAGGAATTCCGTATACCATTTCTTTATTCAACATATTACCACTTCAACATTTCACGACCGATTTGAAAAATTTCAACACCAACATTTCAACCCATTCAGACCTTTCAAGTTTTTAATCTTTTTCAATAAAATGTCAGCTTTTCACGAAATTCCCTATTTGTCTGAAATTCCCATTGAAATCAATGGGACATTATTCCAAGTTTAACAATTCCCACATTTGTCATCTGATTCAAATCATTCCAACTTCAAAATATTCAGCCTGTTCAGGAATTGTGTGCTCTACGTCAACAATTCTAAAAAAAAATTCCCGGATTTCCCATTTTTTTGAATTTTCCCCATTCAAAATGAATTGGCCATTTTTCAAACTTCCACAATTCCCACATTCTTCAACCGATTCAAACCATTCCGCATTCAACAATTTTCCAGGAATTTCCGTTTTTCTGGTAATCTATTCCACCCTTCTTAAATTCGACTACTCCTTTCACATTTTTCAACCCATTTCAAACCTTCCACCGTCAAAACAGTACTCATATTGAGGACAAAAACCAAGTTGGTTGAGGAACTAAAAAAAATTCAAATTTTTTCTGAAATTCAAGGAATTTCCGTCAAGCTGGGACTTGGTCTTGGTTTGTTTTCCCGAGGTGCGAAGCGAATGGAGTGGAAACGGCGTGAAGGTAAAGACATCTTTATTTTAACACTGAAACTAAAAACACGAACCAACAAAAAGCGCGCACAATGGCGGTACAAAAAACTGGGCTATGAAACAAAAGACTAGCACAAAGACTATAAACTACAAACATGAAACAAAAACACTTGCACAGTGGCATGAATAACAAAAACTTACGTGGACAAAATGGACAGCATTGCAAGGCATGAAGCAGATAATCGAGGGCGTAAATGAGGTGATGTTGCCAGCCTGACTAACTGTGGCTTAAATAATTAACATGATAAGTGAAAACAGGTGTGAGACAAGACAGGTGAACTGATTGGTTGTCATGGTAACAAAACAGGGAGTGAAAAAAAAAGGAACTTAGAGTCCAAAGCACCTGGTATTCCTAGGCAGTCTCCCATCCAAGTACTAACCAGGCCAGACACTGCTTAGCTTTGAGAACAGATAAGATTGGGGATGCTCAGGATAATATGGCCATACAAAACTCATGATCAGACATGACAGAAAACTAAATCAGTTGGCATGGTAAGACAAACAAGGAAATGCAAAACAAAACTAAATGTCCAAAAACCTAAACATAGCATGACCAAAACAAAACATGAACCATAGGAGTGACAGAGCTCCCCCATTAAGGACAGCTCCCAGATGTCCAAAATAAAAAACAAAACAAAACTGTGATCGAGAGTCATGGGAGGGCGGGAGGGGGACATGGCGGTGGGTCGCCAGACCACATGTCCCCGTATCCAACGGGGCAGAGTCAGGTGGCGGCGACGCGTGGAGGACAAAGGTGGGCAACCTGGGAATGGCCATATCCTTGGCCGACCCCCTTGGCGTGGGGGACGACCACGTAGTGGCCACAACCGTGACCGATGAGGAGGTCGGCATCCCTGGCGTGGTGGACGCCCACGTAGCAGCCACATCCGTGGCTGACAAGGAGGCGGACGCGTCGTCATCATGGCAGGTGATGAAGCTCGGCGTGGCGACGGCGTGGCGACAGCGTTGGCGCTTGGCGTGGGCTTGGGCTTGGCGGTCGGCATGGGCTTGGGCTTGGCGTGGGCTCGGGCTTGGCGGTCGGCGTGGGCTTGGGCTTGGCGGTCGGCGTGGGCTTGGCGGTCGGCGTTGGCTTAGGCTTGGCGGTCGACTTGGGCTTGGGCTTGGCGGTCGACTTGGGCTTGGGCTTGGCGGTCGACTTGGGCTTGGGCTTGGCGGTCGATGTGGAGCTGCCACTGGCGGCGCTTGGCGACGTGGAGCTGCCACTGGCGGCGCTTGGCGACGTGGAGCTGCCACTGGCGGCGCTTGGCGACGTGGAGCTGCCACTGGCGGCGCTTGGCGACGTGGAGCTGCCACTGGCGGCGCTTGGCAACGTGGAGCTGCCACTGGCGGCGCTTGGCGACGTGGAGCTGACACTGGCAGCGCTTGGCGATGTGGAGCAGGCACTGGCGGCGCTTGGCGACGTGGAGCAGGCACTGGCGGCGCTTGGCGACGTGGAGCAGGCACTGGCGGCGCGGAGCAGGCACTGGTACTGGACGTGGAGGTTGACGTGGACTTGGACTTGGAGCTTGACGTGGACTTGGACTTGGAGCTTGACGTAGACTTGGACATGGAGCTTGACGTGGACGTGGACTTTGACGTGGAGCAGGTCGTGGTGTTAGCCTCGGACTTGGCGCTAGCATCGGATTTGGACCTGGTGCTGGAGGAGGTGGCCTGGCTGGAAGCTGCGGCTTAGCAGGCCGAAAGACTGGAGGTGGTGGATGTGCTGGTCTCTGTGGCTTGGCATTGCACTGGGCAGAACCAACCAAACAACCCCCAGCCCCCCCTCAAGGAGCGGCTCCCAGACGCGCTCACCGCGATCTGAAAAAGTATTTTGGGGTGGGTGGAGGGAGGTGAGGAGGGGGGAAGAATCCTCCCCTTTAAACTGTCCACAAAGTCTTTCTTTTTTGTTCTTGGTCTGCGTGGGTGAAGAAAAAAAATGTTCTTGTGACTGGGGTGGGGCTTGAGTCCTGGGGGGCGGGGCAGGAAAATCAGATGGCTGTGACTGTTTTGATAAAGAGTTCAAAAACATGTTTTGTTATGCACATGGAATCTATAGTTGGGAGCGGCTGGCAGAAAAGAGATTTGAGGAAAAAAAATCTTCATCTGTGATGTCATCCTCCGGCGACGACGTGACGTCATCCTGGAGAAGCCAGGCAGGCTGCAGCCTGTCCACTCGGAGAAGCCTTCCCAGACGTCCTTCGTCTGTAGCGGCGCTTCCGGGACTGCGGTGACGCAATGCCATCCTCGGACCAAATGGAGCTAATCGGAATTAGCCTGCCGCTTGGACTCCACATGAGGTCCCGGTCCTCCATGGCCTTTAACGCCTCCCAACTTCCTTCTTCCATGGACTCCAAGACGCTTGCAGGGAAAACGTTTTGCTGCTGGCAACATTCTGTCAGGCTTGGACTTGGTCTTGGTTTGTTTTCCCGAGGTGCAAAGCGAATGGAGTGGAAACGGCGTGAAGGTAAATACATCTTTATTTTAACACTAAAACTAGAAACAGGAACCAACAAAAAGCGCGCACAATGGCGGTACAAAAAACTGGGCTATGAAACAAAAGACTAGCACAAAGACTATAAACTACAAACATGAAACAAAAACACTTGCGCAGTGGCATTTACGTGGACAAAATGGACAGCATTGCAAGGCATGAAGCAGATAATCGAGGGCGTAAATGAGGTGATGTTGCCAGCCTGACTAACTTTGGCTTGAATAATAAACATGATAAGTGAAAACAGGTGTGAGACAAGACAGGTGAACTGATTGGTTGTCATGGTAACAAAACAGGGAGTGAAAAAAAGGAACTTAGAGTCCAAAGGGTCAAAAGCACCTGGTATTCCTAGGCAGTCTCCCATCCAAGTACTAACCAGGCCAGACCCTGCTTAGTTTTGAGAACAGATAAGATTGGGGATGCTCAGGGTACTATGGCCATACAAGACTCATGATCAGACATGACAGAAAACTAAATCAGTTTGCATGGTAAGACAAACAAGAAAATGCAAAACAAAACTAACTGTCCAAAAACCAAAACATAGCATGACCAAAACAAAACATGAACCATAGGCGTGACAATTTCTCAATTAAAAACTGTTACTAATTCAACATTTGTTGACCGATTTAAGCAATTACAACACCAACAAATTCAGCTCATTCAGGACATTCATTTTCCTAATTATTATTATTTTTTAATCCCTCTTTTTCCAAAACTCCCAAATTTCCAGAGAGTTCCCATTGATATGAATGGGACCATTTTTAAAGTTGCACAATTCCTATATTTTTCAACCTATTCAATTGTGCCTCCGTCAAAACATTCTTCTTAATCAGGACAAAAAACAAAGTTGTTTTTTGAACTGCAAAATTTCCAGGTTTTATCACGAAATTCCAGGAATTCAGTATACCATTTCTCGACCGATTTGAAAAATTTCAACACCAACCATTTCAACCCATTCAGACATTTCATGTTATTAATCTTTTTAAAAAAAGTTTCCGCTTTTCCCGAAATTCCCTATTCGTCTGAAATTACCGTTGAAATCAATTGGACATTCTTCTAAAGTTTCACAATGTCATTTGATTCAAACCATTCCAACTTCAAAATATTCAGCCTGTTCAAGAATTGTGTGCTCAACTTCAACAATTCTAAAAAAAATTCCCAGACTTCCCATTTTTTGAATTTCCCCATTCAAAATGAATTGGCCATTTTTCAAACTTCCACAATCCCCACATTCTTCAACCACTTCCAAACATTCCGCATTCAACAAATTTCCAGGAATTTCCGTTTTTTTTGGGGGGGCTAACCTATTCCACCCTTCTTAAGTTTGACTACTCCTTTCACAACCATTTTACTGCTAAAAACCGTCCTCAAATAAGGACAAAAACCAAGTTGGTTAAGGGACTCGAAAAACTCTGGTTTTCCCAAAATTCCAGGAATTCTTCAATTAAAAACTTTTACTAATTTAACATTTCTTGACCGATTTAAACAATTCCAACATCAACCAATTCAGCTCATTCAGCCAATATATATATATTTTTTAAAATCCCACTTTTTCCAAAACTCCCAAATTTCCAGGAAGATCCCGTTGAAATGAATGTGACAATTTTTCAAGTTGCACAATTCCCACATTTTTCAACCTATTCAAACCATTCCACCTTCAACACATTCCACTCACCCTGGAGATTCAAATTAACACTCTCCCAAGTTCCAAACCAAACTCCGGGTTCTTTTGAAATTCAAACCCTTCAACATTCACTCCATTCCAACATACAAACCATTTTCTACGTTCATCCTACGTTCCATTAGCATTTCAGTTCAGCGTCAGGTTTTGAACATGTAAACCATTACAACATTCATACTACATTCTGTCAGCATTTCACTTCAACTTCAGCATTGGAGCATTAACACGCAATTCCTTTAGGAATTGCCTCTTCTGGTCAATACTATAATATTCATTATTACGATAATAATGCACAAAAACTAATGCATGCTTTTCAATGCGTGGTGACAATACTATGCATACAATGAATCCTGCAAATGCACCACACACACGCACACAACACACACAAAGCCATGTAACTTATTCCAGAGGAGCACCTAGCATTGTGCATAATTGTTGGAACCATTGTGCTGTGCCTGAATGGGCCGGTTACCCAAGAAGCCTCATGTAGGAGTCCTTGTACGTCGGCTTTGAAGGTGGCGCGCACAAAGGGCTAAAGCGGCGGCCACAACAAAGAGCGTGGCGACTGTGCTTCGCCCACAGACATCATTCATGGCAGGGAAGAGCGCAGATAAACGATCCTCTTCCTGGTGACTCTGAAGGGATGGGTGGCTTGTCAATGTAGGAACCACAGGATGTATAATGTCAAAATAGTTTAACACCTACTCTTTAGAAGATGTAAATCCTCCTGCCTGAGGACACGCTCACTACAATGCACTGCTTTGTTTCCAATGTACCTTGCAGAAAAGAAAGCACTGTTATTATTGGACGCGGACACAAGTGGACCCGGTGGAGTCCGTCGTAATAGTGCATCATGTTTGGAGTCAGCTGGTGGATTCGGCTAGTTGAGTTGGTTTGAGCTATGAGGTTGCAAACATTAGTTAAATTCCATGGTTGGCTGGGTTATCACAGGGGTAGGGAACCTATGGGTCGCGAGCCAGATGTGGGTCTTTTGATGACTGCATCTGGCTCTCGGGATAAATCCGAGCTGACACTGCTTAACACAATAAGTAATGAATAATTCCACTTGTACTCAAAGTGTTAAAAATAACGTTCAAAATATAAAACATGCTCATGCATTTGAATCCATCCATCCTTTTTTTCTACAGCACTTGTTAAAGAAGTTGCATTAAGGGTAAGAAGGGATTTATTTAAGATTGGTTAGTTTAGGGCTTGCCCTCCTGGGGGTTCTTCAGACCACCAAGCACCGACATAAGAGCCTGTTTCAGGGTTACAATATTTTTTTTATTTTTCAAGAAGTCTCTGAGTTGCTTTCCAGCAATTGTCTTTTTCTCTTTCGTTTTCGCTCGCACTCTAGCTCCAGCCCAACCCCGTCTCTCCTCCTGGCTGCTGCTTGTAAACAGAACGACAGGTGATTAGATAACAAGGCCCAGGTGGGCCATCTACGCACCTGTTGCTGATTTCGAGGCCGGTCCTGGCAACACCCCGCTTCGCTGCAGGCCCGCAGGTCACGCCCCCTCCACTGTTAGCTTTATAATAACAAAGTTATTACAAAGAATAAGAGACTTATTATAGTCTAGAAATGTTGGTCTTACTTAAAAATGCACGCGTTTAGTTGTGTTCAGTGTTAAAAAAAGTATTATATGGCTCTCATGTAAATACATTTAAAAATATTTGGCTTCTTGGCTCTCTCAGTCAAAAAGGTTCCCGACCCCTGGGTTTGCAGTTAGATGAAAATGTTGGTTATAAAGTATTTATCTGGTTGGTTGGTTTAGTTTGCTGGATGGGTCGTTAGTTGGGTGGGTTCATTTAGCTCAGTGGTTCTCAAATGGGGGTACACATACCCGTGGGGGTACTTGAAGGTATGCCAAGGGGTACGTGAAATTTGTATATATTTATTGAATAATACTTCAACAAAATATGAATGTAAGTTCAGAAACTGTGAAAAAAAATGCAACAATACAATATTCAGTGTTGACAGCTAGATTTTTTGTGGACATGTTCCATAAGTATTGATGTTAAAGATTTCTTTTTTTGTGAAGAAATGTTTAGAATTAAGTTCATGAATCCTGATGGATCTCTTTTACAATCCCCAAAGAGGGCACTTTAAGTTGATGATTACTTCTATGTGTAGAAATCTTTATTTATAAGTCAATCACTTGTTTATTTTTCAACAAGTTATTAGTTATTTTTATATCTTTTTTTCCAAATAGTTCAAGAAAGACCACTACAAATGAGCAATATTTTGCACTGTTGTAAATGATAAATGATTTGTACTTGTATAGCGCTTTTCTACCTTCAAGGTACTCAAAGCGCTTTGACACTACTTCCACATTTACCCATTCACACACACATTCACACACTGATGGAGGGAGCTGCCATGCAAGGCAGCTAACCAGCACCCATCAGGAGGAAGGGTGAAGTGTCTTGCTCAGGACACAACGGATGTGACGAGGTTTGTACTAGGTGGGGATTGAACCAGGGACCCTCAGGTTGCGCACGGCCACTCTACCACTGCGCCACGCAATTTACAATTTAATAAATCAGAAACTGATGACATAGTGCTGTATTTTAATTCTTTATCTCCTTTTTTCAACCAAAAATGCATTGCTCTGATTAGAGGGTACTTGAATTAAAAAAATGTTCACAGGGGGTACATCACTGAAAAAAGGTTGAGAACCACTGATTTAGCTGGTTGATTGGGTTTTTTGGGTTGTTTTTGTTTTGGGTTTGGAAGATTTGTGGTTGAATTTGGTGTTTGGTTGTGTTTTGACTTGTGTTGGATTTTGTTGTTGAGCAAGATAGTTGACGTTTGGTAGGTTGATTTGGTTGGTTGGGAGAGGGTTAGGTTATTTTGGTTGATTAATTTGGTTGGTTGGTTTAGTTTCCCTCCGGGTACTCCAGCTTCCTCCCACATCCAAAAACATGCACCTGGTGATAGGTTGATTGGCAACACTAAAAACGGTCCCTAGTGTGTGAATGTGAGTGTGAATGTTGTCTGTCTATCTGTGTTGGCCCTGCGATGAAGTGGCGACTTGTCAAGGGTGTACCCCGCCTTCCGCCAGATTGTAGCTGAGATAGGCACCAGCGCCCCCCGCGACACCAAAGGGAATACGCGGTAGAAAATGGATGGATGTATGGGTTTAGTTTGTCGCGGGGGGCGTTGGTGCCTATCTCAGTTTGTCGGTTGGGTCGTTAGTTGGGTAGGTTAATTTAGCTGGTTGGTTGGGAATTTTTTGGTTGCTTTACTTGGATTTTGTTGGAGAGCGAGTTAGTTGAGGTTGATTGATTGATTGATTGAAACTTACATTAGTAGATTGCACAGTACAGTACATATTCCGTACAATTGACCACTAAATGGTAACACCCGAATAAGTTTTTCAACTTGTTTAAGTCGGGGTCCACTACCTATTCATGGTAGATTGCTTAGATTGCTGTGGTTGGTTGGAGGAGGGTTAGGTTTAGATTTGTTGATTAATTTGGTTTATTTTAGTTGGGAAATTGGGTACATTTTTCTTATTGTTTACAATCTTTTTGAAAGCCAAGAACACCTTTTTTTGGCATTGAAATGTGTAATAATCGGCTAGTTCTAGGTGGCCAGCAATGCTGCGAAAGGGAGCTCTCCAATTTTCCTCAAGAACACTCGAAAAAATGCATCCATAAACCACCAACAATACTTAATTTACGTTCCTTAACCTGCATAATAACCAAGCTGTAGCGGCGTTGTTATTGTGACAGTGAAGACTGAGGTACTGTTTTACTAGCATGGTAACATATCGCTTTGCTCACAGAGACACTCAGAATTAGAGATGTCCGATAATATCGGACTGCCGATATTATCGGCCGATAAATGCTTTAAAATATAATATCGGAAATTATCGGTATCGGTTTCAGAATTATCGGTATCGGTTTAGAAAAGAACAATTTATAACTTTTTAAAACGCCGCTGTACACGAACGTAGGGAGAGGTACAGAGTGCCAATAAACCTTAAAGGCACTGCCTGTGCATGCCGGCCCAGTCACATAATATCTATGGCTTTTCACACACACAAGTGAATGCAAGCATACTTGGTCAACAGCCATACAGGTCACACTGAGTGTGGCCGTATAAACAACTTTAACACTGTTACAAATATGCACCACACTGTGAACCCACACCAAACAAGAATGACAAACACATTTCGGGAGAACATCCGCACCATAACACAACATAAACACAACAGAAGAAATACCCGGAATCCCTTGCAGCACTAACTCTTCCGTAAACAGTCGTTGTTGCAATTGTTGGATATGACTTTAAACCATCACTGTAGCTTTTGACTCAAAGTAGGTGTACTGTCAAGACCTGTCACATCACACCGTGACTTATTTTGAGTTTTTTGCTGTTTTCCTGTGTGTAGTGTTTCAGTTCTTGTTTTGCGCTCCTATTGTGGTGGGTTTTTCTCTTTTTTTGATATTTTCTTGTAGCAGTTTCATGTCTTCCTTTGAGCGACATTTCCCGCATCTACTTTGTTTTAGCAATTAAGAATACTTCAGTAGTTTTTATCCTTCTTTGTGGGGACATTGTTGATTGTCACATCATGTTCGGATGTACATTGTGGACGCAGTCTTTGCTCCACAGTAAGTCTTTGCTGTCGTCCATCATTCTGTTTTTGTTAACTTTGTAGCCAGTTCAGTTTTAGTTTTGTTCTGCATAGCCTTCCCTAAGCTTCAATGCCTTTTCTTAGGGGCACTCACCTTTTGTTTATTTTTGGCTTAAAAATGATACACCTTTTTACCTGCACTCTGCCTCCCGCTGTTTACGACGTCTACAAAGCAATTAGCTACCGGCTGCCACCTACTGATATGGAAGAGTATTACAAGGTTACTCTGCCGAATTCTAGACAGCACCGGCACTCAACAACAACACATCATTTGCAGACTATAATTACTGGTTTGCAAAAAATATTTTTAACCCAAATAGGTGAAATTAGATAATCTCTCATGGCACACCAGACTGTATCTCACAGGCACAGTGGTTGAAAAACACTGATCTAAATAACATTTTGTACACAAGCGTCCTACATAATTAAAAGCTACACCTGCATACCATTTTTTAATTCTCCTTAACATCCAGTATCTATTTACGTAGCTAATTAAACTTTTTTTCAGACAGTTTTGACCAAACACAGAATAACACTACAATATTTGCTTTCCCAAAAGCTTCGGGTTTGTTATAAAGCCCTAGCACAAAGATGACACTGTTTGCTCATCTTCTGGTCTCTACTAGACTACGACAAGAGCGCCTCATTAGCACTTCATAGCCTGACTGACTTGTGGACTTGTTGTGATGCGACAGGTGCTCATTGCATCACAGCTGCACTGTGTGATCACCAACGGTTACGCTACACAACACTTTAATACTATGCTTGCTAATGACAGGTGAGGCTCTTTTGAAGCCATGAAGGGTTACACTGTTGGCTACATTCACTTTAATGATTATTTCACTGGCCCAATTTTTTTGAGTGGAAGCAAGTTTTTAAATACTTATATTCAGCTTGACCAAGCACGCGCAGAAATGTGTGCTGACATCATACCGTTTAACTATGAGAGAAGTAAATATGCTTGCTTGAAGTGAGGATACCTTGGTTTTCATACCTCCCACTTTTGTAGGACTTGGTTTTTCGACAAAGGGTTTTCGTATACCGTTTCGGTTATCATATGACTTCCCCCACTTTGTCACCCTTTTATGACATCATTACTGGTTGACTCTGCCAAGCAAGCATGAGACACTCAAACTACATTAGGAGCTTGTTGAATTAGGTCCTGACGTTGAGCAACTCAAACGTCATGAAACGACATGTTTTTTAACGCCGTTTATTCAATGTCAGGTTCCATCCTTCCATCCATCTTCCTCTGCTTATTTTAGGTTGGGTTGTGGGGTCAGAAGCCTAAGCAGGTAAGCCCAGACATCCTTCTCCCCAGCCACTTTGTCCAGCTCCTCCTGGGAGATCCTGAGGCGTTCCTAGGCCAGCCGGGAGAGATAGTCCTCCCAACGTGTCCTGGGTCTTCCCCGTGGCCTCCTACCGGTCGCATGTGCCTGACCAGATGCCCGAACCACGTCATCTGGCTCTTCTCGATGTGGAGGAGCAGCGGCTTTATTTTGAGCTCCTCCCGGATGACAGAGCGTCTCACCCTGTCTCTAATGAAGAGTTCCGCCACCCGGCGGAGGAAACTCATTTCGGCAGCTTGTACCCGTGATATTGTCTTTTCGGTCATAACCCAAATCTCATGACCATCGTTGAGGACGGGAACGTATATCGACCGGTAAATTGAGAGCTTTGCCTTCCGGCTCAGTTCCTTCTTCACCACAACGGATCGGTACAGCGTCCGCATTACTTTAGACGCTGCACCGATCCACCTGTCGATCTCACGATCCACTCTTCCCCCACTCGTAAACAAGACTCTGAGGTACTTGAACTCCTCCATCTGGGGAAAGATCTCCTCCCCAACCCGGAGATGGCACTTGATTAACGTGGACCCCAACTTAAACAAGTTGAAAGACTTATTCGGGTGTTATTATTTAGTAGTCAATTGTACGGAATATGTACTGTACTGTGCAATCTACTAACAAAAGTTTTAATCATTCAATCAAACTCCACCCTTATCCGGGCGAGAACCATGGACTTGGACTCGGTCAGGTTGTGACGTTGATTTGACCTCTGAAATTTGGTGATTTCCAAACCAACAACGTGGATCCAACGTTGGACCTAATGTGATCTCAATTAACAAATACAATTATGTTGCAATGTTGTTTCAAAGTCTGTCTTAAAGGACATGTATGTACAATAAATGTCTTGTGCCTGCTGGGTGTAGTTCTTTGCTAACTAACACAGTTAAAACTACACAACTGCAAAAACTGAAATCTAAGTTAGATTAAATATCTCAAATAAGGGTGATATTTGCTTATTTTCTGTCTGATAAGATAATTCTTCTCCCTAAGCAGATTTTATGTTAGAGTGTTTTACTCGTTTTAAGGGTTTTGGTCCTAAATTATCTCAGTAAGATATTACAGCTTGTTGATGAGATTTTATGACCTATATTGAGTAAAACATGCATGAAACTAGAATATCAACTGATGCAAAGCTGTGTCATCAACACTCACAAGTATAAAACTACTTTTTTAAAGTAATAATTTCTTACTTCAAGCATGAAAAAAAAAATCATGATGTATGCATATCAATATGTCAAGATAATGGCACTAGCCTTTACTTAATTTAAGAATATTTTTCAACATGTTAAGCAAAATGGTCTCTCTTTTTTTTTTTTACCAAGAAAAGTGCACCTGTTTTAGTGGGAATATACTTATTTTAAGGTATTTTTGTGTTCATTGAGGTTAGCTAATTTTACTTGTTTTGGAAAGTCTTGACAAGCCGAATTTTCTTGTTCTATAATTTTGCTTAGTTCATGTAAAATTCTCATATATTTAAAAAAAAATTTTCTTGTTTTTGAACATTGATTTTATGCAGTGAAGGTTCTGCATTATTCGTATTGAGTATGGCTAGGGGCGTCACTAGGGTTTAGGAACTGGGGGTTCCGATCCAATCCAATCCACTTTATTTATATAGCACATTTAAACAACAAAAATGTTTCCAATGTGCTGCACAACAATATTAAAAACAATATTCAAATATTATCCCTAGCTCCACCAATGACTGAAAAAAATAAATAAATAAATAAATATAAAACCAACATAAAAACAATATAAAAATAAATATGATTAAAAACAATTTTAAAGGGTAAAACCAATTAAAACAGTAAATAGAAATCAACATCTTAAAAAACACAGAGGACAACAGAGAACCACACAAAGCCAAAGAATAAAAGTGGGTCTTAAGACGAGACTTAAGACACTCCACTGTGGAAGCAGTTCTAACATGGAGGGGCAGAGTGTTCCAGAGCTTAGGGCCGACCACAGAGAAAGGCCCTGTCTTCCTTGGTTTTAAGTCTGGTCTTGGACACCACGAGCTGGAACTGGCTCTCGGACCTCAGAGCGCGCGCAGGAATGAGGTCCGAGATATACTGAGGTGCCAGTCCATGTAAAGATTTAAAAACAAACAGCAAGGTTTTAAAATCAATTCTAAAATGAACAGGGAGCCAGTGCAGACTCTGAAAAATTGGGGTTATATGCTGGTGTTTTCCTGGCCCCTGTTAAAAGTTGTTCCGTCACGTTGTGGACTAACTGCAACCGGGAGAGAGCTTTTTGGCTAATGCGAACATAAAGTGCATTGCAGTAGTCCAGGCCACTTGAAATAAAAGCACGCATGACTTGTTCAAAAAAGTTAAAAGATAAAAACGGGTTTACCTTTGCTAAAAGACGAAGATGACAAAAACACGATTTTAAAACGCCATTGACTTGTTTGTCAAGTTTAAAATCACTGTTACATTGACGCCAAGGATGGTGACTTTAAGACGCACATCATTTTGCAATGGTCCCAAATCAGTGAGGGCCGGACCAAAAAACTAAAATTTCCGTTTTTCCTTCATTCATATATTAAAAAATTCTGGGCTAACCAGGTCTTGATGTCGCATAGACAGTTGAGAAGGGGTGTCAGGTGGCCGTCGTCTTTTAAAATCGGCATATAAATTTGGCAGTCATCTGCATAAAAATGATAAGGTTCCTATCCCCCAGTAGATTTAATTGATGCGAGCAAAACATTTTTGCACTGGCAAGATCTTTTCACTCAAAAGAGGTGCTGGAGTGTATGTACATATGTAGTGTGCGTCTATGTACATATGCGTACTCATATGTGCCTATGTATGTACAGTCGTGGTGAAAAGTTTAGTTTGTAAAGAAAATAATGTCATGGCTGCCTTGAGTTTCCAATCATTTCTACAACTCTTATTTTTTTGTGATAGAGTGATTGGAGCTCATACTCTTTGAACATTCATGAAGTTTGGTTCTTTTATGAATTTATTATGGGTCTACTAAAAATGTGACCAAATCTGCTGGGTCAAAAGTATACATACAGCAATGTTAATATTTGGTTACATGTCCCTTGGTAAGTTTTACTGCAATAAGGCGCTTTTGGTAGCCATCCACATGCTTTTGGTTGAGTTTTTGACCACTCCTCTTGACAAAATTGGTGCAGTTCAGCTAAATTTGCTGGTTTTCTGACATGGACTTGTTTCTTCAGCATTGTCCACACGTTTAAGTCAGAACTTTGGTAAGGCCATTCTAAAACCTTAACTATAGCTTGATTTAGCCATTCCTTTACCACTTTTGACATGTGTTTGGGGTCATTGTCCTGTTGGAACACTCAACTGCGCTCAAGACCCAACCACCGTCCTGATAATTTTAGGTTGTCCTGAAAAATTTGGAGGTAATCCTCCTTTTAATTGTCCCATTTATTCTCTGTAAAGCACTAGTTCAATTGGCAGCAAAACAGGCTGAAAGCGTAATACTACCACCATGCTTGACGGTAGGATTGTGTTCCTGGGATTAAAGGCCTCACCTTTTCTCCTCCAAACATATTGCTGGTTATTGTGGCAAAACAGCTCAATTTTTGTTTCATCTGACATCACATTGACAAAGACCTTCAGGAGGAAAGTTCTGTGCATGTAAACTTTTGACCATGACTGTATGTATGAATATATGTGTGTATGTATGTTTGTTTGCGTGTACAATATATTTTCTCAGACTATGTGCGGGAGCCAAAATATGGCCCCAGCCACCCAGAAAGTCCAACCGAAAACAGCAAGTGCGGTACCCAGGGAAAAAGGGACCACCAGGCCCACACAAGCAGGCCGCCCAGCAACAAGACCCCCAGAACCGGGCCCATAGACAGCAGGCCGTAGACAAATGCGCTCGGCTTACGACAAGGCACGGGAGAAGCAGGAGACAACCATCCCCCAAGCCAGCGAGAGACCTCACCCCACGCGGGCAGAAAGAAGATGCACCCTGCAGTCGGACAGGAAGACAGCCCCGCCCCAAAAGCTACTGTACCAGCAACTGCCCGGCGGAGCCTCCCCTTGAGGCAAGATAAAAAAAAAAGAAGAAAGGAGGAGATCACCTTACTACAGTTTCCCCTATGACAGGGGTTTGAACCCAAAACCTTCAGCTTTGAAACAGACAAACTAATAACACGCGCCACGAGAGCCATTGGCAATGTAAGGCGGAAACTTGTCCCCATAGTCTTTTCAGAGACTGAGCATTTCATACAAAAGTATGAAGCGCCTTTTCATTCAATAATTTACACCACCACACCACCCCCACGGATCGGGAAGCCTTGCGCACGGCGCGTCTTCTGCTTTTAGGGCGGGTTTAGGGTGGGGGCGGGCTTGATCACTGGGAACAGAACCTGACTGACATGACAGCGGTATTACACCGACAGGGTTACACATCAATTTCATTCAGGGGCCAGGAAAACGCCAGCATATAACCCCAATTCTTCAGAGTTTGCACTGGCTCCCTGTTCATTTTAGAATTGAATTTAAAACATTGCTGTTTGTTTTTAAATCTTTACATGGACTGGCACCTCAATATATTTCGGACCTCATTCAAATTTACATCCCTGCGCGCGCTCTGAGGTCCGAAAGCCAGCTCCAGCTCGTGGTGCCCAAGACCAGACTTAAGACCAGGGGAGACAGGGCCTTCTCTGTGGTCGGCCCTAAGCTCTGGAACACTCTGCCGCTCCATGTTCAAACTGCTTCCACAGTGGAGTGTTTTAAGTCTCGTCTTAAGACCCACTTTTATTCTTTGGCTTTTAACACTACGTGAGTTGTGTGGTCCTCTGTCCTCTGTTGTCTTCTGTGTTTTTTATACACTTTGATTTTTATTTTACAGTTTTAATTGATTTTACCATTTAAAATAGTTTTTAATCATATTTGTTTTTATATTGTTTTTATTGGTTTTATTTTTATTCATTTTTTGTTTTATTCAGTAATTGGTGGAGCATAATATTGTTTTTAACATGGCTGTGCAGCACTTTGGAAATGTTATTGTTGTTTAAATGTGCTATATAAATAAAGTGGATTGGATTGGATTGGATTCAGGGGAAACCAACATTGGTTACTTCAGTATAATTTAATGCTAACATTATGTTGACAGTACGTTTCGAATCAGATGATTTTTTTTAATAAAAAGTGGACTTCATTGCGTTACGTTGACAAAGAATGAGTTGCATAAGATATCAAATGAGCTCAAATATACCTACAAACGAGGTATAATGATGCAATGCGTACATACAGCTACCCTAAATAGCATGTTAGCATCGATTAGCTAACAGTCATGCACTGACAAAATATGCTTGATAAGCACTCAACACAAGTCCATAACATCAAAAAAGTTCACTTTTGTGCATTCACGCACAGCATAAAAAGTTTGGTGGACAAAATGAGACAAATTATTGAGTTGCATAAGATATGTCTTTCGCTGGCATCATTGAAGAAAGTTACACATGTAAACAAACATTGCGTTCAAGGACCGCCAAATATAGTAGGACAAAACTTTTGTTTGCTGTGGTCTATAACCACTATCATAAATGCAGGCAATATAACATACGGATAATGTGTCATGAGAAATGCAGATATAGATTAAATACATAGAGGACATAGGAAATTAAATGAGCCCAAATATACCTACAACCAAAGCATAAAGCCAGCCTAAATAGCATGTGAGCATCGATTAGCTAACAGTCATGCACTGACCAAATATGCTTGATAAGCACGCCACACAAGTCAACAACATCAACAAAGTTTACCTTTGTGCATTCACGCACAGCATAAAAACTTTGGTGGACAAAATGAGACAAAGAATGAGTTGCATAAGATATTTCTTCCTTTGGCATCGTTGAAAAAAGTTATACATGTAAACATACTACGTTGCGTTCAAGGACCGCCAAGTATAGTAGGACACACGTTTGTTTGCTGTGGTCTATAACCACTATCAGAAATGCAAGCAATATTACATACAGGCAATGTGACATGACAAATGCAGATATAAATGAAATACACAGAGGACATAGAAAATAAATGAGCTGAAATATATGTGCAAATGAGGCATAAACCTAGCCTAAATAGCACATTAGCATCGATTAGCTTACAGTCATGTACTGACCAAATATGCTTGATAAGCACTCCACACAAGTCAATAAAATCAACAAAGTTCAACTTCGAGAATTCATGCACAGCATAAAAAGTTTGGTGGACAAAGTGAGACAAAGTATGAGTTCCACAAGATATGTCTTTCTCTGGGATCGTTGAAGAAAGTTATACACGTAAACAAACTACATTGAGTTCAAGGACCGCCAAATATAGTCGGACAAAACGGTGCTCGCCAAATACTCTCATCAGGGAATCATGTTTGATACAAACAGAGGGATTTCTAACATTTAGGGAGGTTTGTGTCATGTTGTCCTCATACAGAAACCCTATTAAAACAAAAATATATATCTATTTCCCTAATCATTTTCTATTTTCATACATTTTATTAAAAGTTACAGGGAGCCATTAGGGCGGGACTAAAGAGCCGCAGGTTGCAGACAGTGCATGATATGCTGCTTTCTGCTATACCGGTGGGGGGTTCACCCACATCCACGTCCTCTAAAAGGTTTCTCATAGTCATTCACATTTGATGTCCTGGGTTGTGAGTTTTTCCTTGCCCTTTTGTGGGCTCTGAACCGAGGATGTCGTTGTGGCTTGTGCAGCCCTTTGAGACACTTGTGATTTAGGGCTGTATAAATGAAAATTGATTGATTGATTGATATACTTTGCCTGACTCTGGGGAAACATTTTAGGGCCAAACTTTTCCCATCAAAGCAGATCATTCCACCACACTCGTTTGAGGTGTAAATGTTTAGTGCGAGTCATGACACTAAAAATGAAATATGTGTAAAAATGTGACTAGATTCAATCCTGCAGCACTATAAAGAGTTTCCCTTCACTGTCATTATTCCGCCTCCCTCTCCGTTGGACAGCAGATGGACACTACGGCCCAGTTCTGCCTTTTGTCTCGGGGGTCCCCAGAGAGACCTGCATGTGCGCCTTCTTTTTTGGATAACATGCGGCGGACTCGTCTCGCATGCATGCGACTTTCTCTTTCTCGTCAAAAGGCGAGCGTTGGAATGCATTTATTGTGAATATATTGAGGCGAGCGCATGCTGAGCACGGCCCCTCGACCAGACACGCCGACACACAACAACACAATGTGGTCTTCTGCAAAAATAAGTCGGTAGACAATGAAGGTCTTTTTTTTATCCACGCGTGTCAGGTTCTAACTTAACTGCTGTGTTATTTTTCATAACGGCCACGCATGAATAATACATGTGTGGGTTTGTATGTGTGTGCAACCTCCGCCCGATCAGCTTCCCACCTGTTGTTCTCTGCCCTCTCATGCTTCAAACCAGTTGATATTCTTTTGGCTTAAGTAAACAGTGTTTTTATGTACAAGATTTAGACAAAAGAACCATGTCAAAGTTGTGTCTCTTCATGCATGTGGTTGTTGTGCAGTTACACAACTTTAAAGCCATTTGACAGCATGTCCTAATAATAGACTTAGACTTAGATTTATTTTATTGCCATTCAAATTTGAACTTTACAGTACAGATAAGAACAACATTTTGGTGCATTAGCACATGGTAGTGCAGGATAAATAAGCAATAAGGTGCAGATATAAATAGATACAGATAAATATATTGCACTTTTGCGTATGCATCCACATTTATGGATGCATGTTATATTGTTTTTATAGTCCGGCGAGTTAATCCGTTTTTTGGGGGGAAATTGAGGGGATTAATATGAGGCGTTTAAGAGTCTTTTGGCCTGAGGGAAGAAGCTGTTACAGAACTTGGAGGTTCTGCTACAGAGGCTGCGGTATCTCTTTCCAGAATTCAGCAGTGAAAACAGTCCTTGGTGGGGGGTGGGAGGAGTCTCTACTGATAATAATAATACTCCCTCTATTTAACCTCTTAAGGCCCAAGCTGTTTGTTTAAATGTTTTTTGTTTTTTTTTCTCTTCACTATTTGGGCTTATTGGACCCTAATTATAATAAAAACCAGGAATCATATTTTGATATGATGTACTTAGTCGATAAGTACACAAACGTGGACTTCATGTTTAGTGACATGCTAATTCTTATCTTTACACTTTTTTTTCTTCAAGATTCCATTGTATGTTATACTCTTTTGACACCACCAGATGGCAGTATAAGTGTCCACATTAGCGGCCATAAGACCCCAATTCAGTAGTGTACACCATTTTGAAATAACAGCTAAAAGGTGCTATCTACGCATGTGGCCACTAAGCCTTTAGAAGTTTTCATGAACTGACCAGTGTCTTATTGAGACAACTCAGCCCCCAATTAGTGCTGGGCCAAAAAGCACTGTGGCTGGAGGAAATTTCCTGGTGTATTTTTTTGTATTTACTCCAAAAACACCTGGAAGTAAATTGATTGCATTTCTTTTCAAACAGAAAGGTGCAAGAGTCATGTGTGCAGACATAGTGTGTTTTTTTGTAAGGGATGTCTTTTACCTGCTGCCTTCCAAGATCTTATCAAAAAAACAACAACATTTTTTTTAATTTTCCTGAGGGAACTCTCTTGAAGGAATCAATAAAGTACTATCTACTGTTGTGATGTGCAACATAGTTGCTGAATAATGACCACGTGGTTAAAGACAGCTACATTTTCTAGTCCACCTCTTCATGCACTGTAAATCATTATTCTATTTTTTTTTTAAATGAAGTTGTTACAGTAAACCTTCGTTTATCTCGGTTTACTGGTCCCGGTCCAGACCGGTAAAATATGGTCTCACAAACTATCCATCCATTTTCTATACCGCTTTTCCTCTCTATGGTCACGGAGAAGTTGGAGCCTAGCTGACTTGGGTTACACCCTAGACCGGGGGTCAGCAACTTTGCGGCTCCTTAGTGGACCATTCCCTGGAGCATTTTTAAAAAAGGATTTAAAATGGAAAAAGAGGGTGGGAAAAATATTTTTTTGTCTTAGTATGTTTTTTGTTTGACAACAAACATGACACAAACCTTCCCAATCATTACAAAGCCCACTGTTTAATATGTTTGTGTGTATGCTTCACTGATGAGAGTATTTGGTGCACATCGTTTTGTCCTACTAATTTCGGCGGTTCTTGAACCTACCATAGTGTGGACTGTGACGCAACAGTTTGTTTACATGTAAAATTTTACACTCCTTCTTTGTCTCATTTTGTCCACCAAACGTTTTATGCTGTGCGTGAATGCACAAAGGTGAGCTTTGTTGATGTTATTGACTTGTTGAAGTGCTAATCAGGCGTATTCTGTCAGTGCATGACTGCAAGCTAATCGATGCTAACATGCTGTTTGGGGCAGTATAGCTCGGTTGGGAGAGCGGCCGTGCCAGCAACTTGAGGGTTCCAGGTTAGATCCCTTCTTCCGCCATTCTAGTCACTGACATTGTGTCCTTGGGCAATACACTTTACTCACCTGCTCCCAGTGCCACCCAAACTGGTTTAAATTGAACTTAGATATTGAGTTTGACTATGTAAAGTGCTTTGAGTCACTAGAGAAAAGTGTTATATAAATATAATTCATAGACAAAATTCACACTATTTAGGCCAGCTTTACATGCATTTTGCATCATTATGCCTCTTTTGTAAATATATTTGAGCTCATTTAATATCCTTTACTTTTATTTTCTTTGTATATAATTTAGTTTTGCATGTCTCATGACACATTATCTCTATGAAATATTGGCTGTATTTCTGATAGTTGTTTGTGCACCATGTTGTTCCAGACCACAGCAAACGTTACCCAGCTTGCAAATATTGTGTTAAATCCATGACAAGAAGTTGGACACACGCATCTATACCTTTGGCCACTCTAAAACAGTAATTTCCAAGAGTTATCTCACCTTCTGAGTAGCCTCTGATTTACTAAAGGTTTCTAATGTTGTAAAAATGTGTGGAATAAATATTACATTTCAACATTTCTGTCAACGAAGATTTGCGTCAGCCTGCGACACATAGTCATTTTGGTAGTAGGTTGATATAGCTAATATAGACACTTACATCAGGTGTTGCCTTGATTATAACACTTATATATAGTCATGTTGGTAGTAGGTTAATATAGCTAATATAGACACTTACATCAGGTGTTGCCTTGATTATAACACTTATATAAGATTTGTTTTTTGTATTTTTGGCCCTATATGGCTCTTTAAACGTTTTGGGTTGCCGACCCCTGCCCTAGACTGGCCAACAGCCAATCACAGGGCACATATAACGTGTACTGGTCCTTTAAGGGGGGGTATTGTTATGACCTGTTAGGCCAGGCCATTCTTTGTTTAGTTTTGGGTGTTTTTCCTTTGTTTTTGGTTCACTTCCTTTCTTGTGATCTTATTTTGTTCCACTTCCTGTCCTGGTTGTATTACCCCTACACAAGCTTCACACTGCAAGGGTTAGTGCATGTGCCTCACAATACAAAGGTTCTGAGTAGTCCTGAGTTCAATCCCGGGCTTGGAATCATTCTGTGTGGAAGTTGCATGTTCTCCCGGCGACTGCGTGGGTTCCCTCTGGGTACCTCAGCTTCCTCCTCACCGCCAAAAAACATGCACCTGGGGATAGGTTGATTGGCAACACCAAACTGGTCCTAGTGTGTAAATGTGAGTGTGAATTTGTCTATCTGTGTTGGCCCTGTGATGAGGTGGAGACTTGCCCAGGGTGTACCCCGCCTTCCACCTGAATGAAGCTGAGATAGGCTCAAGCACCCCCCCCCCCCCCCTCCCCCCCGCGACCCCAAAATGGACAAGCGTTAGAAAATGTATGGATGTGCATACAGTTTTGTAAAGTTACTTATAAGTTGAAAATATGGGAGTAAAACCTATAGGACCTTCTAAACATGTTTTTTAAACAATATGACATGAAATAGCGCCTTTACACTACCTCAATACAATATAGTAACACTGTGGGAGGTCGAGCCAATCAGCGGCCACGATACTGAACAGCACGCTCTGATTGGTTTGATCTCATTTAGACCAGGTCTACACTAAGCCGGATACCCCTTAAACGAATAGTTATTTAGCCTAAACCCCGTTTTGGCCACACTAAATCATCATTTAAGGTTCCCCTCCTTGGATAGTTTTTTTAGACGGGTAAGTGCGCCGTCTATTTCTTGAATCTCCGGCTATTTGCTTTGAACGGACTCATTGATTGTTTACAAATCGAGTACGGAGAGGAAGTGACGCCAGAAAGAATGCCAGCTTCATAATAAAGCGGTCCTGGGGCGGTGTTATTTTGTACTATTTTTGCACTTATTTTGATTGATGTTTCTCATCTGTTTGTTTGTAAATATTGAAATTTATAAATAAAATTAAAAAAATAATAATAAAATAAAATAAAATAAAGCAGTTTCGTAACTCGGAGCTACCCACCGGAAATACGGTGGCGAGTCATCCAGACACTTGTGGTGAGCTAATACGAGTGTACTATTGATATTTTACTACAAAAGTCCAATTTTTTAAAATTATTTCAACACATTTACATGCTCGGATGCGTAATTTAGCCCCCAAATACGTAGAATATGCTGGAAGCGCGATGTGGCGAGGGACCATGTTTGAGTTAGGAGCCTTTGTCCAATTATCGCCTGCTTCCAATCACACCCGTGATCACGTAAATAAACACCCTGGCTATAATTAGAGATTTTTATTTCTTCATTGTTTAAAGAATATGGGCTTTTTTCTGAAAATGCTGTTAAAAATGCTGTTAAAAGAGGAAAAAAACTGTCATGTATTTTCTTGGTATACGGTTCTTTTTTATATCCCTGGAGATTTTTTCAAAAATGTATGTCCATCCATCCATCCATTTTTCTACTGCTTGTACCGTTCGGGGTCGCGGGGGGTCGCTGGAGCCTATCTCAGCTGCATTTGGGCAGAAGCCAGGGTATACCTTGGACAAGTCTCCACCTCATCGCAGGGCCAAAATCATAAATAACTATTTCAAAAAAAAAAAATTGCTGTAGGCACAAAAACATCAAACGAGCTAAAAGTTTGTATGTGATTGGATAAAAGCTGTAACTTAAAAACAGCAACACTGGTGCCTGATATGACATTAAGAGAATATGATGAATAATTGTACATATATATGAAAAGTAAATACTAAATAAACTAAACTTTTGTTATGTAAACACTTGTTTACATATCCACTGATCCACACTTTTGTTCCTAATATTTTTCCCAGGTTCCAAACTTACCCACACTTTTAGATGCTTTTTTGTCAGATCACAAGTTGTTTTACAGTCGCCCATCAAGGTAGCCTTACATTGAACATGAATGTGATTAGATAATCACTTGTCACTCCCAAGTATTTAATCACAAGTTGTGATTTACAAAATGAGAAAGTGGCACCAGAGCCATACCCGGCCAGCGGAGAAATCAGCGGTACTCACTGTTTTAACCAACAAAGAAGCAGAACAAATTGTTGATTAGGTGGCGGATATATATTTGCAAGGGCATTGTCAAGAAGGATATTTAAAGAGAGACTAGATCTTGTGAAATGAGGTCGGCCGTCCCCAGAAACGAATTAAGCTGTCCTGGCGGTGAAATGGTTTGCCAGCCACTTCTACTCGAATCAACAAACTACGAGCGGTACCAACGGCTTTACCAATTATGAGTTCAAATATATTTTTACACATTCAATATGTTTTTTAAAATCATTAAAAGGGACAAGGCGTGGAAAATGGATGGATGGATGAATTTTGTTTTTGGTGGAACCACGTCCGCCACGGGTTTATTGATTTTTAAATGCGCCATAAAATAGCCTGTTTTGTACACTAGTGACAAATTGAGGTGAATACATGGCTAGTAGTGCACAAGTGTGTTTCTGTATAGTATTTTTCCAGCCGTGGTCATGTGGCGACATAAATTATGGGATTTTGAAGTCGTATCAAGTCGGACATCGCTGAAGGCCTAGGTGGGAAATGCACGGCCCGCCATCGCTATTTGTGTATAAGAAATATATTTTGTTTTCAATCAATCATCAATCAATGTTTACTTATATAGCCCTAAATCACTAGTGTCTCAAAGGGCTGCACAAACCACTACCACATCATCGGTAGGCCCACATAAGGGCAAGGAAAACTCACACCCAGTGGGACGTCGGTGACAATGATGACTATGAGAAACCTTGGAGAGGAGGAAAGCAATGGATGTGGAGCGGGTCTAACATGATACTGTGAAAGTTCAATCCATAATGGATCCAACACAGTCGCAAGAGTCCAGTCCAAAGCGGATCCAACACAATCGCGAGAGTCCCGTTCCCAGCGGAGCCATCAGGAAACCATCCCAAGCGGAGGCGGCTCAGCAGCGCAGAGATGTCCCCAGCCGATACACAGACAAGCAGTACATGGCCACCGGATCGGACCGGACCCCCTCCACAAGGGAGAGTGGGACATAGGAGGAAAAGAAAAGAAACGGCAGATCAACTGGTCTAAAAAGGGAGTCTATTTAAAGGCTAGAGTATACAAATGAGTTTTAAGGTGAGACTTAAATGCTTCTACTGAGGTGGCATCTCGAACTTTTACCGGGAGGGCATTCCAGAGTACTGGAGCCCAAAATGAAAACGCTCTATAGCCCGCAGACTTTTTTTGGGCTTTGGGAATCACTAATAAGCCGGAGTCCTTTGAACGCAGATTTCTTGCCGGGACATATGGTACAATACAATCGGCAAGATAGGATGGAGCTAGACCGTGTAGTATTTTATACGTAAGTAGTAAAACCTTGAAGTCACATCTTAAGTGCACAGGAAGCCAGTGCAGGTGAGCCAGTATAGGTATATATCAATCAATCAATCAATGTTTACTTATATAGCCCTAAATCACTAGTGTCTCAAAGGGCTGCACAAACCACCACGACATCCTCGGTAGGCCCACATAAGGGCAAGGAAAACTCACACCCAGTGGGACGTCGGTGACAATAATGACTATGAGAACCTTAGAGAGGAAGAAAGCAATGGATGTCGAGCGGGTCTAACATGATACTGTGAAAGTTCAATCCACAATGGATCCAATCCAACACAGTCGCAAGAGTCCAGTCCAAAGCGGGTCCAACTCAGCAGAGAGAGTCCCGTTCACAGCGGAGCCACCAGGAAACCATCCCAAGCGGAGGCGGATCAGCAGCGCAGAGATGTCCCCAGCCGATACACAGGCAAGCAGTACATGGCCACCGGATCGGACCGGACCCCCTCCACAGGGGAGAGTGGGACATAGAAGAAAAAGAAAAGAAACAGCAGATCAACTGGTCTAAAAAGGGAGTCTATTTAAAGGCTACAGTATACAAATGAGTTTTAAGGTGAGACTTAAATGCTTCTACTGAGGTGGCATCTCGAACTGTTACCGGGAGGGCATTCCAGAGTACTGGAGCCCGAACGGAAAACGCTCTATAGCCCGCAGACTTTTTTTGGGCTTTGGGAATCACTAACAAGCCGGAGTCCTTTGAACGCAGATTTCTTGCCGGGACATATGGTACAATACAATCGGCAAGATAGGATGGAGCTAGACCGTGTAGTATTTTATACGTAAGTAGTAAAACCTTAAAGTCACATCTTAAGTGCACAGGAAGCCAGTGCAGGTGAGCCAGTACAGGCGTAATGTGATCAAACTTTCTTGTTCTTGTCAAAAGTCTAGCAGCCGCATTTTGTACCAACTGTAATCTTTTAATGCTACACATGGGGAGACCCGAAAATAATACGTTACAGTAGTCGAGGCGAGACGTAACAAACGCATGGATAATGATCTCAGCGTCTTTAGTGGACAGAATGGAGCGAATTTTAGCGATATTACGGAGATGAAAGAAGGCCGTTTTAGTAACGCTTTTAATGTGTGCCTCAAAGGAGAGAGTTGGGTCGAAGATAATACCCAGATTCTTTACCGTGTCGCCTTGTTTAATTGTTTGGTTGTCAAATGTTAGAGTTGTATTATTAAATAGAGTTCGGTGTCTAGCAGGACCGATAATCAGCATTTCCGTTTTTTGGCGTTGAGTTGCAAAAAGTTAGCGGACATCCATTGTTTAATTTCATTAAGACACGCCTCCAGCTGACTACAATCCGGCGTGTTGGTCAGCTTTAGGGGCATGTAGAGTTGGGTGTCATCAGCATAACAGTGAAAGCTAACACCGTATTTGCGTATGATGTCACCTAGCGGCAGCATGTAGATGCTGAAGAGTGCAGGGCCAAGGACCGAACCCTGGGGAACTCCACACGTTACCTTAACGTAGTCCGAGGTCACATTGTTATGGGAGACACACTGCATCCTATCAGTAAGATAAGAGTTAAACCAAGACAGGGCTAAGTCTGACATACCGATTCGTGTTTTGATACGTTCTAATAAAATATTATGATCGACGGTATCGAAAGCAGCGCTAAGATCGAGGAGCAGCAACATAGATGACGCATCAGAATCCATCGTTAGCAATAGATCATTAGTCATTTTTGCTAGGGCTGTCTCCGTCGAGTGATTTGCCCTGAAACCGGATTGAAAGGTTTCACATAGATTGTTAGACGCTAAGTGTTCATTTAACTGCTCCGCAACAATTTTTTCGAGGATTTTTGAAATAAAGGGAAGGTGAGACACCGGTCGGTAGTTTACCATGAGGTCAGGATCGAGGTTAGGTCTTTTAAGAAGAGGATGAATAACCGCTTTTTTGAATGCTAGGGGAACGGTGCCCGAGGAAAGTGATAAGTTTATAATATTTAGCACTGATGGACCTAATAATACAAAGAGCTCCTTGATCAGTTTCCCAGGAAGAGGGTCAAGTAAACATGTTGTTTGTTTTATTCCATTTACACGTTGTAACAATTCCTCTAATGTTATTTCTTCAAAACGAGAGAAACTATTTTGGAGGGCAGTATCCGCCGTATATACAATCGTGTCAGTGTTAATAGAACCCCGTTGTAGCTGGGACGCATTGTCTTTAATCTCCTTTCTAATGACTTCAATTTTCTTACTAAAGAATTGCATAAAGTCATCAGCTGAGTGGGTGGAGCTACTGGAAGGAGTCCCTTGTTGGGTTAGCGATGCTACCGTACTAAACAAAAATTTAGGATTGTTTTTTTTATGGTGGATGAGATTTGAGTAATAATTAGCTTTAGCTAAGGTAAGCATGCGTTTATAAGTTATTAAACCATCACTAAATGCTTGATGGTGCACCTCAAGTTTAGTCGTGCGCCATTTGCGTTCCAGCTTTCTGCATAATAATTTCTGAGCTCTAGTTTCTTCTGTAAACCACGGGGTGCGCTTTTTTGGAGCCTTTTTTAACTTTAGCGGTGCTATGTTATCAATGGTTTCGCGCAGGGCGTCGTTAAAGTTGTTAGTGAGGTTATCAATAGAGCCCACATACTTTGGGAATGGTGCCATTACCGAGGGCAGTAGGTCAGCAAGAGTTGTCGTTGTGGCCGTATTAATGTTGCGGCTGCTATAGCAGTTATTATTATTATTAGTTTGACGAACATGCGTCTGAACCTCGAATTTTATAAGGTAATGATCGGACAATACTTTAGTATACGGGAGTATCGTAACTTTGGAAGCGGTGATACCCCTGACAAGCACTAGGTCTATCGTATTACCGTTGCGATGCGTGGGTTCATTTATTATTTGTGTGAGACCACAGCTATCAATTATACTCTGGAGCGCTACGCACGGTGGGTCCGATGGGGTATTCATGTGGATATTAAAGTCCCCCATTATGATTATATTATCGGCGTGTGTCACTAGATCAGCAACGAACTCTGAGAATTCATTGATAAAGTCCGAACAGGGCCCTGGGGGGCGGTAGATAACAGCCAGGTGTAGAGGCAGCGGTGTGACAGACCTCATAGTAAGCACCTCAAACGATTTATATTTATTATTTATGTTAGGACTAAGGTTAAAGTTTTCGTTGTATATTAGTGCGACCCCCCCACCCCTTTTAAGCGGACGGGCCATATGCGCATGTGTAAAGTTAGGAGGACATGCCTCATTTAGCGCAAAAAAGTCGTTTGGTTTAAGCCAGGTTTCGCTGAGACCGATGACGTTAAGATTGTTGTCTCTGATGATATCATTAACTAACAACGTTTTGGGAGACAATGATCTTATGTTTAAAAAACCTATATTATAGGTAGTGGGCTGTTTTAGTTTTAATAGGGTTTCGGTATGAGGGCAACATGACACAAACTTCCCTAATTGTTAGAAATCCCTCTGCTTATATCAAACAGGATTCTCTGATGAGAGCATTTGGCCAGCACCGTTTTGTCCTACTATATTTGGCGGTCTTTGAACTCAACATACTTTGTTTACATGTGTAACTTTCTTCAACGATGCCAGAGAAAGACATATCTTATACAACTCATTATACGTCTCATTTGGTCCACCGGAAAAAAAAAAAAAAAATTGATGCATCTGACTCATGAAAGAAGTTCTGGCATTTAATCGCCGGTACCACAATTTTTTTAATGTGCGCACTCACACATGCAGCCACTAGATGGCGTCAGGGCAGGACAGGAGGACAATCACTTTCAACACACCAGTTTGCCGTTCTGTCTTTGACTCTTTTTGACCTTCCCTTTCACACAGATACCATCTTACAGCTATGATACTAGCAGGGGTCTCAAACTCTGCCAATATGTTGTGGCCCTCTAACTGTGCCCTGCACTGCCATAGCTAAATATTTTAGAGCAAACTTGAATCTCACGAGCAGGGCCGGCTATCGCTACGTGCAGATTAACGCCCTGTGGGTAAGGACCCCGTGATCTACGTGTAAAATGTCAATTAATGAAAGTACCCTCCAAGACATTTTACCGCTAACTTTTCCCCTTCTTTTTCCTGCTCTCCCACTATCAAAAAGAAAATGCATCTTCATGGCAAGTATTCACCGTGCTTCACTTTGTCCACATGTTGTTTTATCACAGCCTTGGATCAATTTTTTTTTTTTCCTCAAAATTCTACGCACAATTAACCCATTATGGCAATGTGAGAAGTTATTTTTAAAAAATATATTTTTATTTATTTTTAGCAAATCAAATCAAACTAAAAAAAAAAAAAAAAAAACACATGTACATAAGTATTCACAACCTTTGCTCGGTAGTTTGTTGTCACACCTTTGGCAACGATTACAGCCTTAAGTATTTTTTAGATACAATGCCACAAGCTTGGCACGCCTAATGCCAGGCGTGTCACTGACAGTTTGGTGATGTTTTCATTTTTCCTCTGCGTTTGTGTTTTATTGTGGTTGAGTTTCTTGCTTGTCTCCCCGAGCGCTGTTGGCCCTCACCTGTGGCTAATTGGCAGCCTGGTCACACCTGGTGTCAATCAGCCGGTTGCTATTCATACCTGCCTCATCCTCCAGTCAGTGCTGAAGTATTGTGAGCTGTCCCCTGGTTCCTATTGGCTATGTCCTTTATGAGAGATGTCCGATAAAATCAGACTGCCGATAAATGCTTTAAAATGTAAAATCAGAAATTATCAGTATCTGTTTCAAAATTATCGGTATCGGTTTCAAAAAGTAACATTTATGACTTCTTAAAACACCGCTGTGTACAATAAACTTTAAAGGCGCTGCCTTTGCGTGCCGACCCAGTCACATGATATCTACGACTTTTCACACACACAAGTGAATGCAATGCATACTTGGTCAACAGCCATACAGGTCACACTGAGGGTGGCCTTATAAACAACTTTAACACTGTTACAAATATGCGCCACACTGTGAACCCACACCAAACAAGAATAACAAACACATTTTGGGAGAACATCCGCACCGTAATACAACATAAACACAACAGAACAAATACCCAGAAACTCTTGCAGCACTAACTCTTCCGGGATGCTACAATATACACCCCCCGCTATCCCTCTACCTCAACCCCCACCCCCCCAACCACGCCCACCTCAACCTCCTCATGCTCTCTCAGAGAGAGCATGTCTCAAAGCCCAAGCTGCTGTTTTGAGGCTTGTTAAAACATAATAATGCACTTTGTGACTTCAATTATAAATATGGCAGTGCCATGTTGGCATTTTTTTTCCATAACTTGAGTTGATTTATTTTGGAAAACCTTGTTAAATTGTTTAATGCATCCAGCGGGGCATCACAAGAAAATTAGGCATACTAATGTGTTAATTCCACAACTGTATATATATCGGTATTGGTTGATATCGGAATCGGTAATTAAGAGTTGGACAATATCGGAATATCGGCAAAAAAGCCATTATCGGACATTTCTATCATGTATGCTGTATCCTGATTTCTGTTTTCCTGCATTTTATTTTTGACATTAAAAGTCGTCATGCAGTTTTCCTGCATCAGGCCTGCCATCTCTGCATCTTGGGGTTCGTCACCAACACTTCCTGACACCTATCTTTGAGGAGATTTGCCCATTCCTCTTCGCAGCACCTCTCAATCTCCATCCATCCATCCATCCATCCATCCATCCATCCATCAGGTTAAATATGAAGCATTGGTTTTCATCTGGGATGTCACTCTACATTACTGCATTCATCTTTACCTCTATCCTGGCTAGTCTCTCAAGTTCCTGCTGCAAAAAACCCTCCCCACATCATGATGTTGCCACCACCATACTTCCCTGTAAGGAAGGTATCGGCCTGGTGATGAAGAGTGCCTGGTTTCTTTCAAACATGATGCCCGAGTTTAATATTTGTCTCATCAGTCCAGAGTATTTAGCTTTGTCTTTCGGGTGCATTATTAAGAAATGGCTTCCGTCTGGCCACTATACCATACAGGCCTGATTGGTAGATTGGTTGTCCTTCTGGACGTTTTTCCTTTCCACAGAGGAATGATGTAGCTCTGCCAGGGTGACAACAGGGTTCTTGGTCACCTCCCTAAGATGAATGCAGCAATGTACAGAGACATCCTGGATGAAAGCCAATGCTTCCCACTCAACTTGATGGCGCTCTAGAGATGCTTCAATGAGGAATGGGCCAAACTTGTGGCATCGTGTTCATTAAGACTTGAGGCTGTAACTGCTGCAAAGGTGCATCAACTAAGTTTTGAGCAAAGGCTGTGAATACTTTATCCCCATGTCTAGCATTAAAATATTGCAAGTAGTACAAAATGCGGCTGCTAGACTTTTGACAAGAACAAGAAAGTTTGATCATATTACGCCTATACTGGCTCGCCTGCACTGGCTTCCTGTGCACTTAAGATGTGACTTTAAGGTTTTACTACTTACGTATAAAATACTACACGGTCTAGCTCCAGCATATCTCGCCGATTGTATTGTACCATATGTCCCGGCAAGAAATCTGCGTTCAAAGGACTCCGGCTTATTAGTGATTCCCAAAGCCCCAAAAAAGTCTGCGGGCTATAGAGCGTTTTCCATTCGGGCTCCAGTACTCTGGAATGCCTTCCCGGTAACAGTTCGAGATGCCACCTCAGTAGAAGCATTTAAGTCTCACCTTAAAACTCATTTGTATACTCTAGCCTTTAAATAGACTCCCTTTTTAGACCAGTTGATCTGCCGTTTCTTTTCTTTTCCTCCTATGTCCCACTCTCCCTTGTGGAGGGGGTCTGGTCCGATGGCCATGGATGAAGTATTGGCTGTCCAGAGTCGGGACCCAGGATGGACCGCACGTCCAGAGTCGGGACCCAGGATGGACCGCTTGCCTGTGTATCGGCTGGGGACATCTCTGCGCTGCTGGTCCGCCTCCGCTTGGGATGGTTTCCTGCTGGCTCAGCTGTGGACGGGACTCTCGCTGCTGTGTTGGATCCGTTTTGGACTGGACTCTCGCGGCTGGGTTTGATCCACTATGGATTGAACTTTCACAGTATCATATTAGACCTGCTCGACATCCATTGCTTTTGGTCCCCTAGAGGGGTGTGGGGGGTTGCCCACATCCTTGTCACCGACGTCCCACTGGGTGTGAGTTTTCCTTGCCCTTATGTGGGCCTACCGAGGATGTCGTAGTGGTTTGTGTTGTGGTTTGTGCAGCCCTTTGAGACACTAGTGATTTCCTACCGAGGATGTCGTAGTGGTTTGTGTTGTGGTTTGTGCAGCCCTTTGAGACACTAGTGATTTCCTACCGAGGATGTCGTAGTGGTTTGTGTTGTGGTTTGTGCAGCCCTTTGAGACACTAGTGATTTAGGGCTATATAAGTAAACATTGATTGATTGATGATTGACTTTTGTAGATTTTTTTTTTTTTTTTAACACATTTGCCACTGTGATGAAGTGGCGATTTGTCTAGGCTGTACCCCGCCTTTTGCCTGATTGTAGCTGAGATAGGCACCGACGCTCCTTGTGACCCTAAAGGGACTAAGCGGTAGAAAAATGGATGGATGGATGAGGCTGTAATTGCTGCAAAGGTGCATCAACTAAATATTGAGCAAAGGCTGTGAATACTTTTGTATATGTGATTTATTTTTATTTTTAACACATTTGCAATAAAAAAAAAGTCTGATTATGTAGTATTGTGTGTAAACGTATTTAAAATTAAATTTATGAGAGCAAAAATTAAGTTACTACATTTTGGAATATTAACAGAACAAAATGCACATACAGTATGATAACATGTTGGCCTATTATCACTCTTACAGTATGTGGTGTGGAGCGTTTGTGCTGGTCTTGTAAATCACTGCACAGGGTTTGAAAACCGCGGTTGGATATGTGCCCATAAAGTTAGCAATTTTGTGTTTTTAGTAATGTAAAATTTGGTATTTTGCACTAAGGGTCCTGCGATGAGTTGGCGACTTGTCCAGGTTGTACCCTGCCTTCTGCCTGAATGCAGCTGAAATAGGCTCCAGCAATATTTGTCTCATCAGTCCAGAATATTTAGTTTTGTCTTTTCAGGTGCATTCCCCGTCCTACCCTACCCATGACCCCAAACGGGTTAAGTGGTAAAAAAAACTTGATGGATGGATTTTGCGCAAAAATAAATGATTATTGGACTTCTTCACTGGGAATGAATTTTAGTGCAAAATA